>NW_017731445.1:1504827-1542337 GCF_001890085.2 Hipposideros armiger | reverse complement strand
ATCTTAAATTGAATGACACTGAAAATACAATATATCAAAATTTGTGGAGTGCATTTAGAGCCATGCATAGAGGGAAATTTATAGTTTTAAATATTTTTATTAGAGGGGAAAAAACCTGATACCAGAAATCTAAAGTTTTACCTTTAAGAATCCAGAAAATGAAAAATAAATTAAACATAAAGTAGGAAAAAGGAAATAAAGAGCAAAAGCCAATGAAATAGACAGCTGAAAAATAACAGAAAAAAAATCAATGAAATGATAAACATTAAGGTAGACTTAGGAGAAAAAGGGGCAAAAATTATGAAAACCAAGGATGAAAGGCGAAACATATCCTAAAGACAAAAAATGGATAATAAAGACAATTTAAAGCCAACAAATTCAACTACTTAGATTAAATGGAATAGTCTTTAAGAGGTACAAATTACCAATGTGGCAAAAAATAGTAAGAAAAACAATTTATATATATATATATATGAAATGGAATACATTCCCACAGACGAAACTCCAGGACCAGATGGCTTCACCGGTGAATTTTATCAAACATTTCAGGAAGTTAAAAAAAAAGGCCAGTGTAACAGGGAACATCTCCTAACTGTTTTTATGAGGCTAGCCTCAAAACCAGAGAAGACATTACAACAAAAGACGACTACAGAATAATTTCTCTCCTAAACATAAATGTAAATGTCTTGACCAAATACAGTCCTCTCTCGGTAATTGAGGGGGATTGGATTGGTTTCAGGACCCGCTGCAGATGCCAAAATCTGAGGATGCTCAAGTTCCTTATATAAAACGGCATAGAACAATACAGTCAGCCCTCTGCATCCATGAATTCCCAAGGAAAAGACTGCTTTTGATATGTAGTTCGTTGAATCTATGGATGTGGAAACTCAAGGATACACAGGAATGATGGTATATTTATTGGGAAAAAAAATCCACGTATAAATCGACCTGTGAAGTTCAAACCTGTGTTGTTCAAGGAAACTATGTATCTAATTTAGCCATATATTTATAGGCAATACATCATAATCAGATGGGGCTTAGCCAAGAATACAATGCCATGTTTAATATTTTAAAATATTAATGAAGTCCACCAAATTTACAGTAAGGATAGCAGTATGATCAATGCATGCAGCTAAAGCATTTGACAACACTCAAATCCATTCATGGAATAAAACAAAACACATTCTCAGTAAACTAAAGACAGAAGGAAAACCTCAATCTAACAAAAGGCATCTGTGAAAAAATAAAAATAGCAGACAGATTAAATGGTGGAAGTCAGATCTTTAGCATTTAAAGAATATTCACTTCCTTTTCATAATATAACTCCTCTGTTTAAATTCTTAAGTGCTTCCCTATCACACTTGAGATGCAAAAATAAGACTAGGATACAAAATCTTATTAATACTATCTAAATCTTGATGGGTATTTTTAACACAGCTTCTCTGCTCCTTTATAATCATTACCCATTAAAATTTTGAGCATTCTTCTCATAGCTTATGTTGTTTTTCCTACACAAATTTTCTCATCAACCAACACAAATCCACTATTTTCCTCCTAGTCCTGATGAAAACTTTAGTTTCTCTAAAAAGACTTTTGTAACTTATTTTATCCCATGAGAGACCAAGCCTTTCTTTTTCCTCTCTTTGGACTCATTAATACAGGTGGTAGCACATGGCTTAGTACTAACTTATGTTCTCAGTTGGTAGTACCGCATGGTAGCCAATATGAAGTGGCAAAATCAGTTAATTTGGAAGCATTAGAATGGATTTTAAGTCTTTGTGTTGATCCTTGCTGTTTATTTATTGGGATAGCAGATTTATTTCTTTAAGTAATAATTTTCTTGTGTGTAAAATAAAAACTATCTACTCTATCATAAGAGATTTTTGTGAGGATGCAAAACTATTAAATATAGATACAAACGCATGGCGCAGGCAGATATGATAATTACAATACATCTTGAAATTAGTGAAATTATTAAATACTTCAAAAATAAGAGTCTTGTCTTCGCCATCTGTATAAATTAAACCTTTATATCTCATTTGGTTTGAGCCATAAGTATGCACAATAAATGTTCATCAGAGGTTCCTTCAAATCATGAGATTCTATAATTAAAGAAGAAATGAAATTCAGAAAGTGTCAAGAAGCTTGGAAATGAAGTCTGGATACATACAGGCTAACTCATCTAGCACAAGCAATATATAAATATGTCACTGATCACACTGAGACTTTACAGTACAATGTAAACATAGGGCATTATTCTTTGCATTATCTACCAAGGAACTGACAAAACAAATTAAATGGAAGAGCAAACTAAATAGTAAAAATATCAAATTCTAGAATATTTTGGAGGTAGTACCATTTTTATTACCTACCAACCATTAGAAACTGGGCTGAAGAGGTCCTTGAAACAATTTAGTGATGATAGGAAATGGAACTGCACATAGTGTTTGTACTTGGAGAAGGTATTCTTTCAAGATTTAATGATAGTGGAGGGAATAAAAAAATGTGGCGTTAAAAAGGACAGAAGAGAGATAGACGAAGAAAGGAAAAATAACTACCTTATCTTTATACGTCTCATTTCACCAATGAGAAGTTGAGCTCCATGAAAGTATTTTAGTTGTTATTTGAGTGTTTGTTATTTGATTTTCTTGCTCCCTCCCTTCCTTTTTTTGGACTGTGGGGCTGTTTTTAGTACAACTGGATTAGAGAGCCACAGAAATGCTCCTTCTACCTCAAATTAAAGTAAGATCCAGGAAAAGCTCTGTGTTTTCTGAACCAGTCTTACTGAGATTTACAAACCCAGTCACAGGAAGGAAACTGAGAATGGCAGAATCCCAGGCTACCAACACTACCCCTGGCCCGCGTTCACACAAGGAAAAGCAACATTTTTTATATTGTTTGTACATTCTCAGAGACCCAATATAGTGTAAACACACTGTAAATATTTAATAATTATTCAATAATTAAATAATGCCCTGTACCTAGCAAAGGAAATGCCCACTGAATACTTATAAAATTTGCCAGTACCCTTTTTTTTTAAGATTTTATTGGGGAATTGGGAAAGGGGAACAGACAAGTTGCTGTCCTTTTGTTCTTCAGTCTAGTTGTGGAGGACGTTGCTTCACTGGCCCATGTTGGTATTATCATTGCGCTCTTTCTGGGTAAAGTAGTCACTCGCCGGCCATCGGACGGCCGCTTACTGTGGCTCACTGGCAGCTCACTGCAGCTCATGCCTGCTGCCAGCCAGCCCCACTGCAGCCTACACCATCGCCAGCAACTCACAGCAGCCCAGCTCCAGGTTGAGCTGTTGTTCACCATCTTAGCTGTAGAGGGCGCAGCGTCACTGGCTCTCATATGGGATCTGAACCGGGGCCCTGCTGCTCAGAGCTGGCGCCCGATGCCAACTCTTAACCAACACGCCACTCGGCTGGCCCTGTCAGTACTTTTTTAAATGTGGATAAGAATACTAGCTTTTTTTTAAATATAAAGAAACCATCAAGGAATGCTAATTATTCCAAAGTATACTGATGCGATAACTTTCAATGTTATTTAATGTATCATTAAAGACCAAAGGTGGGCCGGCCGAGTGGCACATTGGTTAAGGGTTGGCTTGGGATGCCAGCTCTGAGCAGCAGGGTACCGGTTTGGATCCCACATGAGGGGCAGTGATGCTGAGCCCTCTACAGCTAAGCTAGTGAACAACAGCTGAACCTGGAAGTGGGCTGCTGTGAGTCACCGGCGATGGCGCAGGCTGCAGTGGGGCTGGTGGGCAGCCAGCATGAGGTGCCATGAGCCACCATGAGCGGCTGTCCAATCTGCCTCACCTGGGAAGAGCATAATGATAATACCAACATAGGCCAGTGAAGCAACGTCCTCCACAACTAGACTAAAGAACAAAAGGACAGCAACTTGTCTGTTCCCCTTCCCTGATTCCCCAATGCTGTTCCCCTCCCCAAATTTCCCAATAAAATCTTTAAAAAAAAGACCAAAGGTAAATTTTATTTTCACCTTTGCTATTTTCTCTAGCCTAAAACAACTGTGATTCAAATTTGTTCAAATATTATTTGATATTGTTCTTATGCTAAACATTAATTTCTGTTCAAACATTTACTAAATTGTTATCTATTGTAAGTTTAGTTTTTATTTTATTTGCCTTTCTTTAATGAAGGAACTATCAGGTTAGCATTGCTAAAAGGGGGAAAAACTTGCGTCCTGTTGGCATTTTATTACCATTACAAATGACTATATTTTCCACCCATCTTTATGAAATCTATAAACTGTCACACCTTCCAACCTTTTAGGGGAGAGAAAGGAGATGTTTAAATAAACTCTATAGGAAATTAATTTTCTTCATTTCATTACCATTCCCAAAATAAATTTTTAGGTGTGTTCCCAAAGAGAATGAATGAATATTTTTTACCACTTTTGAATTTTAATAAACAAAAAACTGGTGAAAATGTGAACTCAAAATAGATGGATAAAGGGGCTGGCCGAGTGGCTCAGTTGGTTAAGAGCACACTGAAGAGTGCGAGCTCTGAGCAACAGCAGTTCGATGCCCAGCCCGAGCTGAGCTGCCGCTGAGCTGCCAACAGGTGGCAGGATGGCTCAGCTAAAAAAAAAAAAAAAGATGGATAAAGGTGAAATTAGCAGAAATAATCAACAATTTCTATAATTAACTGTTCAATGAATAAAAGTGACCTTGGGCTAATGTCTAAAAGGTTGCCTAGCACATCAGAATGTTGGCAATAATGAAGTCTAACATTAATAACATTCTGTACCAGGAATTTATCCATTCTCTGTCAACTGAAGGAAAAAAAAATATCCCCCAAATATAAATATATGCAACAATGTATTTACATTCATAGACACTAGATGAATTAAGCAACATAGCACTTTCTTACTGATACATATTTAAATAAAAGTGCCTCTTATTACTATTCAAATGTAGTATTACAAATACATTTGCTTCTTTTTGTACACTTTTATAATTATTTATAAAAGAAGTGAATACCAAAACAAATTACATATCACAGAAGATGTGCTAGCTCAACAGAATCAATTAGTATATTTTGAGGACAAATTCATACAATATGTTGTTTTGGATGTGCTTCAAGAAAAATTAAATGAATCAGACTTCAAAACAGAAATCCTTTTCAATAGTAAATGAAATCATTTATAATTGTTAAGCTCATTAGTCAGCTAAGAACAATACTAGTCTTTATGTAAAAATATCTTTATTATGTCAAGATCTTCACTGCCTTTCTCACAGAAGAACGTTCCTTACACATTTGGTGGGCACCAAACATTTCAAACCTTTGTACTGAGAAATGTCAAAAATCGCTTCATGATGGCTTTAATAGATCCTCAAGAGATATGAGACAGCTCTTAGCAGATTAAAAACATGGGCTATGAGAATATCCTCTAACGCAGGATGTATTAGAGGCTGCTCTGTGACCGACCTAAAGTGAAGCAGGAGACGGGTCCGCATCGGAATAGCCATTAATAAAGGGCAGTAGAAAGTAAAACATCCAGAGTAGCAGCAGAGAGTTAATTAGAAAAGCCACTTTGTGAGAAAAGAAACAGAATTCATTCAATATTTCTGTACTAGTAATATTATAGGGAATTGAGGGGACAGAAGAAAGGTAAGTCAAAAATTGAGAGAATACAGGGTGGGTATGCTAGAAGGGAACATGCAAGAAAATAGAAAGCATAAGGAAAAAACTCATTTCCTCAAATGGCAGGGGTTATGGAAATAGAAATCATAAACTTCAAACCATTTTCTTCAGTCATGGTTAAAAAAATAAATTATATGTCACAAGGCTGTTTAATCATTCCAAGAAAGAACCCTACAAATATTTTGAATGTTCAAAGTAATTTGCAGGTAAAGGATGTTTAGACTTAATGATCACAGAATCACAGTGAACAAAGAGCATGGTTAAGTGACAGGACAGCATGGAAAAAAATGTTACTTAAATTCTCTCATTGGGCTTACAGAGAAAGAACAAAAAGCTCCCCTATCTCTTTAACATTAATTTACAAAGTTCTTCCTGGGATAGTCAATGATAACTACAAAATTCCTGTTTAATCTTCTAAGAATGGTAGCCCTTCCTCTTCAAAGAATATGATGAATGTGAACTGTTGGAAAACAGTATTGCTCACTTAAAAGGCACAAATCATTTTATGTAGAAAATGGAATTTTTTTGGCTTACATTGTAAATTCACTCACTGACCCTATGTTAGTTGACTTTCTCACTTATAAACTATGCAGCTTCTTCTGTTTTTCAGAAACACTCAGATTTTTGGATACACTTTTCTTGTAGTAGACTTTAAATAAATAAATGATGCTTCTAGCACATTCAAATCCAATAAACATCATAAAGCCTGCTTCTTCAACTGGGCTAGAGTTAAACAGGACTCTTGAGCCTTATAGGAATTATTTACTAAAACTATACGATTGCCGTGGGCACCTAAAGGTTTTTAGGAAAGTTGATAGTAAGTCCAACACTTGGATTTCAAGTAGAATCGTATGAAGGCTAATGGAGTAGAAAGTAAGGCCCTGGCTCACTCTCTTGTACTAAGAAAGGAATTGGGAGTGAATTCGTTCAATAAATCATCCTTAACTGCCCATCATCTATCTCTCCCAAAATACCTGACTAGCTTCAAAGAGTGGAAGTCACTTGAAAGGGGTGAAGCATTTTTTCAAGGCAAAAGGGGAAGTGTTTTTGGGAGCAGGGATCTGACTCAGAATAGATTTCTCAATGACAAATTTGATGGATATTACATAAAATGTTTAAACCTATTTTTGTGAGTGAAAAAGAATCAAGTAACAACAACCTCCTACAGGTGAGGAACATTTTTTTTTTATCATGATTACAACACTGTCTTAAACATTATTTCCCTTGGGGCCCAGCAGGACCGACCAATACTAAGATTCTACTAAACTAGGTAACAATTTCTGGGGAAAGGGATTTACTAAAAAACACTCAAGTGAACAGAAAAAAACAAATGAGCTAAGTATACCAATCTTCCTGCAGTATTAGCAGAGGTCTTCAGAGCAGTAGGTTCCTCTAGTATTTCTAGTAATAAATGAAACTACAGAAACATAAAATATCAAGAAATGTAAGAAGCATAACAGAAGATCTAACTCTGCATAAAATTAGCTTTTGCAACTCTAGACTAACCATTAGAATATGCACTTAAAACATATTTCCTGGTGAGAATACCTACATGCAGATTCATACTTGCTTCTATTGTCTATGGTAACAAAGCATATTTGCAAGAAAGTAGAGATGTGGACTCTCTAACCGGTAGTGCTGGGAATTAAGAGAATGAATTATTAGACTTACCTGTTGATAGCCAAAGCATTATAACCTAAACAACAGAACTGTTTAGTTACACATGATTGTTAAACTAGTGCTAATACTATTATTAATAGCGATATGCAATATTATTTCATTTGTTCCTCACAAAAATCTTGAGGTGAAGTAAAGATGGTTGGCATTTTATCCCCATTTTATTTTGTATTTTTATTTAAAGCTGAGCCATCCTACCACCTGTTGGCAGCTCAGCAGCTGCTCAGCTCGGGCCAGGACTTGAACCGCTGTTGCTCAGAGCTCAAACTCTTGAGCGAGCTCTTAACCAACTGAGCCACTCGGCCAGCGCTTTATCCCCATTTTATAAACAGTGACTTAAGTACAAAGACATAGTGACAACCCAAAGACATGGAGAGTGACAGGTAGCAGTGATTCCAGGTCTCTTGACTCCAATCCTAGAGTTTTTTCCACAATACCAATGTTAACCCAAATATGGGATTAATGACATTGGTGGGACAGAGACAAGGCATTAGATAACTAGGAACCGCATGCTTCTAGAACTTAATTCCATTTTCAATTATCTTTAAATCATTCTTATATGTCAAGGAAAAGGCCTCAGTCTTGACCACCTGTGATACTTAATAATCTCACTTTTTATAGTAAAGTAGGCCTCGGTGTCAAGCAAGGCAGTTATGTTTTTTTTGTCAAGCAAAGGCAGTTATCCGAATCATATAATATTATTTCATTTTTATGCATTTAATTTTATGTTTACCTTCCATTTATGTCAAGGGATACTAGTTTTTCATTTTAGGTAAAAACATAAGATTTTCTTTTTAAATTAATTCATTTAGGTAATTGAATAGAAAACCAGTACCGTATTTGCCGGCATATAAGATGACTGGGCGTATAAGACGACCCCCTAACATTTCCACTCAAAATACAGAGTTTGTTATATACTCGCCGTATAAGACTACCCCCTCTTCCGCACACCTTCCACACACCAAATAAAAGGTAAAACAATATCAGATTTGATTTGGCCCACTGAAGTGCAAGCAAGCATATTGTATTTCGTGTCACCACATAACCGTTTTGGCGATGTTGAGCCACCATGTCTGCTACATGTTTTTCGAGTTCTGGCCAGTGTGGGGTGCCTCTTCTTAATGCACACTTACCCCTTGGCATACTCTTTAATGCTTTCTCATGTGATTTCCAGTCCCGAACCATCTTTTCTGTTACTCCATATTGTCTTGCAGCAGCACAATTATTATTTTCCTTAGCAAAGTTTATAACTTTCAGTTTAAAATTTGCATCATACTTCTTTCTTTTGGCTGGTGCCATGAGAGGGATGATAGGGGTTTGACTGGTCGACATTTTCTATGCTGTACTGTACAATGGTGCAGTATTGTGGTTGGCTGTTGGCTGTATACAAAGCCTGATTTGATTGGTCCCTGCTCCCTGTTTGCCCGCCCTGTCACTATAGCAGTCTGGTCCACCCTTGCATCAGCATCTCCCTGGGACCTCACTAGTGCGCAAGTGCGAGCTCTTCAACATACTAACAGGCACCATGATAGCGCAAAATCGCGAATCTTCAATGCATATGTAAAGAAATATATGGTAACCCGAATTTACCACACTCGCAAAATCGCACACAGCCGACCATACACCCAGTATGATAGCGCAAAATCGCGAATCGCGATACCATACTGGGTGTATGGTCGGCTGTGTGCAATTTCGCGAGTGTGGTAAAATCGCATAACAGCAAAATCGCACACAGCTGAGCATACACCCAGCAGCGCTGCTGATGCCTGAACGGTATGTGGAATGAAGTGGGCGGGCATCGGGAGGCCACTATGGCACGGGGCAAGCACTATGGGCAGTCTATCTGAAGTGTACCTGGCGTATAAGACGACCCCCCACTTGGAGGCATATTTTTCAGGGCCAAAAAATCGTCTTATACGCCGGCAAATACGGTAAGTAAAAAAAAATAATAATAACTATATAGTGGACTTTGGAGAAAGCAAAAATCATGAGGCAGTTTGCTTGAACATTAGAAAATACTGAGCTATATCATACACTATAAATCATACTCTTATTAAGATATAATAAAGTCTCAACAAAAGACTTTCCACTTTAGAGAGCTGTACATTTCACATATGAATTAAAACAAAAATAGTCACTTCATTGTGCCAACTTATCAGTCACCTACATCCCTAAATAAAATGAGTAGCAGCCATAATACCACAGCAAGGGTCAAGTTAATTTTGAAGCCAGCTATTGGTGTATCATCTACTTTTTAGCAATATCACATTTATTTATCCTGGTATTTTTATAGTACAAGTTATACATAAATACGGCTTCATAAGATTCAACCAGTGAATAAATAATCAGAGTACAATGCGATGGCCTTCTGCTTCGTCTTCACCCAATTCCTGCTAGTGCCCTTCAGGAGTTCAGAGTAACTGCAGGACGACATGCATTCTTCCAGGCCCTACCGATAACTTCACTGCCCTGTGTACATGTCTCTGTACTAAGCAGGCGGGTGCACACTAGCTACTACAGACAACCCGCACATCTCAGTACTTTCACTGCTAAGTTACCCGCCTACCGGAGGCTGCAGCGGGCCCTGCTCCATGTGGTCACTTGCAGACCCAGGTTACCAAAAGGCCTCACCATTTCATAGTTGTGTCCCCCTTAATGCTGCCTTGTAGGAGCTGAGAGATGGTAGAGGTCACATAATAGCTCCTAAATGCCTTAACTAACAAATGACACATGGCACTTTTGCTCATGATCTACTACTCAGAATATGCCACCTAAATAAATATAAGGGAAAATACATAGGGCAACATTTTATGTCTCTGACACAGTATCTTTTTGTTGGAGAGTGCACAGATGCACCAGATGAGATATAATGTGTTTTCCTGCTACTTGCCTGTTTTTCACTTAACAGTACATCTTGGAGCTCTTTCCATGGGTGTGTATGTCTGTCTGCACACACATGCTTGCACAACTATTCTTATTGGTTTCATCGTATGTCATAGTATAAATAAAGCTTAACTTATTTAACCATTCCACTATTGATGAACACTCAGGTTACTTTCTTTCTATTATAAAAAAGTGCTGTAAAGAAGAAACACATCAAGCCAGAACCATAGGGTAGGGAAATAGAGAAGGCTGCAGCGATGGACATCGTGTGCTTGGCTGGCTAGTACAGAGAGAAGCCCAGGATGTTGTTGATAATCAGATGGTGAGGTGGGAGGCAGCTGTGTAGGTGGTAGGAGCCCCGGCCTAGCGGACCTACCATTCTGGTGGGAAAGGTGTCTGTGAGGGGAAAAGGCACCTTCTCAGAGCTAGAACATCCGAAGGCTGAGGACTGAGGAAGTCACATGAGATGTGGAAAGGGCTTGTCAAAGTGGGTGGAGTGTCAGTGAAGGTCACTGAAGATAGCCTGTGGGGACTCATCAGAGAGTGGCAATGAGACCTCCAGACCTGTAGTCAGCAGTCCTGAGGTTCCACTTCATTCCTGCCACTTGCTGGGTATGTGACCTCTATTATGAGAATAGAGATATGAGGCAACATGAATATTAAATAATGTGCATAAGAGCTCCCATGGACAGCCTCCCGCAAAAAAAAAACCAAAACCAAAACCAAAACCAAAACCAAAAAAAAAGAGGAAGAAATACATCTGGTTTTTATCAAACATTCTATGGGCTTGGTCCTGTCCATATGTTTACTGGCCATTTGTTGTTCATGTTATGTGAATTGCCTACTCTTCTCCTTGGCCCACTTATCTAGTGCATTGTTGGTCTTCCCTTAATAACTTACAGGATTTTGTTAAACATGATGAAATTTTATCCCCATGTATTTCATGTCTTTTTTTCTATACCTTTGGAGTTATTAACTATTATTTGACAAAAAGTATCAACTTTTTTCCTATAAGCCTTGTGGTGTTTTACGTTCTACGTAAGACGATCTTCTTCCTAAGATTATGAAACAACATTCTCCTGTTTTTGGTTTGTATGTGCTTTGTAGTTTTAAAACTGATTACCTCTATAATCTCTTTTGGGTAGTAAGATAAAGGTGTACTTTCAGTTTTTGCTAAACAGATACTCAATTTTCTTCAATACCATTTATTACACTATCCATTTTTTTATTTGAAATACACTTACCATGAACTAAGTCTCATTTATATGTGGATCTGCTTACTTACTCCTGGTCTGTAGTCACTCAGTTTTTATTACTATAGCTTTGTATCTTCTGAGATTAAGTAGAACAAGTCCTTTCTCCATTGCTATTCTTTTTTGTGTAAATTTTTTTTTTTTTTTTGCTATTCTTTTGTATATTCTTTTCCATGAAATTTAGAATCAGCTTTTCAACATTCAAGAAAGCCCTGCTGGGTATTTTAGTTAGATTAAATTGAAATTATGCAATGTTTGGAAAAAGAAATGAATTCTGTATTATACTGAGTCTCTCTATCCATAAATATAGTAGTCTTACCATATATACTTTGTAGCTGCATTTTAAAATATAGGCCTTCTTAATGGCCTTTCATATGTGAGTTATATGCTTCACTCGAGCTCACTGGTATGCCTGAGCATCTTAATGAAGATTGACGCTAGATATCAAAGTGGTATGATAGGCAGAATTCTAAAAATCTCCCTGCCCTCAGATTCCAAACTCTAATCCCTGTAACCTGTGAATATGATATCTCTTTCATAATTAAGTTATGTTATAGGGCACAGTTGAGCTTCAAACAGAGTTGACTGATCTAGCCTCATAAGCTGTTAAAAGCAGAACAATGCTCTGGCTGGTGGCAGAAGATAAGTCAGAGAATCAAACCATAGAAGGCCTCCACGTGTCACTGCAGATGGAGGGGCCACAGGAGGAGTAATGGGGGTATCCTCTAAGGAGTAATGACCACACCCCAGCTGACTGCCAACAAGAAAACAAAGACCTCAAGTCCTACAACTAAAGGGAGAAAGTGAAGTCCATCAACAACCTGAACAAAGTTGGAAGTGAATCCTTCCTCAGGGTCTCTAGATAAAAGCCCAATGCAACAGACACCTTAATTTCAGCCTTGTGAGACGTAGGACAGAGACTCAGTCAAGCCTATTCAGACTCTGACCTATAGAAACTATGAGATAATAAACAGGGTTGTTTTAAGCCACTACATGTATTGTTACCTGTTACACAGCAATAGAAAACTAATCCAGATAGACTCTAAAGCAATGGTTACTACCATTCTCCAACACCATGGATTTTTCAGGATTCCCAGGGAGTAAGAAATTCACCCAGAACCAGTTCCTTCTTCCTTGCTTGCACTCTCATTGATGTTCCCTAATTAAGACTGCTACATTTTAAGTTTTTAGGGAAATGAAAGGCTAATTCTTCTTCAGAAAGTCTGAATATAAAAGGTGCAGAGTAAATAAAAAAGGACAAAGTCATTGGCTAAAGTACCTGATGAAAATGTAGGAGAATAATAACTATCATCAACTCTAGAACACAAAATCTATTTCAAAAGAGTCAGGATATTATGATAACCAGAGCTCCTTCTGTATCTATCTATCTATCTATCTATCTATCTATCTATCTATCTATCTATCTATATTGACTACATTGTTTAAAGGAGAACACAATATTTTGGTAAAACAGTAATTAATCAACAATCTCAATTTCACTAGTATAAAAAGTTCCACTGTTTGCCTTTTGTTTTTAAGTGAAAATGCAACTTATTACATAATATACTAAATTTCTAAAACTTCATACTCTAAGAAATATTGAATTATTCATAGTCTGAAATCAGTTTAGAGACACATGAACTAATGTATAGCTGAATTATATAATTTTTACAAAGATACCTTAAAAGAAAATTTACAATGGTACTTGACAAAACTGAAAATAAGCTGCACTATTTTTGTCTGCATGCTTCCATACTATTTGAATCCTCTTTAATAAAATATGTTGTAGGTAGCACTTGTGTAAAAATTTTAAGACAAAGGAACGATAAGGTAAAGCAAGAAAAAAGTTAAGTAGTGAATATGAAAGGCAACGATTTCAATTTCCAGAGAATTGAGCGCTATATACTGCTTTGGAATCTGTCAAAAAATAAATAAATAAATAGAGGAAAGTAAATAATAGAGAAAAAGAGTAGAAATATTAAAAATAAGAAAATAATGTAACATGGAATCATTATTAGCTACTTTTAGAATTGTTAAAACAATGTAATGAGTTATATAAAAATTTACTCATCCATTACTGAAATAAATTTTAGATGTTTATTCTCTTAGTCAAAATTAAAATGTAAAACTATTGACCTGTCCAATGTTCCTTTTCTCAAAACTCCAATTTCTATGAAATATAAGCAAGAGAATTATAGTGATACTTAGGAACCAGTATCTTTCTTGAAGCTTTAACAGATGGTCCTATCAGGATGATGGACAGGGATCTTATTTCCTTACTTGATTTATTTTGTTGTCTCCATGTATTTCAACTCAATAAACAAAAGGTATTATTACTCTAACTACCAAGGTCTTAACAACAGTCTTGTTGTTAAGAGCGCATGCTTCATCCAGGTGGCAGCTCAGCTCAAAGTGCCAAGTTCAGTCTTAGTTGCGGGCGGGCGTAGCACACCATCAAACAGGCAGTCTTGTTGTTAGGAGCACGTGCTCTCACCAGCTGAGCCAATCCTGCCACCTGTTGGCAGCTCAGTGGCAGCTCAGCTCGGGTGCAGCATCACTGGCCCATGTGGGAATCAAATTGGCGTCCCTGTTGCTCAGAGCTCACACTCTTAAGCAAGCTCCTAACCAACTGAGCCACTCAGCCGGCCCTCACTATATTTTTTTAAATGATGCTTTTTAGAATCATAGTATCAACATTCAGTCTTTACCTATACAGTCATCCAAAACAATATACAATAAATTGTCAACTCTTCATTTCAAACTCCTCTATGAGGTACATGATTTTTTTTAAATGATACAAAATCTAATAGTATGTAATCTGTGAATCAGAACAGTGCTTGCTTATAGGATTGAAGTTGGGGATAAAGAGGGAAGAGATGGACTGCGAAGAGACACAGGAAACTTTCTAGGGTGATAAAACTGTCCTATATCTTGAAAAATGTGTAGGTTATACGAATATAATCGTTTCTCACAACATACTGAACTGTGTCACTTAAGATCTGTACATCTCATTGTACGTAAATTGTAGATCCCTAAAAAATAACAAAAGGCATAAAACAATTCTGCTTTTCTCTACTATTATAAAACACACTTACAGAATGCAGTTAATTACAAACTGAGAATTGATGCTTTATTTTACGATGTCCAGGTAAGTAACTCTGGTGTATGTGTGCATGCATGCGCGCACACATGTGTGTGTGTATTTTGGGGGTGGGTGTTTCCCTCAGAAAAGTGAAGTAGTAATTTATTAAGTTTCTCATAATGATATGTGGCCACAATAGTATGGTAAAACATTTGTGGGAATAATGATCAAAAAAATAATTAAACATTTTCAGATTTTTGGAGTAGATACCCAGGAGAGGGATTGCTGGGTCATATGGTAATTCTATAATATTATTAATTTTTTGAGGAACCCCCACACTGCCTTCCATAGCAGCTGCACAAATTGGCATTCCCACCAATAGTGTATGAGAGTTCCTTTTTTTCCACAGCCTCTCCAACACTAACCACTGTCACCCTAATAAACTTTAATTAAAAAATAATAATGAATCAAAGATTCTTCAATTTATGTTTTAACATAAAATGAATCCTTTTTTTAATGAAGCCAAATAATTGCTGAATTATTTTATTCTGCTTAAGGGACAAAGTCATTCAATTTATTTGCTATTGTATATATATCACTGAGATGGAATATTATTAGTTGCTATCAAAGGTGAGTTCTCTAAACATGAATTGCCTGTTTACAATGCCAGCCATATGGTACTTTTCTTTTTTTCCAATGGAGTTAATAAGATACAGCAAATGAATTTAGATTCTTACAATATAATGTAACCAATTCAATTTCTTTAGCAGCACAGTTAATTCTTTGAGAAACTGCCATACTGTTTTCCTTAGTGGCTGCACCATTTTACATCCCTACCAACAGCACAGTTAATTAAAATTATTGTCTGATTTTAACTTTATATTAGAGCACAGTAGCTGGGATTAAATCAGTGTTTCTACTTACACAGCTCTAAAATACTATCAAATAATTGATGTAGATATGCTGTAACTTTGGGGATAATTTCGGTAATGTGTATAACTAAAATCACTTAAATTACTATTCAAATGATGATAAATTATTAATAAACTATGAAGTTTTACATGTGGCCAGAAATTTAAATTATATAAGACTTCAATAAATGTAATATCTTGAAAAAGCAGTTATGGAAAATAGGCTCATCAATTTAAGTAAGATGAAGAGAAGTTGGAGAAGGTCCAAGAACAAGTAATATAAATTACTAAATGGTTGGGAAATGAGTTAACAAAGAAGGCCTAAAATAATTTGGGTTAGTAGGGAATAGAAGTCCAGGGTGAGAATTAATAACAGCCTTTATTCACTAGATGAAGTAATATTATGCAAACAGACCTTCAGTACTCTCTGTCCATTGACAAAAAGATCTAAGAAGACAAACTCAAGCAGCAAATATAATAGAAGAGTTATTTTTAGGTACCAAGAAAAATTTCCTTTGCCATTTCAAGACTTTGGAGCCTCATAACAAAGATAGCTGTAAAATGCGTATCTCTGAAAAAGTCTAGCTGTGATAGAAATGACTAAAAGTAGCCACTCTTCCAACACATATGCAGCATATGTGGCAAACACTGTGTATGCCGTGTCCACACACGCTCACCTGTACCATGATAATGGATACTGGTCTAGCTTCACACTACAGCACCTCTTTGCTTGAGAGATTTCTCAGACACTTAGCATCCTATCTCCCCTCCTACACTTCAACCAGAAACGTCAGGCAATTCCTCCCTGCATGAGTAACCTTCTGCCAATGACTGATAGGAGTCTAATACCCTAAGCTTCCTCTCCACTCAGGTGAAATAATTCTGAGATGCGAAATAACAGTGGCTCCCAGATTGCCCCAATGTGATCCATCTCCAATTATTCACAGTGATAACTTACAAAATAATAACTCTGTATTGGATAAAACCCCTTCCCTTTCTCACTTCCTGATATCCGAGTGCTATGTACAAGAATCATTTCCCAAATAAATGACTTGCACTAAAATCTTTGTATTAGAGTTTGCTTCTTTAGTGCTTGAACTAAGGCACATATATGTCATTTCAATGTACCACCTGTCTTTTAATACACTCAATGGTTTCTTTAAATGATTTCCTAATTTTTACATCTCTTGAAAAACTTTTATAATACAACAAGAAATAGAAAACTAATATCTTTCATCTTTTATTGTTATATACAATAAAACTAAATAATATTTATAAAAACAGTTATTTAATACTATCCAGCTATTGTTGTTGCCTGTTATCTAGGAGTCTGATCCTGCTCTTTTGTTTTTAGTGTGTATGTGGGAGTTGGGGAAGGTTAGCAAATACTTGTGAGGTATTAACAGTTATGCTGCACCAAACTAACTTTGTTGATTACTTCAAGTGAATGACTGAGAATGGGAGAGGGAATAACTTCCTCACTCTGTGATTCAGTGTTTTTTTAAAGCTCTTTCCCAGAATCTTCTGAAGTCCATTTTATCATCTTAGACCCCTTAAAAATCACTTCACATCCCAATGGGATATACACATTCCACACTTCAGAAATTATTAAGCTACAAAATAGATAACCCTGAGAAAGCTAATTCATCATCTTAGAGTTAGAGATCGCTGAAGATTCCTTTCACCCTTATATAGTTTCCAAAACTATTAAATGGAGAGTTAAGAATTCTAGTCTTAATTTTCTGTGTGGTGGTGACCAAGTCACCTCAATTTTCTGAGCCTCAGTTTCCTCAACCTTAAAGTCAGAAAATCAACATAGATCCATATTTTCTCTTCTGTTCTTCTCCTCACAGCTTCAGGAATAAAAGGGTAAGTGGCAAAGGTCTAGCTGTATGTTTCCCAGTCCCATTTCTTCAAAGCAGTTCCAGAAATATCAGTTTTACATAAAGACCTGTTTTCTAGGAGGAGGAGAAAAGAGGGAGGGAAAGAGAGAGAAAGAGGAGAAGAGGGAAAAAAGAAAAGAAACTGACTTTAAAAAATACAGGTACCACCTTGCACTTACTAGAATGAATACTATCAAAAAAAGGGAAAATTAGGGTTGATGAGAATGTGGAGAAATTGGACCCCTTGTGTACTGTTAATAGAGATGTAAAATGGTTCAGCCACTAAGGAAAACAGTATGGCAGTTTCTCAAAAAACTAAAAACAGAATATCCCATATGATCCAGCAATTCCACTTCTGGGCATATACCCAAAAGAATTGAAAACAGGGACTCAAAGAGATACTTGTACACCCATGTTCATATCAGCACTACTCACAAAAGTCAAAAGGTGGAAGCAACTCAAAGAAAAATAAAGGTTAAAAAAAAAATGGGACCAGATGACATTTAGGATCTCATTTAGCTCCACAGCCTTTGAGTTAGCACTAACCACAATTATGTAATTTATCATGGTAGTGGTACAAGATTCATGAACAAAATTAGAACAAAAAGTTATTTATCCCATAAATATTATTCACAGTATTTGCAGTATGTGCATTCTAACCATTAATCTCTATAATCCAAAGAATGAGCTTCAGTGACTAATACTTATTCATGTCTTCGATAGTCACTAAAATATTACCTTAATGTTAGAAATCTTATGACCAAATAGAAAATGCTGCAGATTTAAGATTACCATTAATCTCTCTGGGAAGCTGTCACCTCCACCTTGAGGGCTATTAATTCCCAGTCAGAATGAAGGGCAGTTTCTTCTGTGCTCCCACAGCATAACACTGTAACACTCTCATGGTCAAACATACGTCAGGATGAGCTATACTTGTGCATGTCTGCCACTCTACCTTGATTCTGAGTCCCAGTGAGTAGGACCTCACCATGCTGTAAGTTTATTCATCTTGTCTAGCTCTGTCCATAACATAACTGCAATCACTCTGTGCTTATTAAATTGATTTGAATTAGCATACCAGTCACTCATAAATTCTTAGGTTTCTCAACACAAGCTGAAAAGAGGATTTCTAAAATTAAATAAATCTCATGTCATTTCATTGTATAATTCTATTTGTTTTTTACTGAAAATATAACCTGATGACCTAAGTTAATTTATTATTATTAAAATTTTCCCTTTTCTTATTCTCCTTGGTTTTAACTTAAAATTTTTAAAAAATTACTTGAACTCATCTAAGTGTATTTTAGAACTCTATTTAATTAGACACAAATTAGGTACTTACTGTTTTAAATAAAAGCAGAAATGGAAGAATAATAAACTATAGCTAGGCAAAAGTATAGCTCGCCAATAAGCACATAAGATGCGCAACATCATTAGTTATCAGAGACATGCATATTAAAATGGCAATGAGATACCACTACATAACTCACTAACATTAAAAATACTGACAATTCAAAGTTTAGTAAGGATGTCAAGTAACTAGAACCCTCATACATTGCTGGTGGGAATATAAAATGGGATAACCACTTTGAAAAATAGTATGGCAGTTCCTAATAAGGTTAAACAAACACCATATGATTCAACAAGTCTACTTCTAGGTATTCACCCAAGAGAAACAAAAAAATATGTCCACACAAACACTTAGTATATGAATGTTCATAACATTTCCAGTTCAAAACTGGAAACTAGTCAAATACTCAACAATAGGTGAATGGATAAACAAACTGTAATATATTGTTATAATGGAGTATTATTCATCAATAAAAAGGAATGAACCACTGACAGACACAGAAACATGGGGGAGCCGTCAAAATACTATGATGAGTGAAAGAAACCAGACACAAAGGAGAAGATGTTGTATGATTTTATTTATTTGAAATTCTAGATTAGACAAAGCAATCTAAATGATAACAAATCAGTGTTTTCTTAGAGCTGGGGATAGGGAAAGGAGGAACTGCGAGCAAAGAGGCACAAGAGAACTCTTTAGGGTGATGAAAATATTCTATATTTTGATTGTGGTGGTGCTTATACAAGTATATATTTGCCAAAACTCATCAAAATGTATGTTTAAATGGTGGATTTTATTATATGTAAACGACATCTTCCTGGTGTAAAGTATGCAATATTTTAGTTTGGTAGTTTCTAAATTCTTTTGATCATTTTTCTCTCTTAAAAAATTTACTTATAAATACATACATTTTTATTGTATTAATAGAAGTATATACTTTATCAAATATATAAAACAATAGGAATTTTAAAATAAAAAGCTAAAGATCAAATACTGAAATGTCCTGTTAACTGAGGCAACTTCATTAGCTAATCTAATGGCAGAATATATCTCATACTTAGGTGAGAGGTTCCTTGCTGAAGAGAGTGGACATAATCTGTAGTCAAAAATCTTCTCAGTACTTAGGACTTATCATAGGCGCTAACTTCTTATCATTTAGACAGTGACTGTCTAAACAGACATTTGCTATGTGAGCGTCAAAGAATTAAGTAAATGTCCACTCTACCATCTTCTTTGTTTCTGCTTGCAATGTTAGTGCTATATTCAATCCATAGGCTATATGTGGGAAACATTTTAAGCCACTTGTCCATATTATGAATTAGTTTAATTAAAACTAGATTATATAATCCACTATTCCACCTTGCTGGAAACAGAAAATCCAACAAACAAGTGAGGGGGCTATCATCAATGCTTCTTTCCCTCAGATGACTCATTTACACACGTGATCTATGTAATATCTTATATCTTAGCTATATTTCTTATTTTAGGAAAAAATAGAAATTCTAGCATTCCTTTCATTGATTTTAATAAATCATGCACAAACCTAGATGTTGCTGTTCTGCTCTGAAGACATCTGACAGTGATCATTCACATTGTTCAGAAATTATAGTGTTTAAAATGTGCATATTTAACACTAAACATGTAATTAAGTATTTTCAATCACTATTAATTCAGAAAGGCACTTCAGTATTACCTAGTTCACCCATCAATTCCGCATTTATTGAGCACCTACTATGTGCCAGACAGATCATGTGTGCTGGGTGGTACTATAGTGAGAGCAAAAAAAGACATAGTCCCTGGATCTTAAATCTATGCTACAGTTTTGGGGAGAGACACTGATCACATAAATCAATTAAAACAACAATAAACCGCCTAAGAGGCAAAGGTACATGGAGCGTGCATAATAGAAAGACTTAAATCCAGTTTGGGAATCAGCCATGCTTCCCTGGGACCATGACTGCTGACCTCTAGTGTTCAATAGTGTATGTATTAAAACACGCAAACGGTAAACCAAGGTACAAACAATGACAGTTGTGGGGCCAACTAGGATGATGAAGCTTCTTTTGTATTCAGTCTGTCTGTGGTATCATTTAGCTTCGATCATTTTAATATCGAGGCTGGCTCTATTCGTCCTCATTAGCCCAAAACAAATATAATAGTTTCGCCTAGCACCTAAACGATGATAAAGATATGAAAATCCATTGAACTCAAATGGTAGTCTATGATAATATAATAATTCATATACTCTAAAATATGTTCATAGTTTCAATATTACCCCCTGGTAACCACAAACGATTGTCTCTGTCTCGAGTTTTTGCTTGTTCGTTCGTTGCTTTCAGTTTTATCTCCTACATGAGTGAAGTCATATGGTTCTCAACTTTTTCTGTCTGACTTATTTTGCTTAGCATGATAATCTCAAGATCCATCCATGTTATCACAAATGGCAGTATGTCATCTTTTCTTATGGCAGAGTAGTATTCCATCATGTATATGTACCACATCTTCTTTCTCAAATTGTCTATCGGGTACTTTGGTTGTTTACATGTCTTGGCCACCATGAATACTGCTGCAGTGAACATAGCGATATATTTATCTGTACAGATAAATGTTCTCAGATTTTTTGGGTAGATATCTAGAAGAGGGATTACTGGGTCATACGGTAATTCTAGTCTTAATTTTTGGAGGAACCACCTTACTGTTTTCCATAGTGGCTGTACCACTTTTCATTCCCACCAGCAGTGTATGAGTGTTCCTTTTTCTCCACAACCTCTCCAACACTTGTTATTACTTGTCTTGTTGGTAAATATATGATGATGGAAGAAGATTTGACTTGGGTGGTGAACACACAATGCAATATATAGATGATGTATTATATAATTGAACACTTGAAACCTATATAATTTTATTAACCAGTGTCACCTCAATAAATTTAATTAAAAAAAGATCATCGAACACACACACACACACACACACACACACACACACACACACACGCTTAAGGCATTATCATTCTCTGTCATCTTCTGTTTACCTGACAGTCACTTTGAACTAACCTTAAAGTTCTTTATATCCCAGTAGCAGCACAGTTCCTGGCACGTAATCAATGCTCAACTAATGTTTGCCAAATGTGCTCCCATGAGGTACTTATGGCAACTGAAAGACCCCGAGGGGGAAGTTAAAGTAACTTGCTCAATACCACATATATCTTGCAAGTGGCAGACCTGGCATTCCAACTCACTCACATCTCCTTAAATTAAATTCAAGTCACTGTACCTTTAGCCCACATCACCGATATTTTAGGGAAATATTATCACTGCTTCATTGGAAGCAGAAGAACAAAAAACACATTATTTTAATACTAACTTAAAGCATTACCAACAAAAATATAGATATGAATATAAGCTAAATATTAAAACATTTTCCATATGTGAAATAAACTGCCTACTGAGATCTATTAGAATTGTTAGTAATTTATTTCTATACTGAGTTTTTAAAGAGTATTTCAAGGTTATGTGTTTTGTTTATTATACTAACTTCTCTAGGTCATATTTTTTTTTCCTAGACAGAGTGCCTCAACTTCTCTGATGCTCTTTTACTTTAATATTATTTTAAATACCTATTTAAAATAAATAACTAAAAGAAATATTCAGTTTCTGTGAAATGTATTTATAAAATTGCTGGGCAAAATTAAGAGTAATCATGACTTTTAAATTTATAATGTTTACCGGATCAAAGAACCACAGGCAATAAACACCTTCATAAACTTCAATGTCAAGGCAAAGCCTTGAAAATAAGCACAGTAGCAAAAAGAAAAATTATTGGTAAAAAGGCTTTCCTTAGAATTGTTATCAAGGATAATAAAAAGGACTGTAATCAGTAGTCAACTCAGTCTTATGAGAAATTTAAAAAAAATTATTATTACTGGGAACTAAAATTAAGTTCATTCAAAGTAAAATTAACTTATTTACTATCATTTTAAAAAAATGTCAGAAATAATTTTGCTCAATTATTTCAACCTATAGGTAGTTTCATTTAGGAAAAAAAACCTCACATTAGTTTGTACTGTATATTAATTCAGTTAGTAAGGGGATACAAAATTAACCTAGGGCAGTACCTCTTTAAACATAATTATTTAATAAGCATTTTTATTTAAGAATCACCTTTCTTCTGACATTTCAAGTGCTATGTATATTCTTTTCTTATGTATATTTTTTTCTTATCTCATTTCTCTTCTTTAGTCCTACTATTTTTAAAAAGCTGAAATTGCTAATAATAAGAAAGCACAGATTTAATAGGATCCAAAGTTATCAATACTTAGTAACTCAAAAAGCCAAGTAGTAAAGGGACACAGAAAAAAAAAAAATCATGGCTTTGGTTAGCTATGTAGATTTATGAGAAACAGCCTGACCAACCTGTAAACCAGAAATAAAAAGCTCTCTATATTAATTTCACTTTTGGGCCTACCTTTTTATTACCCATTAAAATTATATCTCACAGAAATAGAAGATAACTTTTTAATGCAATCTTTAAAAATTAGAACTATAAAAGGATAAAATATTATACTTTTTTATTTAATAAAAAAATTTGTATTCTACTTCCTCCGCCATTTAATAATTAATATGTCAATTATAACATGAATTTGAGTGAGTTTAACTTTTTAAAAGCTGCTAATCAATTGTTTGATAAACTTGGTTTTCCTTAGTGGTTGAGACGGGAACGATTGTCTGGGCCTTCTTGCTATCAGGATATACAATACATCGCTATCAATTAAAACAAAATTCAAAGCCAAACACTGGCTAATTATCTTTGTTGAGTTTAGTACCTAATTTCTAACTTCTAATACTTTTGTCTTGTTTTCTTGAGGATAATTTAGTTCACATTTTATATCAACAAAGCTTTTAAAGTAGTCCCCAATTGTACCACAATATCATTATACACATCTGTGTTTTCAAAAATCTTAAAAGTATCAGCAATTTTTTATTGATTATTTGTTTTATGTGTTATTTAGTCTTGTTTTTTTATTTATTTATTATCTTTATAATACTTATCAAGACTGGAGAGTTGACGGAACATGGAGAGATAATTGGGCAATAATCTCAAAACTGATTTTTTTTTTAGACTTCGTTTTTTCACTTTTAACTACCATTTGCTGAGGTGATACAGAAGTTGTTTACATTTGGGATACTTTTTCAAAGAACTCTTGTGATTTAGCATAGTATATGTATAAGGCAACTTTCAAGTTTTATTTATTTAAAGATATAATACTAAATAAGTACCCATGTGTCTACTGAACACAATTTAAGGTTGTTAGCTCAAGTCAACAAATTTAGATAGGTAAAGTTATTTATTTTTAAATATTTTCTTTCATTTATATAATTTCAAACTTCTAGAAAAGTTGCAAGAGTTATACAAATATTCTCAGATATCCTTTCCCCAGATTATCTGAATGATTACATTTTACTACATTGATTTTATCACTTTTCTCTTTTTAAAAAAGGCTCTATATTTATGATGCTCATATTTAGGGTCTGAGTTTAGAATATGCTTTAGGAAGTTCAAGGTTTATAACAGTTTTATTTGCCAGTTATTTTATTCAAATAGTCCTTTATGCTCCAGATGCTCTTGTTTGCTTCGCTACTTCTGCTTGTGGCATGTCTCAAAAATGCATTGTGATCCACAGAGTTAAAATTAATCCTTATTGACATAAAGTATATTATGTTATTTGCCATTGGACTGCCATGTTTAGTACTGCTGTGTCAATGTACTTATACCATTTAATAATTTACTTTGTTATAACTCATCTGACTGCTTTATCTCTATAGGATAGAGCTTAACAGCTCAGTCTCTGAAGTCAGATGACCTGAGTTTGACTCTTAACTAAAAAAAAAAAAAAAAACCAAAACATCATGGCTGAAGGAAAGTATATTAGTTTAAACATCAGGTTTAGGATTTAGCACTGAGCTACTAGTCATTCAAGACAAAGAGGGTAGCTCTGATTTGCTCTAAATAGGAAGTGAATCAGCTTATAAGAGCTGTATGGAAGGAAAATGAACCATCAGTCTCTGCAGAAATGGCTTTGGCTGATGTCAACAATGTCTTTAAAGAAAATAAAGAGGCATTACATGTGGTCTATTTCTAAAATCAGCCCTGGATTAAAGGAAATGCAAAATGATTCTTTTTCATGGATAGAAAAGTTACACGTTAAGTGTTCATGGAATTAGCGTTCAGATATGCTGGTTTGATACAGGTACCAGGCCTGCATTTTGATGAACAATTCTTTTTGCTATAAAAGAGTCCAGGAAAGATGATTCTTAAACTGTGTTCCCTATATCCCTCGAGATCCCACAAAAGCATCTCAGGGGCTGCTGTCTGGCGCAAGAGAAAGTTAAGTGGACAAGGCCGAACTCCTCTCCCCTCCACACATACAAGATGATTCAGTCAAAAGAGCACAGTCTTTGTAGTACTTAATGTATTCCTTCAATACATATGGAGCACCTATTACTTGCCCAGCATTTACTGGTTCCATAAAAGATGACTTTGAAAAAAACAATAATTTGTTAAACGGGTAATACAATAGAAATGCAACATCAATCACACACATACATTTTGTAATTACTTTCTCAAAATATACTTCTCAAATGTAAGCACAGGCTGTCAAGGCCAAATGACTACTATCCAAAGTAAGTAATTTAAATTCTTTGAGCCTCAGTTTCCTCACCTATAAAAGGGGGACAATACAACCTACTTTGAAGGTTACTATTAGCTTTAGAAATAATAAGCCAAACATCAACACAGGGAATAACACACAAATAGGTGCTCAGAAGATGGTGGCTACTCTTATGATTCATCGCTTCAAATCAATTTCTGACAATGTAGAATAGTAGACAAATTAAAAATGAGAGTTACTGAAAACTTAAATACCTTATATTGCCTGACCAGTAGTCACTTAAAACTCCATCTCATCTTTAACCTCTTGATCCTCTCCTTCTCTCCCCCAGCTATTTCAACTCTGTTTCAGTTCCATAACCCACCAGATTCTCTAGGATGCTGGGTCTTCACACACACACACACACACACACACACACACACACACACTTCCCTCAGAAAGCACTTCCTTTTATTCCTGCACTGTTTACCTCTAGTCTTCAAATCTTAGCTTAAAAGTCACTTTCCCTAGAACAGCTCCCTTCACCAGCTCAGACTATAAATAACATTTTTTATTTGGACCTTAAGTTTCTCTTTCTTTTAGACACTATGGCAAAGAGGCTTAGCTAACAATTGAGATCTATTATACTGAGAGTATTTACAGCACAGACAAAGAATTCCTCTGATTGTCTTAGGCAAAGAGGGCAGGTGCTCTGTTTAAATTATGTTCCAACTTGTTCAAATAGTATGAGATACCAGTTATCCTAAAGTTTTCTACTTTCTACTCATTTGAGACATTTTATAGGACAAATCAAACTTTCAAAGCAAATAAAAAAAGAGAGTAGTCGTACTGATATTGAAATTGATAGTTTGATAAGCAAATTAGATATTCATAGGAAACATAACTCTAAGAACAAAGTTATGGAATCAACTAAACTAAGTCTATACAACTAAGTGATCTGTTGAAAATTTTCTGAAATTGAAATGTGGGAGATCCTTTGGAATACTTGAATTAAATTTAAGTCTCTTCTACCTAGAAATTCAAATTCCCATCAGGCTAGCTAAGATATTAATATATTATTCTCACCTGAATTTCCTAAAGTTTCATATCCTACCACAACACCACACTTGATCCAAAATTATTATATTTCATGAGCTGAATAAAGTACTGGAGATATTCCTGATCTTTACTGAGAAGTCATCTGGCATTTTGTCTAATCACCATGGTGAATGCACTGAGTACCCCTCCAGGGTGGAGAATACTAATACTGCCCCTGCAGGTCAGACAAAGTGGGTGTCCATTCTGATCTAGAGCCTGAGCCTCCAAAACTCACAATCCATAGCAATACAAGAAAGGACCAGAGGTTTTTGCTTAGAGGGGAAAATAGAAGCAACTGGTATTAAGACTATAAAAGCTACAGAAGATGAGTTATTTGAGAGTGAAGGCAAAAACAGAAGGCCACAGGCCAAATCTTATATAAAAGGGGATCAAAAAACCCAATATTAGAAGAGTCAGATAATATTTGTACTACTCCTAATAATAATAATAATAATAATAATAATAATAATAATAATGAAAACAACAAATTTATTAAAAGTGTATTATATACCAAGCATTATCCTAAATTATTTAATATTTTTAGCTAAGTATAAGCTAAAATTATTATTCCTATTTTATACATGAGGAAATTGGATCTCAGGAACATTAATAATTCATTTAAAGTCATATAAGTAGAAAGATCTAGAGCTAAGATTTGAACCCATACCTTCTTACTATGAAGCTCACTTTCAACCTCTACAAAACCTGTTTCCTTGATAAAGTAGCCCTCAAAGAAATAAAGGAAGCCCAAAAGCCACGAGACAAGATATTTGATAGACAGCAATACCAAGTGTCAAGGAAAACTCCAGAAATATCCTGGAGAATACTGCTGGATTTGGCTGTCTAAATGTACAGTATCCACAGTTGTATGGAGAGCATCCAAATTTCATTAAGAAGTGGTTAGACAAAAGGGAAATGACTCTATCAAGGAAATTGGCAGTGGAGGAATACCTCAAGAAATATCTCAACTAAAGAGGGAAGAGAGTAGATATACTAGGGAGGAGAGAGATGTAAAGACACTACAAATGGTCATCTGACTAAACCTCCCACAAGGCTTTTGGGCAACATTGTTCTAAAACCTTCGCTTCCTAGATGTCTCACCTCCCCATACAGAGTCCCTGATTTGTCTTGTGCTCTTCCACGCTTTTCTATTTCAGAAATACCCTCTTCCAGTTTGCTTTTCTTGTCAACTCCAATTTTTCCTTCAGTACACAGTTCAAAAGTCACATCTTTGGTAAAGACCTTACTCCCAACAATAATCTCCACCTTTGCCCCTGAGGCACTCTGTATCCAATTCGTAACAATACCTATCTCCCCCAACTTCCTGTGATCTGGTACCATGTCAAATTACCTTTGAAACCCCAGCATTTAACACACTGCCTGGCATATTCCTCTTAAACTAAGGTATCCCAAACTGATCACAATGATCTAACTCCGAATGAGAAAATATTTTTTAAATCATTAAAAAGAATAAAAATTTACAACTACTCAACTATTTAAATAGTAGAGATTTTATTTTTACAAAAATCCAGTAGAGATAGCCAACTAAAAGGCCGTCATCTTGGATTGATGCAGCAAAATTTATTTAAATTGTAAGTCAGCATGCTCCTTTAAAACATCTTACTTTTATATTGGATACTAAAAATTGGCAGCTCAGGTTCTAAGAGTAAATATGCTCTTAAAGAGCTAAAATCAAAATCATTGTCTTTTTTTTTTTTTTTCAAAAAGCCACTCCACTGGAATTCATTCAAAAATGTAACCCCATCTTTTAGAATGTTTGCCACAGTCTTAATTATGGGAACACCGTCCCCCTAGGGAACAAAGCCAATGGGAATCAAGTCCCAAGTAAGAACAAACCAGAGAAAAATGTCTTTGTTTCTGCTGATTATATAAGATAATGGTCTCAAATGAAAGGAATTCTATTCACGTCCATCAAAGCTACGATGTTCAGAAAGCAAACCTCTTGACCCTGAACAGAAAGGAAAGGTAAATACAAGAATGATAGAGTGTACTACCTCATGCTTAGTTCTCTCAACTAGCAGAGACCCATTTAAGACACTGCTCATCAAATTTTGATCCAATGGAAGATCCTGTTATGGGTTTGACATACTATAGGTAATCTTTTCTTTTTTCCTTAATCACTATTCATTGCTTCCAGCCAAAGAACTTTTTCATGGGTATGTTCGTAATTATCACGGTTTCTTTCTGGTTGTGATGACATACAACATCACAGGAATATGGCAAACAGAAGTGAGGACAGAAATGACCCACTGCTAAAGCTATGGTCTAATGTGAGGATCTCAGGAGTATTCACATCAAAGTTTAACTTGTAAAGTCTATTTCCTAAAGGTTGAGGAATCATTTTAAAGATACTCCATGATCTATTGGAAAAAAATGCTTTAAAATTTACCCTTCATGAAGACTACCGTTTCTAGAATCTAAGTGACAATTCTGGTTGGATCTCTTTCCCCAAAAAAGAATGTCACTTTCTTTTGACCATAGGGATAATATGCTCACTCTCTAGGGTGTACCATGACTTCAGTGGAAATGCTAAATACTCATATGTGACAGATTGATACTAAAAGAAATAGCCAAATAGCTATTTCATTCACTTCTATAATTCAAATTATAGACAGTCACTGACTAGATAGGTGATTTATAGAAAAACAAAGGTTCTTATCTGAATATAATTTTGAAATGAGCTTTTATCACATTAAAAGAGGATTCAGTGTCTCAGTGACATACCAAAGACCTACTATTAGCAGACTGGGTCCCTGGACAGGAAAAGAGAAAGACCATAATCTCTGATAGTAAAAGAATTTGAACAAAGTTGGCAGCAGCTTCTATGAAAAACAAAGCTACCTTTCTGTTAACTCAAAAAAAAAAAAAAGTAAAGAAAAAATGAATACCCTCAACCCCAGGTTCCACTGTGCTGGGATGTTATGTTTAGAAGAAGCAATAATAGAGACAACACACTTTCCCACTTTGGAAGAAAAGGTATGTGCCCTTTTCCAAGGAAAAAGGAAGTTAGGCAGAGGGAGTAGAGAGAGAAGGAACCGTAATTTGGTGGGCAGCTAAAACTGAGAAACTCAAAAGGGAAAAAAATGTCTTGAAGCCCTGGTTCAAGGTGGTTTAGAAATTATTCTCAATGTCAGTAGCATTTGTGGAATACCTGGAGTCCAAGACTTAAACAAGAAATGAAAATTCTGACTTTTGTCTCAGTTTTACCTTGAAAAAAATCTAAACTGGTCAGCTATGGGAGAGAATGGGATAATAGAAAGGCATTTCCCTTTTTCCCTTCTCCTGGACTTTTAATTAATTCAGTTCTAGGGGAAGCAGGATAAGAAGACCTCTAAAATTTACACATAAAATGACCAATTTGAAGGCTAATCTACAAAGAACTCTAACAAATCACTGAAGGCAGGGGAAGGGAAAAGGAGAACAGCTCATTTCTAGTCTATAGAGACCCATCAGGCAGGAAAGTCTTCTTATAAAGATGATAGAATGGATAATATAAAAATTTTAGTTTCTAATCAAGATACTGAACTTAAATCTTGTTATAGATTTTATTAAATTGGGCAACAATGCCTATATTTGGAAGCTAAGACTCAGTGTTTTGTGAAATAATGAAAAACTGCAAAAGATAGGAAATTTGATAAAGTATTATATAACAAGACCTTGCAATCTTTGCTCAGAATTTACCATTCCTGAACCAGGAAAGGTGACAAGTTGGTTCTTAAGAGCATATAGAACACATGAAAAATCATAGGAATAATTTTAGAATCAACTTTTTATTTGGTACTTATTATACAGTGAAATTAGAACGCTTAGGGCTTTGAAGAAACAGAACAACATATTAGGATCTTAAAATTTTTTGGTTTCTCAACATTCTAATACATATAATATTACATAGTTCATCATTAAAAACATGTAGCTATAGGTTTTCTCTTTATGTCTAAGTGGCCAAAGCAAGGACACAATAAAAGTTGAATCAATAGAAGTAATTACCTTCGACATCAATGCCATGATTTCAACACCCATCACAGGTCAGTGACAAAAGCTAGAAGCTTTTAAAGGTATCCTACTACAGTTTGAAAACTCAAGATGACATCAGCACATTAACAATACAAAGATTATAGACATGTTAAAGCAATAAGCAATTACTACAGCACTAATCTTATCAGTTATAGGCAATTTACATCCTCAGGGACACCATTAGAATACACCAGGGAGCTTTAAACATAACACTGTTCTAATGAAAAAAAATGACAGAGGAGAAAAAAGTTCTTCTGAATAAGCTTGGAAGGATGACATACCAGGCATCTCCCGAAAAATATCACATTAAACCACTATGTGAAATAAAACATTTTGTTGAAAAGAAGAAAATGAGAGTTGTCACCTTCTTTGCTTGGTATAAAGGGGACATAAAGTATCACTTTCCTTGAATATCCAACAGGAAAGAGATAACGTGAGGCACTAAAACTTATGCCTTTTGGGAATGACCCATATGGCACAATACACTGTTTTCCAAAATGTGGACCACGTATACATGAGAATATTTTTATAAGGACATGAACAAAGTGTGTGTGTGTGTGTGTGTGTGTGTGTGTGTGTGTGTGTGTGTGTGTATAATCTGTTTGTGGCTGGTGATACTGATTTTCCACTTCCGGTACTTTAATTTTTGGTTTTTAATACATGTATCTATTATAAAAAGTGATTCTATTTAAGAGCCAAGCAGATCCCCTTTACCAACTCTATGCAGGGAGGTCACTGGCTCTCCATAACTTTGGTGAAAGTTTGGAAGCTTTTATTTAATGTCTGCACTGAGGAAGCCCAAACAGAGGTGACACCATGTGAACAAGAGAAGAATTGAGTGAATTAATGCAAGAAATACCCAACTCTCTTCCCCTATTCAGCTGCCGGGAGGAGCCAACATTCACCTACTAATGAGAAAGCTGGAGAAGTCTTCTTTAAAAGTATGAATAGCCCAAGAGGAAAAACACAGATAGTGAACATCAAAGGGTCCCCCGTCAAAAAGCCCAGAATACAACCTTATAATGAAGTCAATAAGATCCACTCATGCAGTCATATCAGCATTTTACCTCACAATTTTGAATAAGCACCCAAAGATTACCAGATATCTGAGAAAAGCTTCTAAAATGAGAGACAAAAAGAAAGTAGCTTGAAAGAAACTGACTGTATAAAAACAGAAAATTTTCAACAACTTAAAAAAATTAATATATTCAGAGAGAGATAAAAAGATATTATAATTAGGAAAGAAAATATAATGTTATAAAAAGGAGCATCTTGGAAAAATTTTAAAAGCTCTTGAAAAGTACAACTATGATAGAAAAGAAAAGCAACAGATAGACTGGAAGATGATATTGAAAGTAGAACAAAAAGTCCAAAAAGTAAAAAAAAAAGAGAAAGAAGAGAGGAGGTAACAATAAATGAAAAAAATGGAAGAAAATTTCCCAGAACTGAAAAACATGAATGTCCAGATTGAAAAGGACCACACCAAGGTTCCAGCACAATGTATGAAAATAATTCCACAACAAGACACAGTAAGAATTTCAAGAAACTGGGGTTTCAAACATTCTATAAACTTTCAGAGAGAAAAAAAAATCACATCGGACACATACACAGGATCAGAAATCAGAATGGTGTTGACTTTTCCATAGAAATCCTGTAAACCAGGAGACAAATTTCTAAAGAAAATTTATTTCCAACTGAAAACTCTGTATCATCCAACTGCAAAGATAAATACTTTCCCTCTCAGACAAGATCTCAAACACTTATCATGTCTTAAGAAGTTACTGGAAGATGTACTCAAGGCAAATCCAGCAAGTTTAACACATTGACTCAGGAAAAAGGAAAGCCATAAAAAGGAAACCTTCAGGATGATGGCAAAGGGGGATCCTAGGATGGGAGCAGAGCAAAGCGCCTTCAATCCAGACTGCAGCAGGTCAGGATGCTCTGACAGACTTCTTTAAGAAAACACGGTCATTAAATCCAGGGGAAGTGAGTTTTATAGGAAAGGAAGACAATCCCAGCTCACTACATAGCTAGATGTGAATAGCATTTATACATATATCATGGGAATATAAGCACTGAGTAATGATTTACCAAATTTAAAATGTAATTATGAGGTTCAAACATATGAAATTGTTGTTTTTGTAGCTCAAAACCTGCATATAGTTCAACCTAGTGGATCAGAAACATTAAGGGATGGAAAGGATGTGTATGTGTGTGTGTGTGTGTGTGTTAGAGACCAGGAAGAGGGGTGTGCTAAGATTTTTTCTTAAATGGCTTCATTTGTCTTTGTTTACCATGAGAATCAAAGACCCTTTGTGATTCTAGCACTCTCCCTGCCCAGCCCACTTCTATCTCCTGAAAAGAATATAACCTTAAGTCCCTCTACCATTCAGGAAAAGATATCCCCTCTCCCTACTTACTCATAATTGTAAGAGCAACATTTGCTAAAGATTCTCTTTGATACTAAGAAATTACAAGCAAATCTCTAGTCTCAAGGGAACACTTTACATGATCTTCTTTCTCACTGATTTTCTCACTACTCTAGAAGAAATGACAGGCCAATGTGTTCACAATCCACACGTGGAATTATTAGCTGGCATAAACAGCATTATTTTGTCAGTATCTTTCCCAAACAAGTCAAGTGTCGAGTATGAATAAACCCTGTAGTAAATATGTGATGAGCAATTCATTCTCAATTTTTTAAAAAATTGATGAATCAGATCCCCAGACCTTTAAAATAATTTCATTTTTGGGGGCCAGCCAAGTGGCTCAGTTGGTTAAGAGCTCGCTCAAGAGTGCGAGCTCTGAGCAAGAGCAGTTCGAGTCCTGGCCCGAGCTGAGCTGCCAACAGGTGGCAGGGTTCCTCAGCTAAAAAAAATTAAAAATTAAAAAAATTAAAAATAAAATAAAATAAAATAATTTCATTTTCATTAAACAGTATTTATCAGTCACCATAATGCCCAGACACTTTCTAAAACACCATGAAAGCAAAATCTCTGCTTGTAAAGTACATTCGTCCTGTGCTTTATTAAGTACTACTGTGATCCAATTATATAAAAATATAATTGCTGACATTTCAATATGAAAGGAATAGGAAGTTGTAACAAAGCATAGGGAGGGGAGAGAGAAGGAGAAAACCTACTTAGGATGGTCAACTCAAAAGCAAATGTTCTCTCTGAGAGTTAAGGAGCTCTCTCAGAGTAGCGAATTAGTTTGAGAATTTATCTTTGTATTCCTACAGCCTAGCACAGAAAGAACCTACCACATCTAGGAAATGCTCTAGAAACACTTGTGGAATTAATTTAAGAACTGAACTAGGCTGATCTGAGCACCCACTGTACCAGACAGTATAATCCAAGTCATCTTTGGACACAGCCACGTGGAAGAAAGGCACAGCATCTTCTCTAAGAACAGCGGCTCCTTACCTGTTGCTGTACTGGTACTTGCTGTACCACCTGTGTAGGCACTGCTGCTTGACTAGCCACAGATGTCTGTAAAGTCACTGTCGAACCTGTGTCCGACCCAGTCTCCGATGTCTGCATGATGGTCTCTGAAATACATCAAAACAGAAATTAAGGTTAAAATGCTCCCCTTGCAAGACTAGCTACATCACATTTGTTTTTAATACCCTATACTGAGACTACTGAGACCAAGTTTCAAATCTCTGAAGACCACTTACTCCAACACAGTGTAATACTATCCCATGCATATTGATAGTCATTTTGACCACTTGTTAAATAAACACAGAAAATTACTAATCCACATTTTTTAAATCCCCATTAGTACCTTTTACTATCTTAAGGCTATAAAGGTTGAACTTCACTGAAATCTACCTTCCGTAGGTCTCATCTGTTATAAATTGTTTCAACCACATTATAAACTATAGCTCCAAATTATGTCTAGGTACTCAATTCTCAGAACACAAACCTTAACTGCATACAAATATGTCATAAACTGTACTTTCTAAACACTTTGATAGACTATTAGGATGTCACCAGAGATGTACAATTTAGAATTAATCCTTTCTAAAGTTCTTTCCAACTTTCAAACTCACTATTCACTGATCTAAAAAAAATACTATATTTCCAAAAACCAACTGATATACCCTACACTTACCCAAAAGCTCAAGCTCACTAATTTTCTCATTCTGTGTTATAATATGGTATTAACATCAAAGTTCAATTATATTCTTACATAGAGAGAGACAAGTATCAATATGTTTACTATTTTGAAAGATGGGGAGGACCACTATTATATAAATGAGATTTGTAAACAAAGACATGAAATATTACCTTTTGTCATTCACAACTCAAAATGGCATATTTTTCAGCTCTCCTGTGCCTGACCTACTAACACAGGGTTAAATTTTGCAGCATGTACTCGAACAAGTATGGATTCTCATACCTCCTGGCCTTAACATTCACTTTTGCTACTTATATACTCAATAGAATAAATATTTTTATTATTATTTTTTTGCTGTTGACCAGGAACCAGAATTCTAATTTTCTTTACTGGGGAGAAAAACAATATTTAATTGGTAACCTAAGAAAAACGCATTATGGTTTAAATCTGTGCACAGTATAGTGAACATTAATTTCCCTTAAAAAAATTCTGAAAGCGTATTCAGTTCTTTCAAGTAGAAAATTAACCCCTTTCAGCATCTTTTGTTACAGTATGACCGCTTCCAATTGTTCCCCCAAACCTCTTCTATCATCTCACTCAATTTCGAAATGGACCTCTGAAGGCATCTAATCTGCTCTTCTTATTTCATAAATGAGGAAACTAACGCCCAAAGAGGTTTGGGGACTCGCTCAAGGTGTCAGGAGTAGACATGGGACGAGGCCCCTTCACTTTAAATCTATGCTTCGTTTTCTTTCTAGACCTTCACATTGGCATCACTTTAGGTGATTATTCTTATTCTTTTGTTAGTCACAACCCTAAAGCAGCACAACAAACCTTAGCACATACAAAAGATATAGCCGTTAACAGCTAACATTGATTGCTTATCACAGACTAAGGACTCCTCTAAATGCTTTCATGTTAATTCATAAGTAAATTAATCCATGTAACAACCCAATGTGGTTGGTATGATTATAATCTCCATTTACAGATGAGGAAACTCAGATACAGAGTGAAGGTGCCCGGGGCTTAAATCGAAAGAACGTGATGGAGACTGTGGCTACCATCCCCTTTATTTGGGTCAGCGAATATTCAGCTCCAGGAAACTGTGCATTTGTGGGAAGGCTGAGCTGTAGCTGCTGGTTCTTGCAATTTTCCAAAACAAGATGAAAATTCAGATTTTTATGTGAAATCTCCCCAATGGTGGTGCATTAAAAAAAAATGTAGCATTGATTTTTACACACACACAAACACACAAACACACACGTGCACGAATCACACACACCACTCTGTACTAACATTTAGACACAGACATGCCTGAAAATGTTTGAGAATTGTATTCACTATATAAAACTCTTGCCTAATTAAGATTATTGAACGACCATGGTTCTCAAAATTTGGGGAAGGTATATAAACATTAAGAACTCAATCTGTGCCTCTCCCCCTTCATTCCACCACAGAGGGACAAAATTCCCGCCCCACCCCCAAAAAAGCAAAAGCCAGCATCCTTTGATTCATTATATATTTATAGACTATTGATGCCTTTCAAGCTACAGCAGAGCTCTTATATTGGTGAAAGTGAGGTGATGCCTTTCTGTAGGGAATGAGGAAAGAACTAGATGTTAGATATCATCTTCACTGAGGTTTTCTTAGGCCCTGTTCCCAACTGCAAGATAAGTGCCAGCCTTTGTCAGCGCAATATACAAATGAGGAAGTCAGGGTGGCCAATTATGGCTCCTTGTTTAAGCTGCTCAATCAAGGGTGGATGAGTTTCTTAGTGAAGTCACTCACACTAACACTTCCTCCTGTTTCTCCCAGTGCTGGCTGGGAGGTTTATCAACGCTTTCTCATGTGTCTATCATTGTAGTGCAGACCAGTCTACACACTTGTTTTTGGTATATCACCCATACTTGGACATCCACTGTTTTAGATGAAACATTAAGAATATAAAGAATGGAGGTGTCTTTAAAAATTAAATGTACTTTTAAAGCAATTACTAAATATTCCTAATAAAGCACTAAAGAAAGCTTATCAGAAGATAAAAAGCACAGATTCAGAAACTGGCAACCCATGGACTCCACAGACAGACTTTGGCTCAGAGTGACTACTAATTAAAATTCTTAATTACCAACATTTAAAAATCAGAAAACTTTGTGTTAAAAACCAAATTTCCAGAGTCTCTTGAAAAATCTGAAAATGTCACAAAAGCGAGTCCATATTGTTTTATAGGCAAATTATTTAATGGTGCAACTCATTTACTTGCTCAGCTCCTATAGGCATTTGAGTTCAAGACACCTTTTGGGGTAACCAGAAATTCAGTCCTACAAATCCATATTGAAGGGCCGGCCGGGTGGTGCGTTGCTTAAGAGTTGGCTTGGGACGCCAGCTCTGAGCAGCAGGGCCCACGTTCAGATCCCACATGAGGGCCAGTGACGCTGCCCTCTACAGCTAAGATGATGAACAACAGCTCAACCTGGAGCTGGGCTGCCGAGAGTCTAGGCTGCAGTGGGCTGCCGTGAGCTATCATGTGTAGCCAGCCAGCAGCCAAGCATAAGCGGCTGGCAGCTGCCGTGAGCGGCCGTCCAATGGCCGGCGACGGATCTGCCTCAGCCAGGAAGAGCGCAATGATGGTGCCAACATGGGCCAGTGAAGTGATATCCTCCACAACTAGACTGAAGAACAAAAAAACAGCAACTTGTCTGCTTCCTTCCCCAATTCCCCAATAAAATCTTAAAAAAAAAAATCCATATTGAAAATATAAAATCACTTTTCATGTTTAAGACAATATTGATTAGATTTATATGAGATTACTTCTTTTAAAGATTTTTTTTTAATTGGGGAATTGGGGGATGGGAACAGTGCTGGGGAATTGGAGGAAGAGGAACAGACAAGTTGCTGTC
>NW_017731445.1:1416314-1504622 GCF_001890085.2 Hipposideros armiger | reverse complement strand
GAGGGCAGTGTCACTGGCCCTCATATGTGGGATCCGAACCGGGGCCCTCTGGTGTCACAAGCCAGTTCTTAACCATCGCGCCACTGGGCCGGCCCGAGATTACTTCTTTTAGACAGAGAAGAAATACCCAAGCTTTGACCACCTTATTAACAGAAATGTGCAACTTCGTTTCTTCATTTTACGGATGAGTCAACTGAGGTCGCAGAGATATGAAGTCACTTAACCAAAGTTAAACAGCTGGAAGTAGGAAAGGAGGGTCTGGACATAAGACTAATGCTCATACATTAAATTACTAGACCTAGTTGGAAGTCCTGAGTGTCACAACAGACATTGTACAGTTAGAAGTGAAACGAGTAAAGAAAAGCAAACTGGTGAACTTACAGAATGAGAAAGAAGAAAAAGCCTCCCAACTATCCAACAGGAAGAACCTTTACAGAATAGAGTGGGGAAAAGTAAGATGGATAGAAAACAATGGCTTATGTGACTTAGAAAGTCTTGGAGAACTTTCCATCCAACCTCTGGCTCTGTGTGCATACCACACCAAACTGACATATAAAGCCCAAGCCAGGACAACCAATAGTCCCAGAACATCTCCTATTTACTCCCAAGTACGGTTCATCATCCAGTCTCCTTGGCTCCTGGAATGCAGGGTCATGCCACTTGATAAGAGCTTAGTCTCCGTTTTGTCTTCATTTTCCCTTAATAGACACAACTTCATTCTCCTCTGATTTCATTGTCTTCCTCAACTTTAAAGAAGAGGCTCTTTGCCAAAGTCTCATGCCTTCAGAGGATCTCAATCAACCTCCCTTCCAGAGACTGGCTCAATAAGTCAGAACCATAATTGTTTTTCTCATCTAACAAGTCTTTTCCAGGTGCCACAATTATGCTAAGTACTTGAAATATAGCTTATTATTTACTCCTCAGAAGACCCGTATTATGAAAGTGCTATTATTTCCACTGAACAAATGAGGAAACTGAGGCACAAATGGATTAAATAACTTGCTAAAAGCCACACATCTAGTAGGAGAAGAGACTGAATTCAAACCTAGGTTTGTAGGACCCTACGGCCCATAATGTCACCACTACGTGTATTTACTTTGCGGTATCATGAGGATAGGGGTTCCAAATGAAAAGCTAAGGACTGTTGGTCTGAACAGCAAAGTCTTTGGGATTTTCATCAAATTTCATATTTGATCTATGCTTTCAATAATGATGGACAGCCATCCCTTCTCTCTCTCTCTCTCTGACATCAAAATTAGGAACTATTCTCATTCTTTCTACTGAGGCCATAATAATATCCAACTAATAAATATTTTTCCAGAGGAACTTTAACTGACTAATTCTGAAGACCAGATTTAACAGCAGATCAATTAGAATGTTAAAAGCATGTTGGAGGAATATCACCCTCCTGCCAAATTTTGCTAAACAGATCATTTAAACCCACTGACATATTCAGAGTATTCTGGTAGCTTTCCAACATTTCTGCAGAGCAAGGATCATCAGACGAGGATAGTGTCTTAGCATGCTTTACTTGTAGGTTCTGTTTTAGATCCAGCATAAAGGTTTGTGTGTATATTTGAGGTGTTCCCATTCATCTAGCAGTGGTTTCTGGTGCTTTGTTTATGTATGGGGGTAATTTGGTTAGTTTAGTTCCTTCACAACTTCCTTTCAAGTGATATTTGTTTATCAGCCACAAATGCAGTCACATCAATCCATTTTGATAAGCTAAATAAACCCCTGCAGTTTGTCCATGATGTAGCCCATATGTAAATGAGCTGTATATTCTTGCAGGAGAGACATGCACAATTTCAGTCTAGTCATCCTTGCCTAATGTGGCTGTCAGGTGTGTCAAGAGCAACAGATGCTTGTTTGACAAAGGACCTTTTTATTCTGGCTAATTAAGCAGTTGGACACACCCGCCTGTTAACGGTTCTGCTTTGTACAGCCAGCTCTGGCTGAATCATGCGGAATCTACAGCTAAATAGGCCACATTTTGAAAGAAGGCTAATTAACCCCTAGGAGAAGGAAAAGAATATTGAAAAAACCCAGCTGCTGAATGCAACAAGATTAGCATTTCTTCAATTTGATGGGCAAAACCTAGCAAAGCAAATATGTTTGGAACAAACATACGCTATTGCAAGTTTCAAGGCATTCAAATGTTCTTTGTAAAACCTCCTGAAGATTATTTAATACACTCAAATTCACAGTTGGATTCCTTTTATCACACACAATGCACACGCCAGATTAAATGGTTTAATAGTCTGACCTAATCAATTACTTATCAAACAGAACTATATAAGTGGGCTAGCTTAAAAATAGGTAGTATCCACCTAATTTTTGTTGGGGTTTTTCATATTGGAATAATTTCCTCTCGAAAAAAGCAAAGTCTGCAAAGTTTCGTTCTACTACATTGATAGTATTTATTTATTTGTTTTTGCACTGAGGAATGTAACAGATTTTAATTCATTATAGAAAATAAAGACTTGTAATTTAATTTTCAAGTGCAACAGTTATTTACTTCCTTTTTGTTTAGTATAGAAAAATAAAAATGCAAATTCCAATTCCTACTTGAAACAAATTAACCAAAATTATGATGATAGTCTTAATAGGTACAGTAAAAATAAATCAAATATAAAATGTGACATTCAATAAAAATTATTTACTTAGAAATCTGTTTCAACATAAGAGCACAGGCATGCTACTTACAGAAAAAAATTGTCACAACTTAAAATTACTATTTTTGAAGTACAGAGTTTTAACTTTAATGTGCTTTCACACAAATCATAATTGAAGTTTTGTAGCATAAAATTTTTATTACTAATACTCTAATTAAGCATCAGAGTTCTTGAATAAGTGTTATAAAAATAAATATTAACATATGTAATGCCCATAGCAATTAAAATCTAATATTAAAACTGGACAACTAAAATGAACTGAAAAAAAAGTTGCTGGTATATATACTTTCCTGGACATAAAATTAATATAAAATGTATACAACTTCTGACTATTCTAGTTTTTTTTTGTGGTTTTTTTTTTGTCTCTTTTTTTATTGTTTGTATTTTTTTCTGACTATTCTGGAGTAGATAAAAAAATATTAAGATTATTCCAATTCTTTTTAAAAACTAAGAATATTAAGCAACTTTCAAAGAAGTCAATATAATGTAAAATAATGGGGCATTTTAGAAATTTCACATATATGGTTAAATAATCATGTGATAAATTTGATTTTTGAAACTTTGACAAAAATATACTGAGTTGGTTAATCTGCCTACAAATGTACAACACTATGAATTGGTTTTTTTCCCCTCTTCACCTCATATAAATGAAAGAAAGTAGTTAAGCTGTAAACTGCTGTCAGATTTTTTTATTTAAAATGCACCTCGGTGAAAAGTTTATTCAATGTAAAACACGGCTTTATCAAATCAATAAATCAAGTAACTGAAGGGATGAGAAAATTCATGATTTTCTATATCATTAAAGCTCTGCCTCTTTATTTAGGTTCGGTGTTGTAATCCTCCTAACTGTACAGTTAATCTTTTGTACTAAATTGATCGGTAGAAAAATGATGGAATGATAATAGTGTAGACTGTTCAGCAGTCATCTTCCTGGGATAACTGATGACAGTGATTAATGTTGGTGATGATTAATCAGCACAGTGGTAACATATACAGGTTGCCTGGGTAACTTTTTTCACTTTTCAAACAAAGGTTTGCTCAACTAATTCTTCCCTTGACTCAGAATGTATCATACAAAATTGTTTCTTTGGAGAAGACAAATCAAATTATTTTTAATAGTTTTTATCTTAACGGACGAATTACTAAAAAAAACCACAATCTATTAACATATTACTGAAGCCAAACTGCTAAAATGATATAAGAATTATTTACTTGTTATTTATTTCTAGTTATCAAGAGAAGCAGTCATCAGCCTCAGAGGTAATTTTGGGGAAAAGAGAACCAAGTGCTTGTCCAGTCTACTGCTGGTACCATCTCAGCATTTTCTCTCACTCATGTTCATGAATTAATAGGCAAATCAGTCTTATCTAGATGCCATACGCTAAAAAACGGCAGTGCTCAGGTAGCAGCTGAAATAAAAGAAAAAGAAAACAAACCAACAAAAGCTTATAAGTATCCTACACTCTTTCCTACTGGAAGGAGGGTCTGAAAACAAAATGATGTAATATATAGAAAGGTTCTTAGCAAAATCTATGAGACAAAGCTATAGTATTTCCCCCTATTGCTCAATCCACTCCTGAGAGTGACTAGAAACTACTGGGTGGAACATTTAATGATAATAGCACTTAGAATCCAAAGATGAACATTGAGCATTTTACCATAAGTCTATCATCATCTTCATTATTAGAGATGTTAATAAGAATAGCTATCATCTGCTGAGTACTTACTATGTGATAGATGCTTTGTATACATTTAAACCTAATTTCTCCTATGAAGTAGATATTCCATTTTATAGTAGAGGAAAGTAAGGTTTAGAGATTAAGTAACTTGCTCAGGATTACAGAATTGTTAAGCGATAATGCCAGGATTAAAGTCTAGGTCTGTCTAACTCCAATAATGGCGCCCTATCATTGAACCCTGGTAGCCTGCACAGACAGCAGTAGCAGTGAGGCTATTTTAGTTAAATGAACTTTAATAGAGATGAAATAGTCTATGGGGACTTTGGGCACTAAAAAAGAATTCTAAATTTGAACAAATAGACACAAAAATCACACGGCTTGCAAATATGTACTATATCTAGTACGTGATCAATATGCTCTTTTATGAACTCATCAAACTTGTAAGTTTTAATGATATGGAAAGCATATCATGGGTTAAAAGAGACCTGCACTAACTTTGTGTTCACAAAATATTTTACAGATAAAAGAGGAAATAATACAGAAAGACTCATTTGCTTTCAAAATTTAAATTTGCCCTATAAAAACAATCAAACAAGGGACCAGTAAAGAGAGTATGTATGTATGCATAATGTTATACACAAATACAAAAATGTTCACTCAAGTATTCCTTATGATAGCCAACCATAAACAACCAAATATCCATAATTGGGGAACTAATCAATTGTTCTATGCTATAGCCCTCCAATGGAATACTATGCAGCTCTAAAACAGCCAACCTGGAAAGACAGTCATAATATTGTAAGCATAAAACTCAGGTTGCTGAAAAATATGTAGCTCACAATGCAATCTTATTCACAAATATATAATTGCATGCTTTGGAAAAATTGTTGAGGATAAACAATAACATCAATGGAACTCCTAAGGACTCTTGAAATATGGGCTTTCCCAAACCAATGACCATAAACACTGCATGGTTTATGGTCATAAAAGCTAAAATTGGACTTGGTGGACAAAGCAACAAGGGCTCCAAAGACCGATCTTAATGTAGACCCATCCCAAAAAGTCAGTTGCAGATTCTGTAACCTAAAGCAACCCTTGTCATCCCAAAGACACCTGGAAAGATAGATTTTGCTCTGCTCAATTGCTGGGCAAGAGTGCTGTCTCCCTTCCTACTAAGTGGCTCAAAACTCTCAAGGGGCTCTACAAAACCACCCTTCCAATATTTCTGATAGAATAAGCTATTTTAAAGATGTATCTGGAGATTATATCTACAGGTTCATTGTTAATTCTATAACCACTGTCACTTTCTGCTAAAAGTAGAAAATCTATGGTAATACACATTCCTAAATGTCCAACAGTATCCCTTCCTATGACAATGGCCAGTCCCTATTTTCCAATCCAAAATCAAGACATGAATTTTAATTCTGCTCTCTTCTATACAAACTGGTAAGAGCAGTGGTGCCTCTTAAAAAGATCTGAAATCATGGAGAGGATATAAGTAGGGAACGTAGGTGTTTAGTACCACCAATCAAACAAGGATTCCTTTTTTAAACTAGCCTTAGTGTCATCTGTTCATTTTTCCTACATACCCTAAACTTTGCACACTTAAATTTTCTTTCTTTTCCTCCTATACTCACTAGTGTGGTTTTATCCCCACACATGAAAGTATCTTCCTTACCTTATGTTTCCAGTTGATAAACAAGATTATGCTTGCCAACTAGGCCTCCCATAGCCCTAGTTTATATGGTATGAGGGGAAAGAGAGGGCAAAGATTAGCTTAAAAGGCAGCATTACCTAAAGACACACAAAAGAAAAAAAGCAGATAGTGCTGCCCCAACACAGGAGGATTTCTTTTGGATTTTACAGGGAGGGAAGGCAAGAAAAGGAATTCTTAATTTTCTTAACACCACAAAAGGTTCCAGTAACAACTCTCTTCTTGGATTCTCTTGCCCACACAAAAATTTTTCTTTTTCTCTACCTCTCAATTTCTTTTTCTCTTTATAAGAGTGGAGAATAGAGCCTTGCACCATTCCTAACCATTCTAAGGACAGGTTTAAAGAGATCAACACATCAAAGTGGGAAAAATACTGCGTAATAACATTGCTCATAATAGAAACAATATAGCCCACTTTAAATGTACAGTATCTTAAAGAACTGAAGTCTCATTACTGCCATTTTCCAGCAAATGCAGTGAATGTGGGTGTGCATAAACTTGAAAAAAATCTATATATACATACAGACATAAATTCTGGAAACACTTTCTGTAAAACATAATGCTATTAATCAAATGGAATTTTCACATTGACGTTAATTATAAAATGGATACATATACACTTGGAATAAGGGCTTGGACAAAGGGTGAAAATTAAAACAGACTGAAGATTCTAGCCAGCTCTGTACATTCACAAACTTAATAGAAAAACGATTTCTCTCTAAAAATCACTAATATTTGAAATAAGTCAACACACTGAATTAAAGACACAGTTCCTTTGGAGCTTATTTTATAGGAATTGGTGATGCATTCCATGAATGGCTGTCCTTCCAAACCACTCTGGAGAATTTTCTTGGCTCCAAAATTAATAGTTCCTTCTAAAGTGGGTTATTTAGGATAGCTCACAAATTTCTGGTTAATACCCTAACTGGGGCTTTAATACGCTTAAAATCAACCGTAAGTTCTTTATGATTAAAAGCAACTGTCATTATGTAATGTTTCATATGTGTTCACACTCATATTTTACATAATAAATTTTATTTCCCACCCCTCCTCCTCTTAAATTTTTATGTTCTTCCCAGGGTGCTAAAACAGGGCAGAGAACTCTTCCTTTATCCCTGAAAATACATTAATAGTGACTGCCCCGTCCCAATCATTCCTTTTTATCACCAAACTCTTCCCTCTCATCTGCCACATCTAATCAATCACTGAATCCAATGATTCTGCTTCCTACTATGTCTCAAAAATCTATTCACCTGTCTTCATCTCTCCAGCTTACTAGAGATCAGGTCATGCTCTACAATAGGTCCCAGTGCCCTCGGTATATACTGTAAATCCCTTAACAGAGCTTATAAGGCTCTTGAGAATATAGCGCCTGCCTACCTTCTTCCAAAGAGTATACATAATCCGACCATATGGAACTACTCTCTGTTCTCCAGTAAGGAGTTCCCCCTGATTGAAACAATTTTTCCTTCCCACCTCCTTTCATCTTCACTTCATCTTTCAGTCTCAGGATAAATTCCGCTTCCTCGGCCTCCCAAACCACCACCAATTCTGCCCCTCTTCTTACAAGTCTGGGGCTGGCCTCCTTCTGGGTGTTCCTATATTATCTTACCTTTATTCACTGCACAGCAATTATCATATTATAGTAGAACTTTCTCTTCAACCAGATTATAAACACCATGAGCACATGGGTTATTCTTATCTCTTTCACCTACAAATATGCAACAGTGTCTAAGACCCAGGATTTTCAATTTGTTGAATGAAGAGATGAATCTACAGAGGGGATGAGTGTAAGACCCTGCTGAAACATTACTATTTACGGTATGCTGTATCAGAGGCATTTAGCACTTTAAAATTCTATATTAACGTAATTTTTATTAGAGCCATTTTCAATCAAGTTATTCATCATGAATATTTTCTATTAATTTTCTAAAATGGTTTCACTTTCAATTCCCATTATGGCAGAATTTACAACTTCCATATTCCAAGCTTTGTAAGCCTCAACAGTTTTGTGTATAATTTTTAATAAAGAAATAAAATAAGGATGAAATAAGCTCCAATGAGGAAATTCAGTCTTCAGCTGTTGCTCTGAACTCCTGACACATCCCATACTGTATTTAATAAGTATACCTGATTCACTAAATCACGAATTCAGATCCAATGCTCTAGTCATGTCATCTTAGAAAAGGTGGGCTGGTATGCTTCCTTTGTTTTTAGAGGCAGAAGCACTCAGAGATCTTTAACTTTCATAGCTGAAATGTTAAGAATAAGTAATTAGCCTAATAGTAACTGTTCTAATTTCATCATTAATTAACTACTTGAAATTTATGTGAGGTTGGCCACATTCAACTAACATTCTTCTATGTTCTCTTAAAAATCATTGAAATTTTCTCATACAAAAAAAAATATTTCAAGAAGCCTCTAGTTATAATTTAGTTAACACATGTATGTAAGGATTTTACATGTATTATTTCATCTGTCCAGAAATCTTGTGAGGTAGATACTATTATTATCCTATTTTTATGGGTGAGAATACTTAGGCCCAAAGCTTAAATAATGCTATGAGCCCCAAGGTCACATAGCTAGAAATGGTCAGAGTGAGGACTTGAATATACTATCCTGTTAATCTATTAGGTTCCAGGAGCAAACATTTGGGGTTTTTTTCTTTCTTTTTCAAGTTGTATTAGCCTTATAATATGACAATTTAAATGTTTTACAGATCAACCACTGTGTAGTTCTGTCTAAAATAGCAGTCTTTTCTACATATTTAATCCTCTACATTATACGAATTCGACATGCTGTAATTTTTAACCCAGTTACTAATTTTCCACATGTTATCCTTTTTTAAAAAATCTTAATTTCATTTCCAGCAATGCACAGTACCTGACAAGATGGCTGCCTAGTCTGTTCTGCAGATCTTAAAAAAGACTAATAAAAATTCTGAATCATGTGGGTTCTATACTACCTTTTCTGAGGCATCAACACAGATAGGCTTGTTGGAATTTCAATCAAGGCTCAGAAAATGTTTAAAAAGTACAATATCTTTTCTTTCTAAAATCTCAGAGTTGAGCTCTTAAGTGCTCACCATCAATTCCACTTCTAATGGAACAGGAATGACTGGCTGAAGCTTCTCAGATGCCAAAAAGAAGGGGCAGTCTCAACTAATGAATTCACTAAAAAATTGGTTTCGGTGTGTCTGGCCCAAGCACCAGGCGTTGTTGCCCTCTGGCCTTTACACACATCACAGAGTGTCTTCAGCAGCTCCAAGAGAAACATATTTAATCCTGCTACCTAATGGCCCTGCAATGAAAGGCACTAATTGAGAAGCAGAGCTTTAAAGGAAGGTTGCAAACCAGAGACAGTTTTCAGGGAAACTAAGCCCCATAGCCATGCTCTAAATAGTCCTCTAGTCCAATTACCACACTTATTCTTGCTTCAGCACAGGGCCATCTTTCCTTGATAGATGCCAAATAATTCATCATATACCTGGATCTATTCACTTGTTGCTTCAGTCAAATATTCACATGGGACATGTTTTGCTACAGTGTTAAGAAGAGCAGAGAAAAGTAAATATTCCTCAATTTTCACCCTGACCTTTTGTTGTACTTCTTCAATATCTGAGAAAGTCTGTGTTGTGGTAGCCATCTCTCTCTCTCTCTCTCTCTCTCTCTCTCTCTCTCTCTCTCTCTCTCACTCACACACACCCACACCCCCACACACACACATACACACAGAGGCAGAAGACCTTCCAAATGATTGCAACTGTGGCTATTAGGTATGGCTAAGGAAAAAAAACATTCTAATTCCAAAGACACTACAGCTTCATTGTCCCCCGCCCCTAGCAGAGATGGTCATGGGGGTATGATAACACCAGGTCTACTTTGTTAAAAATCAGCTTGCTAAAAATCATTTTGCTATATGGCTAATTTGACCAATTGACCAATTCACTGAAAACTTGTTTCTTTTAACCATTTATACTGTTGACATGATTTGTATTGAATGAAACAGTTTTAAAGGGCTTCTGAAGATAGTTTGATGCTACGCAGATGAGATCAAGATTTAAATTTACCTGAAATTTTACTGCAAGTCAGCACTGTATCCTACTATTGGGTTGTCAGAAAAGTCGTGATGCATTTTTGCAATGAAAAACATAGAAAAAATACGTCATGACTTTTCCGACAACCCAATATGTAACTATATTCTGGAATTTTGTCATTTTCTGAGCCAATGAATTTTCAAAATGAGAATTTGTTTATTTTAAGTCAAAGGGCAGTGCCTATCTTGAATGTCATGGAGTTTATAAATGATAATAAGAAAGGTTTTTTTCTTTCAACAGGTTTTTCATCCATTAAATGCACTCTATACCTCCCTTAATTCACACATTGGTTAACCAGTTCTAGATGAATATGTTGTTTCTGTTTTAAGCAACTGAAAGGCAATCAGTATATGAAATATCAATGATAAATTTGGCATTCAGCTGAGTTAGACTGATAAATATTTCTATTTCAAAATGTCTGTGGTGAAATTGCCATGAAAAAATTAAAATCAAATTAAAATTAATTAATACTTCTCATCAAAAATTTCAAAAGCTTTTGCAATTATTCTATGCATTGTGGTTTGTAATAAATTTTATATGTAGTTTAACAGAAACATATTTGGGGCAGTCGATAATTCTGAAAACTAGTTCTTAGGCAAATTGATAAATCAAAGTCGTACTTGGTAAATTTAACAAAACCACCAGTCAGTGTATTTAAATTTCAGCAAACTGCTTTTAGAAGAACTATCCATTCAGTAAATTGACCACTCAATAATTTGGGGCACAGAGTTGGGAAGGGAGGTGTATAGTAGGTTTTCAGATAATTGTCCTACTTCCCAATATCACAACATCTTAAAAAGTATCCAGCAGATAATGTAGTTCAGGCTCCATTTCACAGGGAATCTGAGACCAATAAATCAAATATATCCATTGAGTTAGTACCATTCTTGCATTAGAACTCAGAACTCTGAATTCCCAGTCAACAGCTCTTTCTAACAGACTCTAGTTTATAAATAAGACAAGAAGGCACTCAGAAAGAAGTAGGAAAGCCTGCCAGAAGCACAAAGTTCTCCTTACACAATGAAAGAAATACTCATAACATGGAGAATGCAACCCTAAAATAAGAGGGTCTTAGATGTTTCCAAGTTTCTTTCTCACATAAATGAATAAGGCACTGTGTGCTTCATGGTGTTTAACAAGATTGCAAATAAGGCGAACTCTCAGTGTGCAGGGAGATATGAACTAAAATCGTTTACGGGATTTTATATTCTATGAGGATTCTGGATCATGTTGTAAATTGTTTTCCTCAAATGTGTGATGCATCTTGGTGTTCTAGGTTCAGTGTTTTGTTATTATATGGAGTAGCTGAGTGTTTCAGGCTCAAAAAATTTTATTACATCATCTCCGTATGTAACCTATAATAAACAAGCTGACTATGTTTACACTTAAATAAAGAAACCAAAAAGACTAATTTCTAGTTTGCCAGGAAGAGGGGGGAAAAGCAAAATTCAACACCACAGTAATTGCCACCAAAATAAACAGGGAACTTTTTTTTGAATTTTCACTTGCAGCAAGTCAGTGTAATTTTGGGGTGTGAGACGGAAACCTTTTAAATGTAATGGTTTGTATAACAGCTTTTGCAAGGTGCACTTTTCACTGTCAAACAGTATGAAATCCTCAAAAGGGCAATCAGTTTTAGATGGCAGGTTTACAAGCTTTCCACAACCTGTGCTATTTATCCATGTTAAAATGTTTGGCAATTACCTCTTACATACTATGTTCATGCTTTCTTTTAAAAAGGTTTAAAAATTGTTTTCTACAAATGTAATTCCGAAACCAACCATATTGCTTGATATCCTCAATCATCTGATGTATATGGTTGGTTTTTATTAGTGTACATGCTGTCCACACGTAACATGCATAGAAGTAGTACTTCTGCAGTAGTAAAGGTTATTAAAGCAAGGTGGAAGCAAAGACCTTCCAATAAAACCAACTCAAAAATCATATTTTCCATATAACTTTCTAATGAAGGTAATACAAGTGATTTTCTTGTACTAAAATAGTAAGCTAACATTTACATATTATATTCAAAACCATATACAAATATGGGCTGATTATTTCTCATGGTTCCATGGAGTCATTTTTCACACAAAACAGATTTACAAGAATGGTATTTTCCAAATTCAACTGAAAAGTTATTTACATATGAAAATTCCATTCCCTTTCTTTAAAACTTTACCCAACATTTGATGATATATTCCTTTAAATTAAGACAACACTAGAAATTTTAATAATAGGCTAAAGAATCAATCATTTTTCCTCACCCTCTCTCCCCCTGTCCCTTTCTCTCTGTCCTCTCTCTCTTGTCTCCTGCTGTTCACCCACCTCACCCCTGCTCCACTTCCCAAGTATAAAGACCTAGCCATAGTTAAATAGTAGCCACCCAATGGTCCCTCCAGGATGCTCTAAATATGTAAACTGAGTCGGAAGTGTAGCTTAATTTTTTTTCTTTGAAATTATTTTTGTACATCGTAACTATTTTGACATTAGTCATAAGCTTGATCTTACAGTCACACCATTTCAATCATTATAGGCATCAATAACAACAGCTAAACTGCTTTTCAACACTGATATATAAGCCACATGACCAAAGTATTTAGTGTCTCAAAACAAAGTTTACTAGAGGAAACATACTTCAACATAATAAAAGCCATATATGACAAACACACAGTTAACATACTTAACAGGGAAAAGCTAAAAGTATTTTCCTTAACATCAGGAACGAGACGAGGATGTCCACTTTCACCACTTTTATTCAACATAGTATTACAAGTCCTAGCCACAGAAGTCAGACCAAAAGAAGGAATAAAAGGCATCCAAATTAGAAAGGAAGAAGTAAAACTGTCATTATCTGCAGATGACATGATACCATATAGAAAGAACCTTAAAGATTCCACTAAAAAACTATTAGAACTGATAAATGAATTCAGTCAAGTAGCAGGATACAAAATTAATACTCAGAAATCGGTTGCATTTTTATACACCAATAATGAGCTACCAGAAAGAGAAATTTGAAAAAGAATCCCAAATTGTACAAAAAAAAAAAAGAAGAAAGAAAAACGATAGAATACCTAGGAATAAATTTAAGCAAGGAGGTAAAAGGCTTGTACTCAGAAAATTATAAAACATTGAAGAAAAAAACTGAAGATAATACAAATAAATGAAAGCATATGAAAGAATACTCATACTATGCTCATGGATAGGAAATATTAACATTGTTAAAATGTCCATACTACCCAAAGCAATCCACAGATTTAATGCGATCCCAATCAAAATACCAACAACATTTTTCAAACAAGTAGAACAAATAATTCTAAAATTTATATGGAACCACAAAAGACCCTGAATAACCAGAGCAATCTTGAGAAAGAAGAACAAAGTTCTTCTTTGTTCCACACTACCTGATATCAAGCTATTCTACAAAGTTATAGTAATCAAAACAGCATGGTACCGGCATAAAAACAGACACAGATCAATGAAACAGAATTGAGAGCCCAGAAATAAACCCATGCCTATATGGTCAATTAATTTATGACAAAGGAGGTAAGAATATATAATGGGTTAAAGACAGTCTATTCAATAAATGGTGTTGGAAAAACTGGACAGATACATGCAAAAAAATGAAACTAGACCAACCACCTTCTTACACCATATACAAGAATAAACCAAAATGGATTAAAGACGTAAATGTAAGACCCAAAACCATAAAACTCCTAGGAGAAAACATAGGCAGTAAATTCCCTGACATTGATTCTTAGTAATATTTTTTTCTGATCTATCTCCTTGCTCAAGGAAAACAAAAGAAAAAAATAAACAAATGAGAATACATGAAACTAAAAAGATTTTGCATAGCAAAGGAAACCATCAACAAAGCAAAACAACAACCTACAGGTTGGGAGAAGAGGTTTCCCAATGACACATCCAGTAAAGGGTTAATATCTAAAATTTACGAAGAACTCATACAACATAACATCAAAAATAAAAAAACAAAAACAAAAAAACCCCCAATAATCCAATTAAAAAATGGGCAGAGGACCTGAACAGACATTTCTCCAAAGAGAACATACAGATGGCAGATAGACATACAAAGATGGTAGTCACTAATGATCAGAGAAATGTAAATTAAAACCATAATGAGATATAACCTCATACCTATCAGAATGGCTACCATCAATAAGTCAACAAGCAACAAGTACTGGTGATGATGTGGAGAAAAGGGAATCCTTGCACATTGTTCATACAATTGCAAATTCATGCATCCACTATGGAAAACAGTATGGAGGTTCCTCAATGAATTAAAAATAGAACTACTTTATGAACATTAAAATTTTTGTTAAAGCATAACATAACACATACCAAGAACTTTTTAAGTGTACTTTTTATTTAACAAGTACATTATTTACCCAATAAATTATTTTTAAAAATTGTATGAAGACTCAACAATAGCTAACAATTCATAATTTAAGGAATTTATGTTTCTTCCAAAGAATGTATAGTCAAATTATTTTTTTACATGGGAGTTAAATTAATATTTTAGGGATGTCATATTATAGTTTATGATTTGTTTTAGTTTCTCAGGAGTGAACTCTTTTCCTTTTATTTTTAAATGATCCTTCTTCAGTATTTAATTATGCATTTTTTCATGTATACATTTAATCTGAGGAAAAAAAGAAAACCCTCAACAGAGGATGTTACCTAAAACTACTGCACATCCTAGACAGTTTCTTTGAAGAATTCATCCTTACTTCCCTTTCTTCTTGCTTTGAAGACAAGAACAAATGTTTCCTGAATGTGGAGTTTAACTTAACAGTTCACCGCTTAACGCCTTCAGAGTCAAGCTTGCTGGAGCAAATATGAACTCAGTTCTATAGTGTAGCAGCAGTTCTCTTGGCAACTGTGAGTAAGGCTGTAAGTGAAACACTTTCTATGCTTTTTTGTATCGTATCTCAGTGTGGGAGGATGAATCTAAGAAATAAATCAGGAAATATGGGAAAAAAAGATACCGTCCACCTAGATAACATGAAGAAAGGTAAAGGTGGCGTTTGGCACCTAAAAGATTCTCCTAATAATCATGATTGTTTTTTTCCATCTTCAGCTCCTCAGGGGGAAAAAAAAACCCAAAAACAAACAAGAAACAAAAAAATACCATTTATTCAGTGCCTACCACTAAACATAATACTTTAATTCTCATAACAAACTTGTAAAAGTGTTTCTCTCTCCTTTATAAAATGGATCCTAAGATCCAGAAAGACCCAGATATTTAACAAATTTTCACCACAAGCAAAAGACAACACTAGGACCCACAAAGAACTCCATCATCTTTCTATAAAAGCTATATTCTTGCCATGCTTCAGTCTGTTAATAATTTTTTGTTGTTTTTCATATTTTCAAATTAATGCAAAGCAAGTTTGGGTTTCACATTTGAAATTGTCAACCGTTGTGAGAATGGCACTCCTAAGGGTAAAATCATGGTCCTGCAAAGTCAGTGAAAAGTTTAAAAACACCACAGACTTACGATGTAGATGCTTGACCACTGCACAGTACACCTGAAGCTGAAGCTGAATAATAGTATATGTCAACTATAATTTATATATATATATATATATATATATATATATATATATATATATATANCCTGCAAAGTCAGTGAAAAGTTTAAAAACACCACAGACTTACGATGTAGATGCTTGACCACTGCACAGTACACCTGAAGCTGAAGCTGAATAATATTGTATGTCAACTATATATATATATATATATATATATAGTCATGGGATATGGAGTATAGTATAGGGAATAGGGTCAATGGAATTGTAATAGATATATACGACATCAGAGGGGCAACAGATTGGGGGAGGTGGGTTATCATTTAGTGAGGGGTGAAATGTCTATTACATTGTTTTGTACACCTGAAACTAATAAAAAAAATTTTTTTTAATCATGGACTTCTTTAGTATTCCTTATACTTACTAGTTTGAAAAACCCAAAGGCTTGTTATCTTACTGAAAGAGCATATGGCATTAGATAGCATTTTAATAGGTACGATAACAGTTCCTGGTCTATTTAAGAACACTCTACACACTGTCCCTGAAATATTCTGCTGCTTCAATCTTCACTTGTATAGTATGATGACTTTCAATCCTATTGTCTGAGCTCCTCCTCCTCATCTACCTCGATTCTGATCCCATAATAAGAACTGCTTCTTTGCGAATGCGACACACTGAGATCCAAGATGACATCCTGCTTCCCACCACATCAGTGCTGACCCCTCAACCTCTCTCTTTCTAGCAACTTCCAGAAGATAGGGGGTAATATCCCTGACTGTCCCAGTCTCTAGCCTCCCCTGAGTTTTATATTCACTGCCCCGCTCTCCCTCAAACTCTGAACATATTTGGTTTAATTATTATACTCACTCATAGTAACCTCATCTAGGTTAACTATTTCTTCTTTGAAACATATACAAATATTTCTAAATCTAAAGGACAGAATAAAGTTTGAAGAGATAAATGACTATGAAAGTAAACTAAAAGCACTTACTTGGGAGTCAGGCAATAACTTCCATAATCCTTACATGGCAAGCAGTTTTGAAGTCCTACAATGTGCCAAGCAATTTAACTAGGCACTTTGTAAATACTATCCCATTTAATTTTGACAACCAAGATAGAAAACAAATACTATATGAGTACATAGGGCAACAATCCAGTGAGGTAATTATTATCCATATTTTAGGAATAAAAATTAGAGTTGTTACATAACCTGTCCAGGTTCACATACCTACCTAGCAAGCAATAGTGCTAGAATGCGAACCTAGATTTAGTGGACTTTAAGACCCGCATTCCTTACTATGCTATGTTAGGCCCGATTCTATCATTTACTAAAGTCACTAGAACCTGAACCTCATTTTTCTCACCCAGACAATGAAAGGGTGTTATCAGTGTTCCTATGGAAAGAACGAGAATAGAAGGGCATCTGAAGTGAGGCATTTTTCAAAGTTTCCACACATACACCCAACATGATCCAGTATGGTCCTCCATCCCATTGTCCTGACTGATGAGAATTACTGGCTTTCCTTACACCATACATGAAGTGGTATAGTAATATTATAGGAAGATAGTCTGTGAGAAGTTAAAGAAGCATACTATAAACCACATAGTAACCACAGAAAGAATAAAACAAAGAGCTACAGCAATAAGGCAATAATATCTGAGTTCCTCAAATGCCTATTTTTCACCTAATTAAAGCAGGTAAGATTTACTTCATGGATGGTGTAGAGGCCTGACCACTGCACTGTATTTCTGAAGCTGCCATTGAATAATATTATATGTCAACTATAATTTAATACATATATAGTTACGGGATGTGGAGTATAGTGTGGGAATGGAGTCAATGGAATTGTAATAGATATGTATGCTATCAGGGGTGGGGGGCAGCGGATGGGGGAAGGGAGGTTGTCACTTTGTGGGGGTGAAAAGGATAACTATTGCATTGTTTTGTATACCTGAAACTAATAAAAAAATAAAATTAAAATTAAAAATTAAAAAAAAACAACAGGTAAGATTTTATAAAATGGAAGGGCACATTTGTTGGCCTGTGCCTGATTAATGTGAGCATTTTGTACTTTATATGTAAATTTTCTATATTTTCACACATAGCATAATAATTAAGAGTAGTGAACTCTCTATCCATGTTGCCTGAGGTCATGCTCTGGCTTTGTCACAACTAGTAGCTAGGATATTGGGCAACTTATTTAATTGCCTCAGTTTTATCATCTGTAAAATAGGAATACACTGTAAAATGAGAATAGTCCTACCTCCCACACTGATTATAAGGATTAAAAAAGTTAATGACTTTTGTGGGCTTATGACAGTGTCTGATGCATAGAAAAACTCAATAAATGACAAGTTATTATGTAGCATTGATTTATAACTACTTGAAGCTTATTAGTCAACAAAATTACTTTAATTTTTTTAATTAGGGGACAACAATTAAAATAGGATATCAGCTCAGAGAAAAGGGTTGCTTCTAATTTATGCATTAAAAAAAAAGACTATAGAAGTTATTTGAAAGTCAATGTCAAAAAAAAGCTGGGGCTTGCTTTTCAAAGTAAGAGACAATGATCTAATAAAAATTATCTATTATATGGAATGTTTTGGGATTAACCAACAAATTTAATACTATCCCATATGAGATGATACTGAAGTTATACATTAGGGCTATCTTGCTGCCTTCAACTATTCTTTCTAATGTGTTCCGTTCTATGAGAATTAATGGATTAAAGTATTATAATTTTTTTAAAATTAAAAATACCATAATTCTTAAAACATTTATTTCTAAATTTGTCTTTAAAAGGCAGCATTCTGCAATATTCCACTTGAACAAATTCCATTTGGTATAAGAAAACAAAATAAATGTGGAACACATTTCACATTTTTTATTTTATGCAACTTCAATGCTTTCAACGCTGCATACATTACTAAAAGCACAAAAATAAAAGCTGTACTATGAAATTGTAAAGAATACCAAATTGATATAATTATACTTTATAATTTCTTCCAAATATCAAAAGGACAAGTTTTTTTTTTTAATTAAAGCAATTTCATGTGTCTCTTATGTGTTCTACAGAATAAGGTAGAACAAGTATATTTTTAGTATCTCCAAAATTTCAAATTTTAATAAAACCTACCATTTGTAATGTATGCTCTGTCTTTCTGACAGTGACACCAAAGCCGCCTCAGCTGCACTGAAGGAACATGCATCTAAATCAATACAGTAATAAAATATCAAATAAGTCTGACTTACTCTGTTCTACTGTTTTGAGAAATAGGTGAGAAGATTTTCTGTACCTTTAATATAACTGACATAACTAAAACTTCACCCATAACCTCAGCATTTATAAAACCACCTTTCTCTTCCCCTTATACTATACAGACACTTTTTCTTCACACTCAAAGTGATGAGGACACGTGTCATAATGTCACGTAAAAGGCAATGAGGGAGACTAGCTGGACAAGGCAGAAAGCACATGGCACCCATGGCACCGTGGGTTCCTCTGGGCTGGCTGCTTATCAGCCTCCATCCATTAAAGCTCTCAGCATGTGTGATGCCTTCTTTGAGCTTTTTACAAGTGAACTATATGAACTAGTACTTTTCACCACTAGGAGAAGGGTCAAGGCCAGGAAAACACTCATGTATTTGGTAGAATATTAATGTGACATTCCATGGTTCACTGATCCTAACACCTACCAGGAAATAGCAGTAACCTGAAAACGGAAGCCCAGAGCAAAGTAAGAAAACTAAGACGGTTTTGAAGGCTGAGTTACCAATTATCACCATCATCAAATATTTAGCTAAGCTTTGCCGCTTGCCAAGTATTTTTACATACATTATTTTATTGGATCCTCACAACAGTCCTATGAAGACGTAATATAGAATTTTTTTATTAATAACTATATTTTGCAGGTGAAGAAACTAAAGCAAGAAGCTTAAGAGACTTGTCCAAGTTCATTTTAACCAATAAGTGAGCAGGAACTTGGTTTCTATTTTCCTCGAAACTAACTGCAGATTTCAGCCTTTCAGCTATATCGCTGTATCCCATATGGATAAAAAGGAGCAAACTGAAGGAGGAAGATTCCACACTGGACAAATTATTCTTATAAACCACTGTATTTTTTTCCTGCCTTTAATCATCAGTCCCATTCCTTCCTTGGCTTCTTTACCTCCTTTCATTCCTGGTTCTTTTCATCAGATGACCCAAGACGTCAGAAACCATTTTGTCAATTTCAATCCCTTAGATCCAGATCTGCACAACCAAAGATACTCCTAGATCAAACTTGAAACCAGAAAATCTGGATCCTTTTCGTCTCTGAAGTTCTGTGGATATATCATAAACTGGCCTAAGGAGTAATGAAGTTTGTGGAAATCTCAGAGGTACAGGTTTCTACTATGTGTCATAAAAAGCAGGTAGGCAATGAATAATCAACACTGTATCTCTGGCTCTGAACTGACTTTCCCCTGCAGGCCGGCCACACTCAGTGACTGAGCTAGAATAAACACAGAATAATGAACTAAGCCACAAAAAGCAGCAAAATATGTTATTAACGAACCTCTGAAGAACTACCCATATCATCATGTTGAGTGTCTACAGTGTGTTCTGAACTCAAAGCTTACAATGTCATGAGAAGTATGTCAAAACCCAGTAAGTGGAAGACGCTAACAAAAACAATGGAGAAGAAATTCGTATTGATTAAATGCGATTGTTTACAGGGTATTACTTTTGCTAAAGAGCTGAATATCCTCCTTTCATCTAAAACTTAAAATAAAATAAACTTTAATATAGAAAAAAGGGAGCATTTAAACCACCAGACATCCAACTCCATAGAGATAACCAGTTAATGTTTTGCAGTCTATTTTATGAAAATAAATGACAGAGGGAGTGTGCATTTTAAAACAAATAATACCTGATGCTTATTATTGTACAGAATAGCAGATTTAAACTCATACATCCCCTCCTATATGAAACAGTTTGATCATCCCACTAACCCAATGACAGTCGTCCCTGTTTCACAGATGGGGAAATCAAGGCATAGGAGTTGCATACTGTAGTCGTAGAGGTGCTGTGTGAAATAAATGAAACAGAAAGTAACCCCATAAAGCTCTTTTTTCCACATTTCCTTCTACTACATTTTCTCTTTCTCTGCCTCTGTGCTCTTCTATCTCCAACACAATGCACATGAGAGCCAATCACAATGTTAACCCAAGCAGGTAACTTGAACCCAGAATCTACAGTCTTGTTGATGGGAACTATTCAGTCTCCAAAAGCCAAAATGACTGTGCTTTGTTATAAGTGAATTTTCTGGAAAGGAAAAAAAAAAAAGTGTAGGGGGTAGGGGCAGACATTTGGAAAAGGAGACCAGATTTGTTCTTTAGAATAGAAAAGGTACCTAAGAAGGGCAGGAACAGATACAGGCTGGGCCAGTAAAACAGAAGGCTAGAGACAAAAGACAATCCGTGGGATTTACTTCACGTGAAAATCTTTCGCCAAACCATCCTGGCACAGTAACTCTCACTTGAGATGAAGGCTAGTCTTGTTTTATCCCAGTAAGCTTTTCCCTAAATTGCAGACTGGTCTGGAGACAAACTTGGGTTGTTGTTGACAATGGTGGTGATGGTGGAGGTGCATGTGTGTATATTTGTATTTTTAAAAAGTGGAGACGTAAAATCAAAGGCAAAACACTATGACTCTTCTGCCCTGGCATGGCATGGATCTGCCCAGCCACACGATTCTGAGTTTGCAATATGAATGACTTTTGAATTATTAGAGATGGAGAAACCCTCCTACTACTGCATTGTCAAATGCACCTCTTCTGTACCCTTTGATGCTAGTGGGAATAAAAGATCTAAGTGACATAGAGATCCAATTCAATGATTTGAATTATTCATTATCCTAGTTAAGAAGGCTCCATAATAAATCAGGAAACAATACAGTTCTGCCCAATTTACTTACTTGCTTAGAAAGTAAATAATACATATTATGGAGTGAAAATACGGTATTCAAGAAACATAGACTGAGCACCTGTTATGTGTAAGGACCTGCTATATATAAGAGGGGTAAAGGGTTTTATAAAAATAAATAGCTCCAAAAGGAGAAAAGTTTCACAAAAGTGATTTCTGCATGATTTCAGTATGATGCCTGACTGAACTGTCACAATAGACCTATATTTTAAAAAACAATCATACAAGAAAAGGAGCTCTACACAAATAGTACTTTTGTCAGAAAACTAGTGTCTGCAAGAAAATTGACAACTTTCAGGTAAAAGATGAAAACAAAAGTTATTTCCTTATTGTAGGACTAGTCAAACTAATGGAGACCTCTGGAGGACTATAGACTGCTTTCCTAACATCAATTTAACACCATCCAAACCTATGCTAAGAATTCCATTCAGCTTTAAAACAATAGGTGGATGTGTATGAGCTGGAGCTATTATACACCGAAGTAAGAAGGCAAAATAGTACAACCACTTAGGAAAGTATTTTGTAAGGCTCTTCTAAAGTTAAAAATACACTAACCATGTGACCCAGCAATTCCATTTAAAGGTATTTATCCAAGAAAAAACGAAAACATTTATCTGAACAAAGACTGCTATACAACTGTTCATAGCAACTTTGTTCATAATAGTCAAAAACTGAAAATAACCAAATATCCATCAATAGGTGAAAAGACAAATGTGGTATACTCATAAAATGGGACACTAATCAGCAATTAAAAAGAACTATTCATAGACACAATAATATGGATGAATTCCAACATTATGTTGAGCAAAATAAGCCAGACCCAAAAGCATACATACTGTATGATTCCATTTATATGAAATACTAGAAAGCCTGGGGCTGGAGGCTGGGGATCAGAGGTGGTCATGACTGAGTTGGGGCTAAAGGAAACTATGGGGGTAACAGAAATGTCCTAAATTTTAACTGTGGTGGTGGTTGAGTGGATATAATTTTTAACTTAATCGAATACTTTAAAAGGGGATATTTTAATGTATGTATTTTGTGTTTTATAATACATGTGCTTCAACTAAGGTGATTAAAAAACACCACCACCACAATTTTGGAAGTAACATATTTGAAACAGAAATAAATATCCCCACTACACTAACTGTGCTGTTCAGATCATATTAAGTGTATGGTGTCTACTTCTATGAACATTTTAAAGGAAATTAAATTACAGAAATTTTAAAAGGTAAGTTGAATGGTGAGTAACATCTAGTAATGTTATCATATATGAGAAATGACTGAATGCTTAGTCTGGTGATAAGATGAAATAGGGACACATAATTATCCTCAAATATATCAAGTTCTACCCTCGAAGGAGAAAAAATTGACTCCCACTGGGTGGAAGTTATAAAAACACAGATTTTGTACTCAATATCTAGAAGACAATAATTACCTTAATTAGAGCTCAAATTAAAAATCAAATCACACATTTTTGAATATTCACTATATCCCAGATACAATGGGATGTAAACCTTCTAAGAAAGTACATAGTTATTGAGTTCTTATTGATGATCTCTTCCTGTCAGGCATGTTGGAGTGGACATTGGGTACGATGAGGGATTAGATGCCCTCTAAGAGTCTTTTTAGAGGGTATTTTGTTCTTTTTTATAAAACTTTTAAGTAGAATTTCATGATTTCAAGTTGCTAAATGTTCTAGTTGCTATTAGTACCACACTTTCATATTTTGGTGTTTAGCAAATATTTTATAAATTAAATTGTGCTTTGCTTTTTAAAATATGTTGCCGTTCGTTACTAACATAGCCAATGCAGAGTTCCTGTTTGGTATCAGCCACCTAACAATAAAATTCTACAAATGGGAAAATAAAATATACTTTAGAATGATTCACTTTCTAACGAAATTCCAAGTATTACCTAACAATCCAGAAAGAAAACTGTTGGCACTGAAAAAGATAACAAGTTCTGTCTCCTATAAATGTAAAATGATTGGCCAGGGGAAATCATTTTTCTACCATTCAGGGGAAAAAGAGTTCATTAATGGTAGGATGGGAGAAAGTTTAGATTTAAAGTAAATCTTAAAAGATAAACTACAGGTGGATATAAAAGATTATGGCTTTTGTGATGGACATGAATGACCTCCCTTCACAACTATTCTCCCTTTTCTATTCCAGAAGCTAGACTTTTCATTTTGGGATCCACACTTTCCAAGGAAGTTAACTCCATCTTTTACTCCAGGGATGGAATGCTTTATCCAGGACACAGCAGTTAAGACTTTCCCACATCATGGCCATAGTGATTAGCTCTGAGATAGAAATATGACCTACCCTGGTTAAATCAGAATAAATATCAGGACACTTGTTAGGAATATTGAGACAAAAGCTCTTTTGCCTAGTAGAGGTAAATATGGAAACAATAAGCCTTAGAAGCTACCAGAAGCCGTATCAAAACTGACACAGGTGTTATCAGAATGAAAAATACCAGGAAGGCAGAACAAAACATGAAACCACTGAGCCACTGGATCATTCCCAAAGTAGCCCTATCTTTGGACTTTTGAGTTAACATTAGCTACTGTATTTCATCTGTGGCTCAAATTCATTTGAGTCTTTTTTTTTTTTTTAAGTTAGGATTTTACTACTTCCAACAAAAACTGAGAAGGCGGGAACTTCACGCAAAGAAAAATAGACAAGAATGCACAAGATGTCAATAAGACTTAAAAACTGGTTTTGGAAATTATAGCCAAATTATTAATAAAACAATTCTCTTGTTAAATAGAGGTGTGATCTAATGAATCTCCCCTATTCATGTTTTCTTTTTCTAAATTGAGCATTTTTCTTTGTCCTATGTGGATATTTCTCATAAGTGCTTATTTTAAAACTTGTAAATGTTTTTCGATCCATTTCAACTACTTCCTCCACATTAGCCCCAGACTTAATGTAATGGGTCTGGGCTGTAATTCTTGAATTATGGGGTAAAAACAAGATGGTGCCATCTCTATTCTCAATCTGCCATGATCAACTAACTGGAAGTTGGGTCAAAGAACCATCAACTTATGGATTTCAGCTCCAAAAGGATGAATGTGGACAACATGAAGGTAGCCTCTGCTTCACAAAGTCTCTATTATTCTTGAACCCTGATCCAGGTCCCAAATAAATCAGAGCTCTGAGGATACAAATATACAACTTCTAACAACCACACTACAAAGCTACCAGATGGCAAAATTGTTAAAAAAAAACAAAAACCTCCTATTAAAAGCAACAGTCCCCAGTATTAATGTGATTCATCATTTTAAATATTTCAGTTAAACACTATACAGAAAAAAAACATTAAATGCTGGTAAGAAAAGACTTAATTGGTCTCACTTACCACTTTGGAATTTTGAGAACCATTGCAGATTCCAGTCAATGTTCCTCTGATAAAAATATCTGAATAAATAAGAAATAGGAGGCTGTCTTTGGTGACCTTCAGGTACAAAATCACTTCAATTTCATTTTGTCCATATGGCACTTTATTGAGAACATCTTTGGAAATATTCATAGGTGTATTTAGAAAAATTTTAACAAGACAATATCTTCCCAAAAATGTGGAAGCAAAAAAGGTAAATATCAAATTTAGTCACATAGTTGACTATCTTATTTATTGAAAAAAGAAATTATGTATTCAAGCTTCCTAATACAGAAATAGATATGAGAGATTTTCATGCTCTTTAATTCTGTGAATAATTTCTCACCCATAATTGGTGTGTGTGTGTGTGTTAAACACACACACACACACACACACATATGGAGATTGAGACAGAGACAGAAAGAGAGAGAGAGACAGAGACAGAGAACAGAGACAGAGAGAGAGAGAGAGAGAGAGAGACAGAGAGAGAGAGAGAGACAGAGACAGAGAGAGAGAGCGCCTAAATTCATCCTGAGCTTTTCTCACAGAAAGGATATCAGTGAGATATTTCCTCCAATAGGCTAAGCTCAACCAATAAATTTTTAATTACAGTTATTGTTCTTTCCAGTTTTAGAATTTCCATGTGGCTCTTCCTATAGTTTCCATTTCTCTGCCAAGATTTCTTATCTATTCACTCATTAAGAACACACTACTTGTTGGTTTTCTTTAAGCCCTTATATGAGTATGCTAACTTAAGCTTTTGTCAGCTAAATCCAACATTTAGGCCATGTCCAGGTCTGGTCTGTTGATTTTTATTTTTTCTGGACTAGGGGTCACATTTTTCCTATTCCTGCCCCCCCCCCATATCTAGAAATTTTTTTTTATCATGTAGTAAACATTGTGACAATAAAATGTATTAGAGTCTAGAGAACCTGTATTCTGATTCAGCTATGTTCCTCTGAAGAGTGGTAGCTTTTGTTCTCAGGCAGTATAATTAGTGGCTGAATATCTTGAATTTGTTTACATCTTGCAAGCTCCTTTAGTTTGGCAGGGTTAAACTTCTTTCTTTCCCTTCCCCGTAGATTTTATTGAGGTCTAGATTTAAACTTGTTAGGGTAGATCTAGGGTAAGCCTTACTGTAGGGTATAGTAAGGTGTGGACTTTTTGCCTCTCAGCTGGATGCCTAGGATGTTAATAATGTCTCCTTTTCTCCCTAGGGCAAACCTCCAATGTTGACCAAGAACCTTTAGTAAGTCTTTCCATTCTCAGATCCTTAGTAAGCTCAGAGTCTCACTGGGCAAATATGCAGCCCCTCTCTTTCAGCCAAGGACTCATGGGGACCCCAGAGATGGAGATCTCTGCACGCCTACCACCTTTGCTGTACCCTGCTCCAGATTCCAGCCGCTTCAACAGCCTTAAACTCTGTCCTCTGCCTTTTCAGTTCAGAGGTACCACTGTTTCCGTTTGGACTCCAGCTCCCTGTGACACAGCCAGGAAACTGTATCTAAGCAGAGAGCGAAGGCACACATGCGGCTCTTCTTATGAGTTATGTCTCCTTTCAACAATACAGTTTTGCACCACCTATTGTCCAATGTCTGAAAATAGTTGCCTATATTTTCTTAAGTATTACCATTGTTTATAGCAATATCCTACTACCAGAATGCCTTCGATAGTCCTTCCTTCGCTAAAGTACTATGTTTCCTTATTTTTATTCAAGTCAAAATAAAAAGAATAAAGAAAGAAAAACCTCAAATTATCAGAATTGTTCTCATTTCCCAATTTCTGAAAATGGTCTGATCTCAACTTTCAGAAGTATAAAGGTCTTCTTAGCTATGTTTAAAGACTGTGGAAACATCTACCTGTTCCCCAGACAAATAAAGAGATTTAAATAAGAAATCAAAATAAATATAAAATTAAAAAAAATTTTTTAAACATTTATATGAAATGGATAGTCCCACAAAGAAAGCAGATTTTTGCAAAGCCTGGGTTTCTCAATTGATTTAGATACCTGATATGCTAACTCAAACAAGTGCTTAGAGATAGATAGGGCTGACTTATCCATTAATCCCACTGCCTAGGGCACATAATACTTCTAGGGGATCACAAAAATATTTTAATTTCTTTTATTGGGTTGTCGGAAAAGTCATGAAGTATTTTTTCTATGTTTTTCATTGCAAAAATATGTCATGACTTTTCCGACAACCCAATAAAATCAGAAGACTATAGAGGAACAACTGATGGTTGCTAGGTGGGGATGAGGGAGAAAGGGAAGGGATTAGACAGCATAAATAGGTAACTACAATATTGCCATAGGGATATGAAAGAAAGTTCAAGAAATATAATTAATAATGTTGTAAATATTTTATAGGATGTCAGATGGTCACGTCTTGTTAGGGAGACCACTTCATGGATGGGGTAGAAGCTTGATCACTGCACTGTACACCTGAAGCTGATGTTGTATAATATTGTATGTCAACTATAATTGATATATAATTGTATGTCAAATATATATATATACACACACACACACACACACACACACACACACACACTCTCACGGGATGTGGAGTATAGTGTGGGAGTGGAGTCAAGGGAATTGTAATAGACATGTATGATTTGGGGGGGAAGTGGGGTGGCGATTGGGCAATGGGGTTGTCACTTTGAGGGGTAAAAAGTATAACTATTGCACTGTGTTGTACAGCTGAAACTAATTCTAAAAAATGTTTATTTCACAATAATAAATTTTTAAAAAGAAAGAAAAAAATAAGAACAAATTTTTGGTCAACAAAAATGTTTAACATTTCTTAATATACGTCTTCATACCAACACCGTTATAAAATATAAATATAATTTATACTTATAAAATTATAGTGTGTGTGGAGAGAGAGGGAGGGAGGGAAAGGGAGAGAGAGAGAGAGAGAGAGAGAGAGAGAGAGAGAGGATGGGAAATTGGCAACTGTTTTCAGATTTGCTGGGAACCTAAGTCTCTCACAGAACCTGACTGCCTGATTCTAGGGTGTGAGGCCCCCAGGCCTTCTTTCCTTTAAATTTCCAGAGATGCTACTCTCATTTGTAACCCATTTCCCTCTGATCTTTTTAGTTTCCCTGAACCGAATTCACCTGCATAGTATTTGCATGATACTGGGCAGACAGTACTCTGGGTAGATAGATCTCTTTGGCCTTTTTTAAATTACCAGGTAGTAGATGTTATCTTCAAGGCTGCTTCCTATCTGCTTTACATTTGCTTTCTATAACAGAGATGCGGAGTTGGTGTCCCTTCCTATTTCAAAGTCCTCAGTCTTTTTGGAGCAGCCCACAGTCTCAAATTCCTATCCAAGCAGTGGCATCCAACCCATAGCCCATTTGGAGAGCCAAGATAATAATCACATTGAGGACCCACAAAGTCCCAAACCTTAGCTGATTTCGGATACTAGTGTCACTTACTTTTCCAGGCTCTCTTAATTTATTTATTGCTCATGGCTGCTCAAGCAAGTGATTTTCTGTATTCAAATCATTACTGTATTATAACAACAGTAATACTCTATGTTCAGAGTAAACAACATCGTTTTCAACAAGACCAAAAAGCATTTAAGAATAAAATGTTTCCAATGACTTTCAAAGAAACCTACAAATAAATCTAATACTTAGGATAATAAGAGCAGAGTACCTGCCCTGTATTGAAGGTTGGCATGAAAGATGGAGAGCATGCTAGGAATCAACCATTGAACCAAGTTTAATTACTTTACTCAGGAGGCCTAGATCCTACTTCCGGCTCCACTACTGTTGTATTCACTGGCAAAACACTTGACTTTTTTCAGTCTCCAATCCTCACAAATAAAATAGACATATAAACATATATCCTGGCAATCTCCAGAATACTGCTAGCATCAGATGAACAACTATGCCTTAAAAGCACTTGGTAAAAAAATTTTTTAAGACTAAATAAACTTATACAATTACATTCTTATTACCTCACCATAATGACACCAACATTCTTAAATCTCCAAAGGCCTGTTCTCCATTTTTCATTATTGTATCAGTCACAAAGTCTGACTTATTCTTTTGAATTTTTTTTAAAGATTTTATTGGGGAATTGGGGGAGGGGAACAGCATTGGGGAATCAGGGAAGGGGAACAGACAAGTTGCTGTCCTTTTGTTCTTTAGTCTAGTTGTGGAGGGTGTCGTTTCACTGGCCCCTGTTGGTATTACCATTGCACTCTTCTCGCGTGAGGCAGTCACTAACTGGCCATTGGACGGCTGCTCATGGCGGCTCCTGGTGGCTCACGGCAGCTCACAAAAGCTCATGCCAGTTGCCGGCCAGCCTACGCCATTGCCAGTGACTCACAGCAGCCCAGCTCCAGGTTGAGCTGTTGTTCACCATCTTAGCTGTAGAGGGCGCAGCATCACTGGCCCTCATGTGGGATCCGAACCAGGGCCCTGCTGCTCAGAGCTGGCGTCCCAAGCCAGCTCTTAACCAACGTGCCATTCAGCTGGCCCATCTTTGAAATTTTTAAGTATGTTTTATCTATCAGACTTCAATGTATTTGATTTAGAGATTATAAGCTTAAAATGTGTTTAACTTCTGCTTTTCAGAACAGTTCAAACACTACCTACTCCCTAACCTTTTCACAACCAAAGAAGTAAAATTTAATCTCTGTTTTGAACTCCAAATAATTTGCTTATACTCTAGAAGAACAAAATGCTGCACACCTACTCTGTCAAGGGCCAAATCATGGATATTTTAGGCTTAGTGGGCCCACAACTACTCAATTTGCCAGTAGTATGAAAGCAGCCATAGATGACATATAAACAAGTAGGCATGGCTATCCCCATAAAAATTATTTACAAAAACAGGCTACCAGCTGGCTTTGGCCCAAAGGCCGTAATTTGCCAGCCCCTGCTCCACAACTGTGCCTCTCAGTCTTCACCGCGCATAGTATAACCACATAGGGATCTGAATGCAGATCCAGTAAATCTGGGTGGAGTCTGAGATTTTGCATTTTGAACAGTCTCCCAGTTGATTGATGATGATACTAGTCAAAGGACCATATTTTTAAGTAGCAAGGTTCTGATAAGCTCCATGAGAAAAGGGAAACTATGTAATTATTTACTGTGTAACCTCAGTGCCTAGAACAATGCCTGAAACATAATAAAGCAATCAATAAACATTTAAGGAACAAATGAATAAACCAAGAATAAGCTTCTAAAAGAATGCCACACTCTGCGATACATTGTTATGTGTGTCATTCTTTATGGGCCTCATCCTTTTTTACGTTCACCTTAGCATTAAAGCTTACCAAATCTAGCAGTCTCTTTAAAATGGTAGATTTTCTAATAAATATTACTCAATTAAAATCACACTCTTGATCGATGTAGACAGTACAAAAGCTAGTTGTTACTGACAAATTCATCCCAAACTCTTCTTTTTTCAATTCACAATTATCTTCTTTTATTACCTTAAGGATTCCACCTTCCTTATACGTCAAGGCATTTGTACATGCTACTTCCCCTGATAGAAACATCCTCCCTTAACCCTTCAAGTCTAAACATAAATGTCACCTCTTCAGAAAGTAGTACACAGATTAAGTGTCCTTAACCTCCCCCCACTTTCCCCTCTCTGCACTGGCTTCAAATGTGCTTTTCTATCTCAGCCCTATGTGTCTTCCCAAAGCACTTATCACATTTTATAATTATTTACTTATATGCTGACTTTCTAAAATTCCATTTCCTCAACTTAAACATAAACTCCTCAAGGTCAAGAACCGCATGTACCTCATTTACCACTGAATTCCTACAAATTGACACAGTTCCTGACACATGTAGGCTCAAAAATGTTTATGGATTGAAAGGATAATTATTTACGTTCACAGAGAATTTCTTTCGTTGTCCTATTTTTACAATGTAGTTAGGTCTTAAAGGTAAGAAGGCTGCCTGTTGCTTGAGTGGGGCCATAGCAGCCAAATTTGTACAGTACTTTATGCTGCTGCTCTCTCAGCAACAGCTATTCAGATCAAAGGTGGCTACCTAACCCAGGCTGGACACATTCTTACTCTTGGAATTTCTGTAACTGGGGTTTCTGTCTAGTCTGGTCACTCTGATTGATTAACTAAGGACCAGTGGTGGGCAGCTATATTTGGTCATGTGCATATGAAAGTAAATTTATAAAGAATAAGGGGCATGCAGATAGAAGAAAACAAAAGCTGAGGAGAGTACTACCTAGGTTCCTAATGGCTTTACTAATGGAGAATTCCAGTTCCTCATGAGCCAAACTGTTCTTTGGGATTTCAGGAGTTATCCAAATATCCTTCCACATTTCTGTCTTTAGATAGAATGAAATGGGTTTGTGAAACTTAAAAGCAACATAATATTAAAAATAAGACCGTATCTTTCTAATTAAATATCTCCAACTTATAAAGACTGTATAGAAGGAAAAATATACATAGAAAACATGTCAAAATTACAGGAGGAGAAAATTTCGAATTGAGGAATCATCAAGTTCTCGATAAGCAGTGCCTAGTAATCAAAAGTATGAGTATTACTAAACAGATTATATTTGTAGTGAAAGGATATATGCTACCAACAGACAGGAGTATTTATATGAAGACTAACATATCCTCAAACAAATGAATACTTACATAATTCTTCCAGGAAAAAATTTGCCATCCCTGGACCCTTAATTCTAAAATTGCTCAAAATTCTTCATTCCAGGTAGCTGGTCTTAACTACACTTTTTTTAAATTAAAATAACAATGATTGGAATAACCTGACTGAAATAACAAATATTTCTTCAACCCAAAAGAGGAGGAGATAAATTCTGTGAAATATCTGGAGTAGAAATGAACTTAAGAAAGGAGGAAAGATAGGAAACTATTACAACCAACTGGAATCCTATTTCTCAGACATACAGGGAAGGAGATGTGAAAAGCAATGGGTCTGAGTCAATAAACTTCCTAAGAATCTCCTACAAGCCAATCACCTCAACATACGAATTAATTCTGGTCACCCCTGCAGCCAACACTTTTTTAAAAATTATTGCTAATTGAGTAATCCACGAAGTTAAAATGGAAATGACAAAAATCCTAGCAATTTTCTTTTATAGCACAATTCAAAATATCCATTATTTTCCAAGCAGCAAATGAAAATGTCAAAAACATTCTTGCTGTAGATATTTAGTTGTTTTCTGCCAAATTAATGAAAGGAAAATATTGCACTTTGAATTGGTTAATTACCATGAATCCTTCTGCAAAGGGCTCCTGCTTGCAAAATGAAGCCAGCTCTCGTTGGCACATGGCCCTAATATTCATGGAGACTAGCCTATAGGCTCCACTGTGCTCAAGAGACATTTAGTTTTTGGCATGCATTCATCAGCCTGCAAATCATCAGTCTTAACTATTAGAGACACTCAACTGTCTGAAGTAGACAGGGCAGAAAGCACCTGCATTGAATATGGATGTACCATATTCTGCTTCTTTGAAATTTGAAGAACTAGACTTAGAATACAGAATAAACAAGAATACCCCAATTTACATTTCTTCTAGAAACTAGAGCTACTTTGACAAAAATCCTCTAGCAACAAAACTACTTCAAGGAAACCCTCTAGGAACAAGGTAACTTCAGGAAAGAAGGAATTGGGAGAAATTCTTTTTGTTCAGTCCCAGGCCCAGGTGAATGGATCTTAGGCCTCTTGGGGAACCACACATCGAGCTCATAACTTGCCATTCTCTAGGATTCAAGATCGATAAGGGCTGATTTGCCTATTTCTACATAGCATTACTTAAGCCTAACCACAACTTTCCTTTCTCTCTTCTTCATGCCATTTCCTTCCATATAGAAATTTCCTTTATCCTTAAATAAAAAGGAAGAAAAGATTCTGAATCAAGTCAGATAAATACTGATAAGCCTAGGAATGTAAGCTGGCTTCTCCAAGATTCTCTATATGGTCCTTATGAGGTTCCAAGTATGTCACCTCCACATACAGAGTCTTGCATTGGGGAACTGGACAAGCACAGAAGGCAACAGTTGATCCTAAAAATGGGCACTTGAACACCAACTACCAACATTAATCTACATTAGCATAAAAAAAATTACAGCAAATAAAAAATTATCAAGCAATTTTTTAGTATTAGCAAAATGACCGCTATAAATCCCTAGTGAAAAATACTTAAAACAATTCACACAGTCAGACGTTGAGAAGTTGATATAATAAGTCATATTTATATTTAAATAAATTGAAACTAGCCCAGGATGACAACCAAAATGCTTAAAATGTCTAGAAACCATGAGAGAAACAGCATATAAAAAATAAAACAAAAAAAGGTAGAAAAAGACAAATGAAACAAAGAACAGATAGGACAAAGAAAAAAATGGCAAGATGATAGATAGACTTAAAGTGAACTATATTGATAAGTGTAACTGTAAATGATCTAAACACTCCTATTAAAAGGCAGATATTATCAGACTATTAAAATAAGCAAGACCAAACAATATGCTGCCTTTCAGATATGTACATTAAATATAGGCACACATACATTAAAAGCAAAAGGATAGAAAAAGACACATCATATTAAAACTAGTCAAAAGAAATCTAGAGTGTCTATAATAATATCAGAAAAAGTTGATTTCAGAATAGAACTACTATCAGGGATACAGAGCATAATTTCATAAGGATAAAGTGGTCAATTCATCAAAAGGACATATAATCCTAAATGTTTAAGTATCTAATAACTGTGCTTCAAAATACAGGAAGAAAAATTAAAGAAAAACCTAAGGTATACAAAATTCTGACCATAAAACAAGGCTCAAATTTAAAAGGATTTAAACCATACATCATATGCCATTCATAACTGAACTAAATTAGCAAACAATAACAAAGATTTCTGGAAAGCTCTCAAATATTTTAGAACTAAATAAGACACTTCTAAATACGAAATAGTTAAAGAATAAACCAAAAATGGAGCTATAAAGTATTTTTAAATTAATGAAAATAAAAAGCATATATCAAAATCAGGGGGTGCTGCTAAAGCAGAACTTAGAGGAAAATCTATAGCACAAAAAACATCTATATTAGAAAAAAAAGAAAGGTCTCAACTTATGACCTTGGCTTCCACCCTAAGAGACCAAAAAAGAAGAACAGATTAAGCCCAAAGCAGAAGGGAGGAAATAATAAAGATCATAGCAAAATTCAATGACATAGAAAATAGGAAAAAAAAATCAATGAAAAAAAGCTCATTCTTTAAAATGGTCAATAAAATTCTAAACAGACTGGTCAAAAATTTTTTAAAATACATAAATTAGTAATTCCAGGAATGAGAGCGGTGATACTACTACAGAATCTACAGATAAAATGGAAATATAACAAAGTTATGCCAATAAATTTTGTAACAGAAGAAATGCTCGATTCCCTGAAAGACACAAATTACCAAAGCTCACTCAAGAAGGCATAGTGTAAATAAAACTTTATCTATTAAAGAAATTGAATTTGTAATAAAAATATACTTCCTACAAAGAAAACTTCAGGCCCAGATGGCTTCACTAGTGAATTCTATCAAACATTTAAAGAAGAAATAATCCTAAACATTTTCCCAAAAATCAGAGTTAAAGATACTCTCCAATTTATAAGGGAATTATAGACAATATCCTCATAAACATAAATGTAAAAAAGTCTAGAAAGTTGATCCCAACAGTGTCCATAAAGGATAATACTTCAAAACCAAGTGGGGTCAACCTCAGGATTTCAAAGTTAGTTTAAGGTTTCAAGACTGGTTTAAATATTTCAACATGTTAAGAAACTAAAACAGGAAAACCTTATGATTATCTAAATAGGCACCAAAAAGTATTTGACAAAATCCAACATCCATTTCTGATAAAAATTCTCAGCAAAGTAGCAGTAAGAGGGAATTTCCTCAGTTTGATAAAGGTATATTGAAAAATCTACAGTCAACATCATACTTAATGGTGTAAGACTGAATACTTCTCCCCTGTGATCAAGAACAAGACAGAAATGGCTGCTCTTATAGTTTCCATTCAACACTGTTCTGGAGGTTTTCACCAGTGCAACCGGGCAAGAACAAATAGATAAATGGGTGGTAGGGGCCATGTTTCTCACTGTTAGAGACATTACAGATAAGAAATGATGCACTTGGTACTGTATTAGAGTCAGACACATCAGTATAAACTCATGGTTAGCTTAATATAGATACAAATAGATGTGCAAGTAATTACAGACATATGAGGTCTAACAATTAAGGATGCGAACTTGCTGCAATGAGGTTGCTAAACTTTTTTGATATCAGAGGGATTATTCATTATGAATTTGTACCAACTGGACAGTTAACCAAGTTTACTATTTGAAAGTGCTGAAAAGGCTACATGAAAAAGTTAGATGACCTGAACTTTTCGCCAACAATTCATGGCTCTTGCATCACGACAATGCACCAGCTCACACGGCACTGTCTGTAAGGGAGTTTTCAGCCAGTAAACCAAGAACTGTATTGGAACACCCTCCCTACTCACCTGATCTGGCCCCCAGTGACTTCTTTCTTTACGCAAAGATAAAAGAAATATTAAAAGGAAGGCATTTTGATGACATTCAGGACATCAAAGGTAATACGATGACAGCTCTGATGGCCATTCCAGAAAAAGAGTTCCAAAATTGCTTAGAAGGGTGGACTAGGTGCTGGCACTGGTGCATAGCTTCCCAAGGGGAGTACAGTCATAGTGATATTCAGCAATGAGGTATGTGGCATTTTTTCTAGGATAAGTTCGCTAACTTAATTGGCAGACCTCATATATTCACTATTTTGATTGCAATGATAGTTTCACAGACATGTACATATATCAAAACTATACACTTTAATTTTTGTACGTTCATTGTATATCAAATACACTTCAACAACATTGTTTTGTTTTGGTCTTCAATCAGCAACCACAAAACCTGGAAAATTTAAGAATACAATAAGCCTGGAAATGAAAAGCCTCAAAAATAGAATGATGACTTTTGACAAACAGCTGATGGCATAGCAAATGAATGCCTGATTAGATCTGGTCTATGTGGCATCAGGAAAGAACTAGCACCCATGGAGTAGAAATCAAAAGCAAGCTGCATCCACTACACAAAAAGTATATTCTGACAATTGGAGCTGTCCAAATACTCAGTGGAATACTTCGTAATGTAAAGTCCCTTACAGTCACACAAAGTTTAACAGTAACTCAGCTTTTAAGTGCGGTACCAGAGAAAACTCCCATTTCAAACAAGAGACAGTATTTCTTGATCTTTAAATGCACTAGTTAGAAAACCAGTATATGTAGTTTCGACTTGGGGGTAAATTTATTTAATCATATTCCTCAGGCCGTAAAGCCATCAACACCAAACATTTTGAGTGTCTTATAATATCTGGGAGCATATGAGCAAGGTTCATGAACACATCTGTTAATCTTCAAATGGGTTATCTTTCACATAGGGAAAGCAATAAAGACTTCGAAGATAAACATAGTGTAAAATGTATCTTTTTCTTGTTTGTTTTTGAATAGTGAATTATAAAATTTGAGGGGAAGGAGCCTTCATAATGCTCACTATGTAATTCTAAGCTCTTAGGGGTCAGTAACTAATAATAATAGCTACTAAGTATTGAATATATATTATAGGCCTAGATATTCAAGCAAAGCATTTTAAACACATTTATCTTACAATATTGCAAAATAGCTATCATCCGCATTTTGACAATAAAAAAATCATAAGCTATGGGTAGTGAAGGAGGTCTTGAGGTTGAGGATCTGAAGTTAAGTCTGTCTGGCTCCAAAACCCAATGATGTAAGATTGCCTATGAGTTCATTAAAGAAATAGGGGCCATATGATGTCACTGCATGTAGTCTCTCTCTTCCCTCTCCAAATATTTCCTATAATTTTTCCCAATTTATTTTTCAAAAATACAAATTTTCGCATGTTATTCATCCAGCTTCCTTTCCTTTAGTGCCTTGTAACTCTCCTTTGAAGTAAAGTCCAAATTCATTAACCTGGTGAATAAGAGACCTTCCTACATCATTTTGAATTATTTCTCCTATATATTTGAGAAATGCTAAAATATTGGCAAGTCTTTTAAAAATGAAATGGATTTGTATTTGCTGTTCTCATTTTCTGCATGCCCTTCCACTTATTTTTGGCCTGATGAAGGAACTTTTATCTTTCCAGATTCAGTTTAAATATTGTCTCTTCTGTTGAAGTCTCTGGCATTCCAACAACAATTAGAAATATACCTTCTTTTACATGTAACATCACTCTATTCGTACTAATAGTTATTTGTGAATTTGTTTCCCGCAAAAGAAACCTCTTCTCAAAAAGAGTCATTCATCTATGCATCACCTTTATCTAAGCCCAACGCCTGATATATGAAAAAGGCTCAATATTGTTTGACTGAATGGCGGATGAATAAACAATTAAATAGATATAGTAGCCAGTGTCTGAAATTAAACAGTAAGGGGCATTTAGAGGTTTTTGTTTTTTTGACATATAAAAGATATTGTACTGCCTATGACAGAGCAATACTAGTTACTACAATTATAACACACACTACACCTTGTTAATTCTATATATTTCATCCTAAATTATGTCTTAATTGAAGCAACTATTGTTATGTAGCCTACTTAATTGTGTGGTTCTGTTAAAAGAGTTAATTTAATCAAAAGTAAGGGTAATATATAATTTGATGTAAAAATTAATTCTCAAGATTATAAAATGGTTGGAAACCAGGACCTCCATGCACCACTATGACTACTTGTCAGGAAGAAGAAAGCCAGAGCAATCACCTTTTTTGCGACCTCCTCCCACAAACAAGACTATTCACAGATTTTACCCTTTCAAGATATAACCTTGTTTAGTGCTCTCCTCCTGCAGATACTATGAGACATCAAAAAAACTCCCACCATTTAAAAGCTCAGGCTCCTTTCTGCCTCAATTCTTTACGATTTTAAATTAAAATACTTTTGTGCCTGGCCAATGTACATTTGATTAGGTTTCTAAAATCAGTCTGACTCTATAAGTGGGATAACTTACGGTACATTTCAGTTGGGGGGACTTGTCTTATGGTCTTATTCCCTTGTCCAGAGCTGACACGGAAATAACGGGGGTTCCTGCTGGACACTGCTACTTTATGTTAAAATCAGGATAGAATTAATTCCTTTTTACAAATGCAAAATAAGACAAAACTAAAAATAAAAGTCAAGGAACTTTGAAAGCCACCCTCAGCTGGTGGAAAAAAATCTTTTAATTACATGAGAAATGTTCTAAAGTAATCTTCTAGGTGAAAACAAAGTATTACTTATTCGCTGAGGAAAATGCCTTCCCTAAAGAAAATGCTCACATGTTCAGAAGCCCCTATTCTATGCAAGTAATGCCTTTCATAGGTTAAAAAAAAATTCACACCTTGGTAATTTTCTTCTAAAATGCTGCCTCATTATAGCAATAACATTTTGATTTATGCTAGAAAAGGTTCCTTTCTGAAGAACTAAAATGTATTTTTAAAAACACATAGGAAAAATCTGAAGTGCTCTACAAAGTACTCAAGCAGTCTATAGCAGTGGACTTAGCTTTAAAAGGACAAAAGAAGCAACCATTTTAAACCACATTAAGTATAATCATCTTTTTTTCTTTCTGAAACATGATAGTAAAATGGGGATAATAACTGAATGATTTCAGAACCCAGCAATAGAAAGTTTGGGACTGCAAAATGAAAAGACAAAAAACTTTTAAAAAGCCTTTGAGCTAAGATGTCCATTACACAAAAGAAGACTGTTTGTCCAAAAGCTGGTGTAATTTTTCTCAGATTAGCCTGAGACCATAGGATATGCAATTTGTTTTGATTTTCCCCATATTATTTTCAACTTCACTCCTGCATTTCCTTTTATAAATAAACTGGTTGACATAGGAGGTAACTGATTGTTTAACTTATCACATTGTGATCTATCGAGGGAAACACTTCAGTTCATTCAAGCGCTGGCTCCTCTCAACATTTCTTGTCTCCTGCATGAGAAGATGATATTCCATAATGGGAAAGGACACCATGTGGAAATTAAGTAGGAAGGATTCATGAGAGAACTGGAATCTAATTACATAAACACACTTCCCTACAGGTGGATATAAATTCAAAACTCTCTGAAATCTCGTCTTGAAAGGCTAGCAGTGCTTTTTTAATTATGCTAAAAGTCCCTTGTCAGCTTGATCTCTCATGAACAATTTTAATCAGGCAAGCCTAATACACTCTGTCTCACAGACAACTTAACAGAGCTCTCAACTATGAGCTAATGGGAAGAAAAGAAACCACAAGCATTTTTATTAAAAGGAAAAAATGGCCAGCCTAGAGATTTGGCCAGCAATAAAGTAAGATTAAATTATGTTTTTTCCCCACTTAGCCTACTTAACTTCAAGAGCTACAGACATATAATTAATTTGCTCTAGAAATTTACTCTGTAAATATAAACACACCATTTAAAAAAATATTACACCCTTACAATTCACAGTGGTTTTCGTTATTCTCCTTTCCCATTCACAACCAGTTTACCAGAATCTAAGACAACAAAAAAAGGAGGTAAAAAGTCACCTTCGTTAGTCTATAGGAATTCTGACAAATTCGAAGTGATTGAGAAACGATAATTAAAAGGACCAAATAACCCCACCTTTCAGCCAATCCCCAAGCCCACTTGCTATATCAGCTCTCTCCCTGAGTCCCCAGTCCATTCTGAGGCCCTCTCGATAAGGCAGCCTACCATAACCTTCATTTTCCAACTGCTCTGAAGTATCTAATCCAATAGCCACCATCCTTTTAACCAATTCAAGCCAGAAACTCTAAGAAAGTATTGGTGGTTGTCCCAGAGTCTAAGAGTCTGCACCTAAGCTACATAAATTGGTTTTGTCTATCTCAATCCCCTAAACTGCTTTGAAATTAAAAATTCAAATTTTTAAACCCTAGTTTGAGTTTACCTCCAATTAGTTGCTCTGTGATTTACGGCATGTTCTCTCAACCTTTTGTGTGCCTCATTTCCTTCATCTGTAACACTGAAACTAATAATACCCTCCTTCAAAGAGTTGATATCAGAATTAAATGACATAATATACCTAAGCACACGGTAGACACGTAATGCATTTAAGCTTCCTTCCATGATGGCTCAGATCAGTGTTTCCAGGCTCTCCAACATAGGCTTTTTCACTTCCGTTGACCCTTCCAGAAGATCTCAGCTTTTCATATTCTCCCTGCAAATCTGTGCCAGCTCCAGGGATCACCAGGAACCCATACCAGGACCTTGCTTTGATGATCTCCTCAGCTCTACACTTAGTTCCATCCCTCTTGAGGCTTTCCAGCTATTTTCATCCTAGGGCTCCCTAGGCATCTCTGCCTCACTCAGTTTTCCTGGACACTGAGTCACGTTGGTGTATTCATTAGAGACCCTTTCATTTACCTCTGCTTCAGTTTTTACCTGACTCGTTCTTTTCTCATTAGTGCTGTACTTCTTACTAATTGCAATCGCACACTATCAATTTAATTTGATGCTTTCCTATTTATATTGAATTAAAAGACTATTCTTTACAGTTAAACTAAGAGACAGAAAATTAAAATAGATTAGGACAAATAGTGATGACTACAGCCCAGGAAAAAAACATTTGGCTAAACCTCAGAAAATGGTTTTCTTTTTTACAGTCAACAGACATCATATGCATTTGCCTATCAGGTCCTGTGAGTCTTCTGACCTCGTTGCTTGATGAGCTGCAAAAATTCAACTTGCTTAATTGAGATGGTTAAGTGCTGAAGAGTAAAACAGAATATGTGTGGGGCAAGGCAGGGCAAAAATAAAATTAAGTAGTAAGTTTTCAAGAAATGTTCACCTGTACTACTAAGATTGCAAATACACACATACAAATCCCTTTAAACCCTACCCCCCAAAGAGTTGTCTGATCTATATGCACATATCCCTGATTAGTAAAATCTCAATTCCAGAGTTAGAAAAGCCAGATTTCGTATAGGGAACATTCTTCTGGAATGACATAAATTAGTGAGTACTGTCCAGATATGTTAACAATGCTCAACAGTCATTTTTTTTAAACTTTTTTTTTTTTTGCTATCTCTTAATATTCTCTTCCAGTTCTTTGTTGGATACCCAAATTTAAAATGATTAGTGATGCAAAAGCAAGTATTTATTCTTTACATAAATATGAATTACTTGTCTTTCATACACTCCATGCTTGCTAATTTTCCTAATGGAGTACAAAGTCTTTCCAATATCCACGAGGTAATCCCCACCTGCTTCAAGTTACCATGTTTTGAAGTTCTGCCTCAGATTGTGGTTAAGGACATAAAAAAACATATCAAATAAAGTGCCATCAAGGACAGCTATTTTTTTTTTAAGTAACAGAAAACAGTAATAAAATATTTCTTAGAATTTTACCTTAAAAGTTCTTAGGGTCATTCTATTCAACTCACTCAGGTAAATTTTATATTCCAGCGATATGAACAAGTAAATTATTGCAATGACCTAATTCAGTACTACCTGAAACAACAGTTAAAACTTCCTTTTGACTCCATATTTGGTTTCAAAAGAGCTGCTATTATATCTGACACCCAGATCTCAGTTTCTAATACCATTTTCCAGTAAAAGATACCAGGGCTCTTTGGAGAAATAACTGATTCTAAGAGAGGAGCAGGAAATATAAAGGTGAGTCTGATGTATCTTATAGTGCCAGAAACTACTAAAGTACTCAAAAAGAAAAAAAAGATGAGGGGATGTCAGAGACACAGGAGCCAATTAAAAAGATCCCAATGCCCAAAGTTAGAATAATTTGAGCAATAAAAAACAAACAAAAAAATAGTATTGGAGTTTATTGCAGCGCTATTCACAATAGCCAAGACTTGGAAACAACCGAAATACACATTGGTAGATGACTGGATTAAAACACTGTGGTACATTTATACAATGGAGTATTACTCTGCTATAAAGAAGAATGAAATCTTACCATTTGGGACAATATGGATGGACCTAGAGCCTATTATGTTAAGTGAAATAAATCAGTCGGAGAAAGACAAATACCACATGATTTCACTTATATGTGGAATCTAAAAAACTGAATGAATGAGCAAAGTAAACAGAAGTGGTCTCAGAGATATAGAGGAACAACTGATGGCTGCTAGTTGGGAGGGGGTGGGGATGAGGGAGAAGGGGAAGGGATTAGACAGCATATGTAACTACAATATTGCCACAGGGACATGAAAGACAGTTTGAGGAATATAATTAATAATGTTGTAAATATTTTGTAGGATGTCAGATGGTCACATGTCTTGCTAGGGAGACCGCATCATGGAGGTGGTAGAGGTTTGATCACTGCACTGTACACCTGAAGCTGATGTGTATAATATTGTATGTCAACTATAAGTGAATATCTATCTATCTCTCTCTCTATCTATCTATCTATCTATCTATCTATCTATATATATAGTCATGGGACGTGGAGTATAGTGTGGGAGTGGAGTCAAGGGAATTGTAATAGATATGTATGATATTGGGGGGAAGTGGGGCGGCGGATTGGAGGAGGGGGGGTTGTCACCTCAAGGGGTAAAAAGTATAACTACTGCACTGTGTTGTACAGCTGAAACTAATTTTAAAAAAGTATGTTTCACAATAAAAAATAATTTAAAAAAATAGTATTGGATTATAACCCAAGGTATAAAATAAATATCCATGAATCCATACTTATTTAACTAAGTGCTGTCTAAAGAAATAAATTGGGGGAGGAAAAACAAAGCTCTCATGCAGAAGTATTTCAAATAATTTATAAAGATACTCCACTCTGAAGTAGGTGAAACAGAACTCCCCACTCCCTAAGTGTGGGCTGCGCATGGTCACTCCCTTCCGGAGGGTACAGTCTGCAAAGGGGGGATAAAGAGGAACTTTGTATTGGCGGTACCTGCTAACCGCAGGGCAAACTCGCTGTGAGAACAACAGGAGCTCTACTATAGTCACAAGCTTTCTGGCAATCTGTATCTGTTCTAAAATCTAAAAATATTTCTTAAAAGTTAAAAAAAAAACCAACAACCTGATATTATTGCCTTTGTTTTTTTGAAGTTTGCTCTTTAGCTTCCCTATAGAAACTCTGGTCAAATGTAGACCGCTTCAAGTGTACAATTCTTCACAACACTCCCAAATCCAGGGGTCCCTTTGCACTGCACTGAAGATGAGAGACACAATCCTGCGTTTGAGTTCTGTTCTACATGCTACTACCCATGTGACCGAAATAACCAGTTTCCTCATGTCTGAAATGAGGCAAGTCTGCTTGGAGGGCTTTCTGTGAGCCCTCTGGGAGCAGGCTAATGTGACGGACGAGACGTCTGCTCGCCCATCACGGAGTGTCTCATCTACTTCCAGCTCCAGCTTTCTCATGCTTGACCCATTCAAATGACAATTCGGTGCCAGACCTGGCTGTTTCCAGTTTGTTTCTTTAGGCTTGATGCTCAAATGTCTTTTTTTTTTTAATCACTATAAGTCTATCTCTGGAAGAATAATCAGAAATTAGATACACTGGTTGCATCCATGTAGAACAGGAGGCTAGAGTGGGAGACGTAATTTACACTGTATACACTCTTGGGCTACCTGATTTATTTTTTACTGTGTATGCATTAGTTATTTAAATATTTATTACAAAAGCAACAAGAAACCCATTATTACTCAGGCACGACTATAGTTTTCTTATTTCTACGTTTGTATCTGCTATCTGCGTGTTCTAGTACCATAGCAAAAAGTAAGAAGCACGGCTCTAGGAGATTAGTCTAAAATGATTCCAAGCAACTTCTTTTGTACCAAATCAGCCATTTCAAAATTGCATAGCATCTTGGAATCAAAAGTGACTTGGGATGGAACCTAGGCCTGTCTATTTACTAGTTATTTAACATCCCTAAACCTGAGCTTCCTCATCTGTAAACCTGGATTAACAATACCCACACGTCACAGGGTTGTTGGAAATATTAAATAAAAATACACATGAAGTCCTAAATGTTGTACCTGGTCCATCTAGTATTGTCATTATCCATCTAAATGGAAGTCTGTGAGAAAATGTGACTTTTCACTCAGACATATCTTCTGCTCAGCTATAGATCCCGAAACAAATTCCAAGTTCTAACACCCCTAAAATACAATTGCTTTTCAGCAATTATTATTCCTAGTTCCCTAGAGAAAAAGCATTACATAACTAGAATGAACAATTTTTCTTTCTCTGCACAGAAACATCTCAAATCATAAGAAACATGTACATGTCACACTGGTAATATATTTAGAACTGAATAATTCTTACAGACCATAAAGCAACAAAACATTCAAGGACAATAACATAAAACTTGATTAAATGCATGAGTGCTACAGCTAAAGTTGTCTTTGGGATTCTGCCAGAAGATTGCATAAGTTTAAAACTTTAGGTTATATTTGCATCCTGGTCTTGTGCCTTGCTGCAAAGTGCATGTCATATTTTACCTAGACACAGATTTTTGAGACTAGTGGAAACTTATATAAAAACTTTAATAAAAATACAGGTAAAGGAATGCATATAAATATCTAAGCTACTCAATCAATATTTGCAAAGTGGATTTTGTGTCCATAAATGTGAATAAATAATGTTACCAATGTATATTCCTTCCTATGAGTTAGTTATTAGAAATATTCCTTTCCTATCTTTCTCCAAAAAGGAGCTAAACAACATATCTTACTTTGATTTCTATTTTATCATGGGTTTTAAATCAAAGCATTTCAAAAATTAAAGGTACATTTTTACTCACCGGATCTACTGTATATTGATTGCATGGATTCACACGCATATACATACATGTACACAGGCAACACTCTAGAGCAGAAATATAAGTGTATCTCTATGTATTTAAATGTAACTTAAGATAGGAATGTAATACCTTACCAAAGTATGTATTGGAGAATTTTTTATATTTTTTAATCATTTGCTTTAAGATTTTGCTACAAGATTCTTTAAAATCACTTCTTGCTTTTGAGATCACACATAAGAAAAACAGCTCATGTATATCTGATCTAAAACTGCATCTAGCAACTTCACTACTACTAGATAGTCACTAAGCATGTAGCCATTGTAAATTTTCAGACTGTGTCTGTTAGTGAATGCTCCAAAACAACTGGGAAGAAGAATAGAAATCTGAAACTACAATGATAAAAACCTTAGAGAACTATCTATTCCAAATAATTAGATTTGGAAATACTTAAGAAATTCCATTCCATTACTAAACTACCCACTTCAATAACTGCCATTGTTGACTAATTTTTTCTCAAATCTTCCATTTTAGGTAACAGTTAACAGTTTGTAAATCATTCACGTCTGTCAAGCCATCTAATCCTGACAAAACCTGAGAGCAAAAAGTTGTGCAGTTAATTGAGAGAGAGAAATAATGTGATTTGTACAAAGTCACCAAGCTAGTTAAGTGGTAAAACTGGGATTCATACCCAAGTCTTGTGCCCCCAAATACAGTGTAGTGCTCTCTCACTTCCTCCTAGCTGATGCCCACAGCTGAATTCCACTTCCACTCACTGCCAGGTCCCATTCCTTGCAGCACAACATTCCCTGTCCACCTGACTGACAGCTTTCCTCATATGATTTACCACATCCGCTATGGCCTCATTCCAGTCAACTCCCCACACCGCAGACAGAGACATCTTCCCAAATTTAAATCAGACAGTGTTTTAGGTAAGACTAGCAAATGCTTTTCACTATTCCTAAGATACAAAATTAACTTCTAACCAAAGTCTTCAAAGGCTGAGTGGCCTGACCCCTTCTCCCTTTTCAGGTTTGGAGGGTGCTCTATGTGCAGCAGACAGGCTCCTGTCCGATATAATCACCATGCTCACTCACTCTGGGCCTGTAGGTCCTCCCCTTTTCACCTAGTTAACGTACACTCTTTCTCACCTCAGTCATCATTTTCTCAAGCAAGCCTTCCCTTCCCTTATTAACTGAATCACGTGCCCCTAAGATATACTCTCAGGGTGCCAGGTACCGCTATTTCACTGCAGTTATCATAGCTACAATTTACATTGACTCATGTAATCACTTGGTTAATGTCTGACTTTTCCACCAGACTATCAGTGCCACATGGGGAAAGATGAGGTCATTTCTTACTGTTTTTAATCCCAATGCCTGGTAAAATTTCCAGCCCCATCGTAGATACTCAGTACTTTCCTTCAAAAACTAAACAAATACAGAACTCGGCTAATTCCTCTTTCAGTCTTTAAATATTTGAAAATAGCTATTATTCTGATGATTTCTCAATCTACACACATATACACAAAAGTTAAGTTTTAATAAGGACACCACTCTGGTCCCTGAAATAGTCCTTTTATGACAAAGTTCCCAGACCCTTCCTAAAAAACCTGGAAGCTCTAAATGAACACAATGGTGTTTTTCATCAAGATAGAGACTGCACCTTCCCTGTTTCAAACACTGCACTTGCATTAAAAAATCTACACCTGGGACATGGCAGTGTCAGCTATATCACAAATTACCAAGTCTTCTTTATATGAATTGCTCTTAAAACATATGTACTTGATTCTTGACTAGTGTGATTACTTGACAAACCTATATGCAGAATTTTATATTAATCACTATTATGGACCACTTTATATTCTGCCAATCATTTCAGTTGGCTAAGCTCTTTTTCAATCTTGACCTTCTCATCTCAACTATTAGCTTTCACTCCTAGTTTTATGTGATATGCAAATGTGATGGGCACGTTTCATCCAAGTCAGTGATAAAAATGATTAATAGACAGAATGGAAGAGCCATGTCATGTCACTAAAACTACCTCTCTCCAAGCTGACATCAACCATTCATCAATTTTTTCCACCATCTATGAATCTACCTGTTGTCATAAAATAGCCCCTAATTTGACCAACTGTTTCACAAACATATCATGAGATATTTTGTCCAAAGTCTTGCCAAAATCAACTTACTCCACGTAAATGGTAAAAATACTGCACAAGTTAACATGATACACTCCAGGGAATTCATGTGGTCTCTGGAGGACCACTTCTTTGCTAGGTAAGTTTTCACAAACCATTTGTCTAATGATCAATGAAAGAATTGTCCCAGAATAAGAATCTGGACAAGATGGTGGAGTAGGTAAATGCGGCGCTTACTTCACCTCAGGACCATATCAAAATTACAACTGAACTGCAGAACAGCCATCATTGACAATTGCCTGAAGTCAGGCTGAACAGAAGTCCTACAACTAAGGACATATACAAGAAGCCACCTCAAGACTGGTAGGAGGGGTGGAGACATAGAACAGCTGGTCCCACACCTGTGTGTGACAATTAAAAGTTGGAGGGACATCTTAGCTGTGGAGGTCCCCAAAGGAGTGAAGGGACCCAGCCCCACACCAGGCTCCCGAGCCCAGAATTTCAGTGTCAGGGAGAGAAGTCCCCATAACTTCTGGCTCTGAAAACCAGCGGAGATTGTGGCTGATGAGACCAGGGCTGCTGGAGTCCCAGGCATTCCTCTTAAAGGGCTCGCACATGGGCTTACTTGCTGATGGACTCACTCACTCTGAGCTTCAGCACTGGGGCAACAGCTCAAAAGGCACCAGAGACACATGGGAAGGAACTGAATTTTCTGGCTTCAGGGACAGGGCTAAACAGACAGCTTTCTCCCAGACACAGGAACTGGCAAAACCCATTGTTTCTTTGTTGAGCCCTCCCCAAAACCAGAATGCAGGTGTAAAAGGCTGCCATATATGAGTCTCCATCAACTTGGCTACAATTGTTCCATTGACAACTCCCTGAGGCCCCATCCCACCCAACTTTTAGGCCACTCAAGACACTTCCAATGGCTTTGCCATATAAACGGCCTCCCTTGGCTCATGCTGGGGATGTTCCTAAAATCTCTCAAAGGTTCACAGAACCCAAACAAGCAGCATCTAGCTTTGGCATGTCCCATACCTCTGGCTGACCAGGCCTAAGTCCAACACTAGTGACAGATGGCCTCGGTTCAAGACCTGGCCTTTTGTGGCACCTCCAAGCACAGCACAGGCAGCAGCTATCTGTGGACTGATTTGTCACTCATGCCAGGCAGGGCACAAGTTGCAGCTGAACTTGGCCTGGAGCAGGGTCTCTCCCAGGAGACCCTGGATCTGGCATGCCTGGTGGTCAGCTTCAGACCCAGCTGTAGCATCGTCCACCTACTTCCTGGAATGACACACCCAAAGGGCAGAGTAGGCAGGTACCAGAGCCCTGCTACAGCAAAGCCTGCTCTGTAGGGTCAGTCCCTGAACAATGGCTCTTCCAATGTAGTCATAGCCACTCCTAACAACCAATCAGCCCAAGGGTCAATTCCTCCCATTGATGTGCAAACAGCAGCCAAGACTTAACTATAACAGGAGGGCACACACAACACACACAAGAGACATGTGAAGCACCCAGTTCTAGTAACTTGGTACACTGTGCCACTGAGTCCCACAGCACACCGACTATATAAGGCCATTCTACTAAGAATGGGAGACATAGCAGTCCTACCTAATACACAGAAACAAATGCAGGGAAGCAGCCAAAATGGGGAGACAAAGAAACATGTCCCAAATAAAAGAAGAGAACAAAGCTCCAGAAAAAGTACTAAACAAAATGGAGAAAAGCAATCTATCACACAGAGCTCAAAACACTGGTTATAAGGATGTTCAGTGAACTCAGGGAGAACTTCAACAAAGAGATAAGAAACATAAAAATAAAGCTAGAAAACATTAAAAAGAAGCAGTCAGAAATAAAGAACACAATAACTGAAAAGAAGAATGCATTAGAGGGAATCAATAGTAGATTAGATGAAGCAGAGGTTCAAATCAGCAAGTTAGAAGATAAGGTAACATAAAACACTCAAACAGAACAGCAAAAAGAAAAAAATAATACAAAAAAATGAGGATAGTTTATGGGGCCTCTGGGATAACATCAAGCATACCAACAATCACATCATAAGGATACCAGAATGGAGAGCAAGCAATTGAAAACTGTTTGAAGAAATAATGATGGAAAACTTCCCTAACCTGGCAAAGGAACTAAATACACAAGCCCAAGAAATGCAGAGAGTCCCAAACAAGATGAACCCAAAGAGTTCCACACCAAGACACATCATAATTAAAATGACAAAAGTTAAAGACAAAGAATCTTAAAAGCAGCAAGAGAAAAGCAGTTAGTTATCTACAAGACTACCTTCCATAAGACTACCAGCTATTTTCTCAACAGAGACATTGCAGGCCAGAAGGAACTGACAAGAAATAGTCAAAGTGATGAAAAGTAAGGACCTATAACCGAGATTATGCTACCCAGCAAAGCTATCATTTAGAGTTGAAGGACAAATAAAGAGCTTTCCAGACAAGAAAAAGCTAAAGGAGTTCGTCACCACCAAACTAGAATTACAAGGAATCTTAGAGGGATTTCTTTAAGATGAACCATAAATAAACAAACTAATCAATCAATCAATCAATCAATCAATCAATCAATGGCAATAACTATATATCTATCAACAATTACTTTCAATGTTAATGGATTAAATGCTCTAATCAAAAGATAAGGTGGCTGAATGGATAAGAAAACAAGACCCTTACATATGCTGCCTACAAAAGACTCACTTCAGATTGAAAGGCACACAGAGACTAAAAGTAAAGGTATTGGGAAAAGATATTTAATGAAAATGGAAACAAAATTAAAAAGCTGGAGTAGCAATACTTATACCAGATAAAATAGACTTTAAAACAAAGGCAAAAACAAGAGACAAAGAAAGACCCAGTAATTCCACTTCAGGGTATTTATCCAATAAAACCCAAACACTACTTCGAGGGGATGTGTATATCCATATGTGCATTGCAACATTGTTCACAATGGGCAATATGTGAAGGCAGCCTGGGTGTACATCAATGGATGAATGGATAAAGAATAAGTGGTACATAAACACAATGGAATATTGCTTAGCAGGGGAAGGAAATGGGTTCTTGCCATTTGTGTCGGTATGGATGGACCCAGAGGGTATTGTGCTGAGGGGAGTATGTCAGAGAAAGACAGATTAAATGTGATTTTATTTATATGTGGAATCTAAAGAACAAAATAAACAAACAAATCAGGAACAAACTCATAGATACAGAAAACATTTTGATGGTTGGCAGATAGGAGGTGGATGAGGGGGTGGGTAAAAAAATGGGAAGGGATTAAGAAGTACAAATTGGGAGTTACAAAAATTGTCATGGGGATGTAAAATAAGGCATAGGGAATACAGTCAATAATATGGTAATAACTATGTATAGTGCCAGGTGGGTACTAGATTAGTCAGGGGGATCATTTCTTAACTTATATGAATGCCTGACTACTATGCTGTACACCCAAAGTTAATATAAAATAATATGTAATTTCAACTGTAATTGAAAAATTAAAAAGGGGGAGAAAAGTTGAAGGGGAATAAGAAGTTCAAATTTCTAGGTATAAAACACACAAGTCATGGGGATGTAACGTACAGCATAGGAAATATTGTCAACAATATTGTGATAGTGTGGGACAATGTCAGATGGTTGCTGGACTTGGCATGGTGATCACTTCTTTAGGTATATAAATGTTGAATAACCATGGTGTACACCTGAAACTACTGGGTTGTCGGAAAAGTCGTGACATATTTTTTCTGTTTTTCGTTGCAAAAATGCATCATGACTTTTCCGACAACCCAATACTATAATATTGTATATTAGCAATTTTTTAATAAGTCATAACAAAAAATTTAAAAATTGTACCAAAGATAGACTTGAAACCCACTAATCTTATAGTTACAGAATTATACTTTTACCCCTCTTTTTTGAAAATAAAAAACAGTATCTTCAGGGATCTTTAGTCTTTTGGCACCTCTGGTAATGACCATAATTGCTCAAAGATTGCCAAACTTCATTTATCCAAGTCTACTAATCCTAGGGCATTTAACTATTTGAGAGCATCAAGGTGCTTTCTCATCACTGCCTCACTTTGCTTGGCCTTTAATTCCCCTGTTACTATCATTAGTCTCTTAAGTGAATTTGAGTATCATTTTATTTTGAAGTTGAGACTGACACAGTTCTTTAGCTCTGCCTTCACTCTAATATCTAGTATTACACAGTCGGTCCCAAACTGTAGTTTATCCTTTTTCTTGTGTTTCTTCAGGATCTGAACATAACATGTTATAGCGCTTAGCTTCTTTACAAGCCTCAATTCATTTTAGTAGTCAGCCTCCTGTAAGCTACCCTCTCTCTTTTACACTATTTTTGTATTTGTGTTTCCACTTTTTCTTGTGTATGAGAATCATTTGTGCTTTTGTCAGTATTTCATTTTAAAGAACCTACACACATTTCAATTAATGTTTATTGCTTTCCAGATATATGCATTTCACCAAACTAGAGCAAAGAATACAAAGATAGCTCTAAGATCTTGTCCCTGCCTTCAAGAAATCCAGAGGAAAAAGCAGATATTTAGGTAGACATATCGGCTTCTATATTACCAAGATAAAAGTAATTGCTGCATGAGCAGAATATAGTGGCTCAAGTATGAAATAGTTGCTGAAGTCTTCATCAAGAAAATGATATCTAAGTTGACTCTTGAGGAGTGAGTAGATCGAAAGTATGTGCAAAGGCATGGCAATACAAAAAGTACATTATTTTCATACAAGAGTGATTAGCTTCATGTAGCTGGGATTTAAGATGCAAAAAGTGCAAGACATAGCCTGAAAATATGGAGTCCATTATAAAAAGGCTTTGTAATCCATGTGTCCAACACATAGAAAAAATAAAACGAAGCAAATGCTCTCTCCAGAATACTATGCTACAGTTAGAAGAAGTCAAAATGTATGCCCAATAACATAGACAGATCTTTAAAATAGTGCCAAGGGCAAACAAAATAATGTCTACAGCATAATGCCAGTAATGCAAAACTAAAACACATGCACATCCACTGTTTGTGTGCACACAAAACTCACCTACATGTTTAAAGGGACACATACAAATAGAAAGGATTCAGATAAAAAATATGAGAATAGTTACCCATGGAGAGGGAATGTAATGGGGATGGGAAATGGGAACAAAGGAATTTTTTTTAATGGGCATCCACCTGTTTGACATCCAAAGACAAAAAAAAAAAAAAAGCACAGTTTTCCTATGACAGAAGTTTTAAAGTCTGGGAATGGCAAAATCTAATGTGGCTTTCAGGGAAGAAAGTTTGGCTCAGTATGAAGTACACAGCTTCGTAGCTATAGTTTTTTCTGAAGTCAAAGAGCATGGATTTATTACCCTTTTTCTGCACATGCTGAGTACATCTTTATCATTCCGTAAGAAGAGAATAAACTGCCAATAAATAAAGATGGGGATAGAACTTTTGGTTATAGATGAAAGTAAAGACCAGGTTTCAGAGGGAGTCGACTGCTACAAATAAAAGCAGCATCTGAAAACCCAAATTAGACTATCTTCTGGGAATATTATTGAAAACATTACTGCACTGAGGTTGATGCTGGCCTACATACATACTAAGATTTTCACCAAGTTGAGTTTCTGTTTCATTTTCTTATAAGTGTGCCAAAGAGAGCAATGAGAAATTAATACAAAGCCTCACTGAGTACATCTTGGGAGCTCAGAGTAGAGATCTCTGTAATCAAGTCACACCCTATCACTCGAGAGATGAATCTTACATTACCAAGAACTGCTTCATCTGTACAAACAGACTTTCTATAGAACTGTAACTGAACACTACAGGCAATGAGCCAACATTTTTAAATTTCATCAAGCTCTAGTGCCAGGTGACAACTGTTGGCTATGACATGCATGATTTATGCAACATATTTCATATACTTAGAATCAAAGGAATTTTACCAAAGTATTCTCATTCAGATAAACAGGAAGGATTTCTACCCCAATCACACTGTGAAAAGTGGAAACCATACCTGGAAAGTTCCAGGACAGCATCCTACTGATTAAATTTTGAGAATAAAGAACTTGAAAATATAAAAGTGGCTCCCTTATGGGGCATTCCTCTATCGTGAAGACATTCTTTTTCATTTGGATGCAGAAAGCTAACCAAAAAATAACCAGAATCAAAATATATTTGAGAAATTATAAGAGATATGTGCAAATAATATGTAACATGGTTAACAATACTCTGTAGTTACATAACCTTCCATTTCCATAGACGTGCTCATGAGGACAGACGTCTACTTTTCCCTTTTTGGTCTGTGCCTCAGTAACTTGCCAGGGATCCTTTTCCCGCTGACTCTTCTCATTACGTATCATTTCAGCCCCTATGGAGTTATCCATCATCTCCCCCTAATATTTTCTCACCCACTCTATTCAGAATAAGGTACATTTTGATAAAAGGTGGCATTTAAAAGAGGACATCTTCCAACAATTACACTAACACAATTTTATTTTTAAAATATTATTACCTAAAGAAGGTATTCTATAGTATTTGTGGGTGATGAAATATTAGTACTAGTTTCCTTCCTCTTTATAAAATGTTTTGCATTTATAATCAAGAAATAAGATTTTAAATAACTATGTAGTGATGTGATGGGGGTACCCTTTTTATAACAAGTGCACAATTTCAAAAGATGGTATATATCAGTGGACCTTGGTCTGGGATATTCCTGTTGCCGTCTAACATTATCCTGGCTTACAACCCAACATAGATCGAAGTGCACAAAACAAACTCACCAGCTTTGTCATAGGGACAAATTGGATAATGGAAGGCAGGGGCTGAGAAAATCTGAAAGTTACAAATCAAGTACCTAGAAAAGGCACTAAATCAATTCTGAGTTCTAAAAATTAAATTTTATTATTCTAAAGTGTCAAATCTTCTCATAATGAAACACAATAAATCAGAATCTAAGCAATTCATGCTAAAGACTAAATGGTTTCAAATAAACACAAATATTCTTGTACCTCAGTGTACCCATGCATGAAACAAAATATAATATTTACAATGTCACATGATAAGATTTGGCATTATTGTTACCAAAAAAGTCCTTGTTCAATAAAACAATTATCACCTTGTATTTGCCTCGTTTTCCTCTATCTTATGCACTCATCAAATAAGATAAAACAACATTTTAAAAAACAACAATATAACTTTTAACGTTCAATTTTACTTTTCTGAGCATTAAACTTGAAACTAATACTGAAATTGTTGTAAAACCTATTCACGTTACTTATTTACCTGTCTTTGTACACCTTAACTGAGGAGGGATTTCACAGAATCTAAGGCCACATCCTTACCTCCTATCCTCCCAGGCTTAGGAGGAATATTATGGGCTAGAAAAGTCCTGTAACAATGTTATATCACTAATTACATTAATACATGATAGTAGTTAGTTATAGCTACACATGGGCACTATCAAAAAGCTCCAAAACACTGCTCACTATTTTCTTATCATTTCTAAGTATACATACTTCTATTTCTATAGTAAGAAAGGATGATACTAGATGATCATTTAACCAATCCGTTTCCTAACAGTCAACATACTATTACTAGATATGCAACAGAGAACTATGTTATATTCTCACTGTGATGTATTTAATGTCCCAGAGAATGATTTTTCTGGTAAAGAAACAGGTTATGATAATCCACAAAATCTGACATTTCTCAGTAAGTTGTACCATCCATCCCTGAGATTTACTATTTTTTTATTTTCTTTCTCTAATATTCACTTAAAACATACATTATAGAAGTATTCCCACTACTGCCATTAATAGAGCAATTTGTAACTTGACTTTTTATGTCATTTCATACTGTAAATAAATGTAAATGCAACACATGGAGTGAGATACTTCATAAAACATAATCATGCAAAGTATCAACAATATGCTTAATGATTTAGCTATAGCTATTGATTCTTTTATCTTATGTCATTACGTAGGTGGTATTTACTGCAATGTAAGCATTAGCAAATTTACACAGGAGAGAAATTTCAAGTTCATGATTATTACACGAGGAAAAATGAAAAAAGATCTATTTAAGCACCTCATGAAATTCTATTGCATATAATTTAAACTTTTCAGGCAATTTTGAAATCTCATTATTCTAATAAATGTTATATAATATTTATCAAAGCAAGAATATACTAGAGGATTTACAAGGCATAGAGTTTCTCCTCAGGAGATTTACAGTCTAAGCTAGATAGCAAAACACACAGAGCAAATGTTTTTATACCGCGTAGCAAAATTAAACACTTAATATTGTGGAAACTATATGAGCGAACAACAAACTATTTTCATCACATGTGAACGTAATTTGAGTTTTATATTTCTTTATTAAAATACATAGTTTATAATTTTTATTCATCCAATCCAATTTCCAAATCCTCCAAAATAATTTTAACAGGTATTGTGTTAGTCAGTAAATAGCATTCATCATCCTGATTCTAAAGTTCACAGGATGTGCTTTGCATGAAGATAGAACAGGTTTAACGCCAACATATAAAAAGCCATCCAATAAGGTCAAGTCAAATCAATGACTGAGCAATTGGAATATCTCTACCAGTCTGCCCATATAAAAATAGATATTTTAAGAACGACTGTACTTTCAAGGAATAGATTTTAACCAGAATGAAATACAATTATAACAAAATTCTGCTAAATCAAAATTTTCTTTTTAAATTCATTGTACTATACCAACTACCACTCGCAAGTCTGTTAAGAAGTTGAAGTATAAAGTATGACTTAATGAAAATGTATAGGGACTTTACAAAATGATTCAATGAACAAAAGACTATGCAAGTATTAACATCTCTATGAAATATGCTGTCATATATTTTGGTTGATTGATATTAAATGTACATCCAAAGTTATTAAAATTTTAATTTGTATGTTAAGTTTTACAAACACCTGCATAAACATACTAGCATAAGCTATTTTGTTTTCTGTTTTCTGTTATTTTTAAGTACAAATAACCAACGATTTGGAGAATAACTGAAAGGGAGAACATGCCCTTTATTGTACATTAAAGTATTTCTTATTTCGGTGACAATAAATAAGTTAGAGTAACTCAAGTAAACTTCTGCATTCCCCAATTCATGAATCAGCTGGTGTTTCCTCTTCCCCAAAATAATAGGAGAACATTCCCCAACTCGTTTTATGAGGCAAGGATTAACATCCTGATTTTAAAAAAAATGACAAAAACAAGAAAATGTAACCACTACCAATATTCCTCAAGAAAACAGACACAAACACATCTGTAACAAAATTCTAACAAATCAGAATGTATAATAAATATATTATACATATAAAAAGTATAATAAATCATGACAAAATGGGACTTATCAGAATTCAAAGTTACTTTATCATTAAAAATCAATCAGGGTAATAGATTAAAAGAGAAAAGCATAAGATTATCTCACTTTAACATTCACTCATAAATAAAGGCTCTCAGCAAACTGGAAATAGAAAGGAACTCCCTCAATTTGATAAAAGGTATCTACAAAAATCCTATAGCTAACAGCATACTTAATGGTGAAAGTCGGAGTGTTTGCTAAGATCAGAAAGAGAACAAGGATACCCTTCCTCACCATTTCTATTCAAGGCTGTAGGTCCTAATTAATGCAACAGGACAAGAAAGATGAATAAAAGGCAGAAAAATTGAAAAGGAAGAAATAAAACTGTCTTTGTTTGCAGATAACATGATTATCCCTGCAGAAAATCCTAAAGATTTTTTTAAAAGCTATTAGCAATAATAAATACATTTAGTAACATTATGAGGTTATAAGTACATTATAACATTACAAGCAATGCTAATATTAAAATTTATAATAGCATATAAACTCATTTATAATAGTATCAAATAGATGATATACTTAGAGATGAACCTTAAAAGTATATGTAAGAATTACACACTGATAACTAGGAAACATTGGTAAGAGAAATCAAAGACCTAAATAAATAGAGATATATCATGTTCATGGATATTGTTAAGATATTAATTTTCCTGAAACAGATCTATGGAGTCAATGCAATTTCAATCAAAATACCAGGAAGGTTTTCTATGGAATATGAGAAGCTAATTCTAAAACTTATACACAACTACAAAGGACCTAAAATAACCACAAAAATTTTGAAACACAATACAAAGTGCGATCAATTATATATAACCTAATTTTAAGACTATAAAGCTACGGTAATGAAAAAAGTAGGGTATTAACATAAAGACAGTAAAAAAAAAATCAAAACAGAAATATACCCACACATATACAGTTGATTGATTTTCAATAAAAATGCCAAGGTAATTCAATGGAGAAATTATAGTCTTTTCAAAAAATGGTGCTGGAAAAATTGGATATGCAAATGGAAAGGCATGAAACTTAACTCACACCATACATAAAAATTAACTCAAAATTTATCATAGAGCTAAAATAACATTATAAACTCCTAGCTATGAAAAGATGAGATAATTTAAGTGAAATTAGGTTAGACAAAATTTTCAGTACTCTACAAAATTCCAAAGAAGAAAACTGATAAATTAACTTGATCAAAATGAGACTTTTGTTCTTTGAAAACACACTTAAGAAAATTAAAGCACAAGCCCACAGATTTGGGGAAAAAGTTTGCAAGAAATATTTCTGATAAAGGATTTGTATCCAGAATACGAAATATTTTAAAAAGAACTCAAGAAGGAGACAAAAAAAAACATGTTTTTTGAAAAATAGGTAAATGGTTTGGACACTACAGAAGATAGGCAAATGACCAACATCATATGAAAAAATGCTTTAGTCATTTTAGTGAAATACAAATAAAAACTACAATGAGTTATTACTACATATTCACTGGAACTATCAGTAAAATTAAAAGCACCGTCAGTATCCATGTGCTGGCATGGTAGCAGAGCACCTGGAACTTTTATACATTATCAGTAAGGATGTAAAATGGCACAACCACTTTGGAAAACAGTTCAGCAGTTATTTATAAAGTTAAACATACCCTTATCATATGACTCAGCAATCTCTCTCCTGTTTAATTACCCAAGTGAAATAAAAACATGCCCACATAAACACTTGTAGTAAACATACAGAACAGCTTGATGCATAATAGCCAAAACTAGAAACGATCCAAATATTCATCAACTAGTAAACAGAATAAACAAAGTGTGGTATAGCCATACAATGAACTACTACTCGGCAATAAAAAAGAACAAACTCCATGATACCTGTGCAGGTACAATCTAAAAAAACCAGGTACAGAAACTACATAATGTATGATTCCATTTATATTAAATTTTAGAAAGGCGAGACATCAATGACATAAAGCAGATCTGTGGTTGCCAGGGGTCAGGTGATGGGAAGAGAATTAACCACAAAAGGGGAGAAACAAACTTTTTGAGGTGATGGAAATGTTCTATGTATTGAGTGTGATAAGTGGTGCATGACTATATACATTTGCCCAAACTCATCAAATTGTACACTTAAAACTGGTGAATTTTGTTGTATGTAAATTATACCTCAACAAAGCCAATAAAAATTAAAATTTTGATTTTAATTAAATATTCACTGGAACTATTGGTAAAATTAAAAGCACCGTCAAAATTAAAAATTTGACTAAAAGCAATCAAATATATATTGAAGACATACGTTGGTGGGAATGTCTGATAACATCTATCCAAAAAATAACTGCAGCTTGTTTAATTTGAAAACATAAAAATGCAAACGCTAAAAAAAAATGATGCAAAAGGGTTTCAGTGCGAAAGTCAGTCTTTCTTTCATCCCTTCAATTTTGATGCCTTTTTTTATTTCAATTATATTCACAAGAAAACTATATTAGCATATTACTAATTAAGGTATCTACATTTTAAAGGATGCTTTATTAAAATAGAAGACTCTTTAACTGATAACAACATGCAGGTCATTTTTTTCCCAGTGGAGGAGAGGGAAGAACTCTCCCCAAAACCCTTACAATCTCAAGTCTTTACCCTATAAGTCAGAGTATCAGTAGACTTTCAGCATCTTAGTATCCCACTTCTTACAACCTGTGAAACCTTGTTCTAAACATTATCTCCTGGCAAATACATATAAATCATAGCTCATCAGTATGTCGATTTGGATATATTACAAATCACATTAAAATATCCTTAAAGAGTTATTACAAAATCAAAGCCATTATTCTGTATTCCAGGAGATTACAGTAAACCTGAGAAGAGAAAGCATACACACAGGACACTTTTATTAATAATACAAGATAGTGTATATGCTGAAATAGAGTGATGAGTGGTAAAGACAGTAAGATTGCTATGGTAACACAGTAAAAAAAAAAGCAAAAGTGGACTAGAATGAGCTATGAGGGACCTGACTATTCCTGAACAACAGGTTTGAAAAAGATAAATGAGCATGAGACTGACATAGATGTGACCATGTGAACATTTTCAGTGGAGAAAGTAGAATTGAAGAGTATCTGAATTATCTGAATTGAAGATTAGGGAAAAGTACAAGATAAGGTTAGAAAGATAGGATTCATTTATCCAAGAAACATTTATTGAGTACCTATTATGTGTCAGGCACAGTACAGAAATGGAGCTGTTTGGAAACTCTAGATTTAGGAATTTAGTCTTTTTACTCTACAGCAGTAAAAGTAATAGAGTTCTACAGAGCTCATAGCAATTTCACACACATTATCTCAACCAATCTTCACAACAAATTACTTTAAACCATGGGGACACAGAGGCTTAGGAAAGTATATTTTTTTAAGGTCATACAGCCAGAGACAGGGCAAAAAAGAAAAAAAAACAAAAACAGATCTTCCCTCTCATAATCCAGTGCACTCTTTTCTTGCTCCATTCTCCATACCATTCAGCTCCCTTTCTCAAGAAAATAAGTCATTTGTTTAATAAAGACTGTAATGTGATCAAAGCAATGTTCTAGTCAAATATATATGGCCCATGTTGTATGGGTTAAATGAGAAGGCAAAGAACATGGAAGCAAGTTCTACTAGGACTCTACAATAATAATCCAGGAATAGGTGGAGCAGTGGGAATAAAAGTCATTGTCTACGAGGTTATAAAAAGATTCAATGGGGTGTCTTATTTGAAAATGCCAAGAGACTCAAAGACAACTAGGAAACCAGTAGAGCCACCGATAAAACTGAGATGTCAACAAGCAGATCTATTTTGTAGAGAAAATCATCTATAGTGGTCAAGTTATTTCCCAAACACAAAGATATTTGGTCAAACGTTATACAAGGCTCATCTCTACTCCTAAAACCAGAATAATCCAGGTTTTACTGCCATTGGATATTTTGTTTAGTTTGCTTTTCTATTCTTAAAAGTCTAGACCCTCCACCAGCCCCCAGAGTCACCCATATTTATAAAGCCCAGTAAGAGTTTATGCCCACTTTCTGGATAGCTGGCATACCTAAATCTAGTAGAATTAATAAATATCTGTTTAATTAAATCTATAATTGAGTCAAGGCTTTCATTTAGGGTTTTATTTTTTTGCCAATCACAAGCAAATGCCTAACCAAAGGTGTGCAACTGAGAAAGCATTTTAAATTTTACAAAAAGATGAAATCTATCTTACCTCTTAGATGTGAATTATTTCTCAGGATGGGGTTATATTTGCAATTTCTCCCAAGATTCTAAAAATTTCCATTAATTTATATTAGTTTATTGACCAGAAGATGAGACTAGTAACTCTTTAATAACGATAACTCGACATCCAACAGATCAACTAGTTTTTAAAAGGGGATCCAAAGAGGGTTAGGACCACAGTAGTGAGGGCTGAGCCCAACTAAAATCAGATGCGATGTATGATTTATGCCGTGGAAAGAAGAGGGCAGTGCTGCTCTTTGCAATGGCCAGTAGAGGAGGCCAATGTGCAAAGACACACAGGGCTTCCCTACCACCCCACAAACATATAAGTAGTTGTCATCAAAACAAAAAGCATTTCCATGATATACTATGAAGCCCAGCGTTCTGGGTTCATCATAGAGCATTATTCAATAACAATCACCAAGTTTTTAACCACGGTTTCTGGGCTTGGTCACAGGAACAGAGGAACTGCAGAATATTGTGAGTGCCTTTGAAAGATGACCACACTTAGCCACTCTCTGACCCAAAGAAACCACCAAGCTTTATAAGATTACCCTTCCAGAAATGGTCCCTTGAGTTTTACAGACATTTGAAAATGAATTTACAGTCTTAAAATGCTCGTTTGAATACATGTATTATTTGGCTTCTTCAAGTATGGTGAATCAGTTAGAGCTGAAAGAAATGTTCAGTTACTGGGTACAAAATTTAATTTGATCTAGTTTGGAAGTATCGATCTTACATTATAAATATGTACTAATATGCTTAAAAGGAATTTCCTCATATTTAGCAGTCAGGTGAGATTTCTGTCCGTCTATGCCCCTCTTCCAGAGCCAAGAACACAGACACTCAAATACACCAAGTGGCAATCACATTTTAAAACTCATTTCGTCAATCTGCTGTACAATTTTAAGAATTATGTATCTCACCCTTTTTGAGCTCCGTAACACAGCTATTTCTTGTAAAGAGGAACTTTGCTGTCAATCACTGCTTCCTTTTGCCTCGCAAATATGTGCTGCAGCTTTCACTTGTCAGTCCTATTATATGTAATGTAGGCAGCTTAGCACTAAATCAATTTAAGGAACTGCAGAAGTTAAATACATACATTATTATTATGATGACAGAAAAGGCAATGAATGTCTTGCAGCTCCATTTGCTTTCTTTGTTAAGGAAGAGAAAGCTAATTATCTGCAGCTGTCAACCATGAAGACCTAGACCTATTTAAGTCAACATTAGCCTTGGACAACTGAAAACATTTCTTATATTTTTGCCCGATTGTTTTCTTTTTTGCAAAAAAAAACAAAACATAATTTCATTACAAATATTACACATTCTGAGGACAATGTAAAAACAAGTTGAAAATATAAAACTAAACATTTGTATCTCTTCATAACCAATTTATTTTAATATTTAAAAAAACCAACTGCCAATATTTTGTAATATCCGTTCTCCAATTAGTGCAGCTAAAATTTACACAGATATAAAGCCTCTTCACAAAAATTCACATTAGAAAAATTCAACTGAAAACCCACAGACTGTTGGTAACGATGAAATTATGTTATACATGATCAAGGGAGAAATTCTATCCACTTCTTTAATTAACAAAAAGAGAGAAAGGAAAACATGCCCCAAAGTTGAAATGCTGATAAATGATAGAGAATTCACACTGAATCATAGGCATCTATGCTTGTATATTATTCTCTTTTATCTACCAATGTTCAGTTTTCCAATCTAGTCCCATTAGAATCTAGAACTGAGTAACTAACTCGTTTTGAATTTTCTTTATTCAAATTTTAGGATAAACTTGTATATTTCCAAGATACCAAATAAGAATAAAAATAATATTCTTAATAAGTCAATGAAAAACAAATTAATCATCAATATATAAACTATGGACTGACTTAGCACTGTGCTCTAAAAAGCACACAAAGGTCATTATTCTTGATGACAAACATAAATATTCTCTGCATTTTCTCTTACTGAATTTTCAGAAATAAACATTATTTTCCTTTTAGTTTCTTTAGTAAAGCTCTTCTTCTCACTGGAATACACTGACTACTATTTTTAAATCATATGAAATCACAGCCTATTTAGCTTTCTAATTATTTTTTTTAAACGCATGCAACTCCTAGTATAAACAAAAACAACATTAAAATAATTGAAACTTTTAAAATCAACAATGTAAGAAATAATTTTGACATATCGCCTAACAGGATTATCATTTTAAAAATTATAGCTCCATGTTTAAGTCCATAAACCAGCACTAAAGGGAAGCCTTTTCTAACTACAGCTGACATACAACTCCAAGATTCTGGTTTGCCACAATCTCTCCTCGCAATGTTGAGGAGTTATTATTGTATTTGTTGCGGACAAGGAAGAAAGGGTCAAGAACCATTAGTATAAACAGCATAAAAAGCAAACTCACCTCTCATCCAAAGAATCACATGTGAAAATAGTTCAGGTATTGACATAGACATGGCCTATGTGATACATAAAGAAATAGTCAAGGGGCTGGCCGAGTGGCATGTTGGTTAAGAGTTGCCTTGGGAAGCAGCTCTGAGCAGCAGGGCCCCGGTTCGGATCCCACATGAGGGCCAGTGACGCTGCACCCTCTACAGCTAAGAACGTCCTCCACAACTAGACTGAAGAACAAAACGACAGCAACTTGTCTGTTCCCCTTCCCCCAATTCCCCAATAAAAATCTTTAAAAAGAAAAGAAGAGAAATAAAGTAGCTACACTGCACCAGACTCTAAGTACATTTCCCACTGTGCCCAAACTAATAACTGACAGGATCAAGACTCCATCTCAACTTTTGACAACAAAGCCCAAATTCTTTTCACAATACAATACTACCTCCAAGGAGAGTTCTTCTCTGGCTTTATATTTTTAGAAATCCGTATCTATCAAGACTGAGAGATGGTTGTCATCCTTTACAGTTGATGATGCTGGTGACAGTGTTATTCTGTATGCATACAAACACGGCAGAAATGAGAAAAATATGATTAGAAGGCAATCCTTTGTCTTAAAATGAGGAGGCTATATTAGATGACCTTCAAGGATCCTTCTAGCACTAACTTTCTAATATTCCATCGGTTATTTATCTTAAGATATTTCAGAACAGCTAAGAAGCCTCTGGCTATTTCTTTTTTAACTTTCTAAACTCTGTTCAAGATAACATTATAATTCCCACTCAATCACTATTTATAAAAACTTATAAAAGCATGTACACACAATGCAATATATAGATGTATTATAGAATTGTACACTTGAAACCTATATAATTTTACTAACCAATGTCACCCCAATAAATTTAATAATAAAAAAGAACGCATCTAAACTAATGTAATTCTCACAACTGTGTGAAAGGGATTAGGTGAGAGAATCAAGGCTCAAAAAGATTGTAGTGACTTGGATGAAATCACCGAATTACTAAATAACAGAGCAATTCGAAATGCATGTTTGTCCTATTCACAACTTACAACACTTCCCATTACATAGTAGATGCCACAATAATAACAGCATTGATTTGTACACCACCATAACCTTGTCACATGCCCCCTCGTTTGGTCCTCAGAACAACTCTATAATGAAGGGAGGTAATATATTATTGGCCTCATTGTAGACATGAGAAAACTGAGACTTTAGATATTTTACACTAGTTGCTCAAGGATCCTCACAGAGTCATGGCAAAGCCAAATCCCAAACATAGGCCTCCTGACTCCACGTCCAGTGCTTCTTTTGTTATTATAGTTTATTGTCAATGACAAGGTGGCTTCAATATATCTTTGAAACATTTCTATGCGTACCTTGTGTAACCTGGTCTCTCTAAATCTGAACTTTGCTAAGTGTAATTGAGCTCATAAAGGCATTATATTTATGTGTAATATAGTAACATGTTTCTAACATAGAATTTATTTTCTAGAGATATTTATCTAAGACTGTCAAAAAGATTTCCATCCAAAATTTAGCTGATTAAGAATAGGTTTCTAATTATTAGAAAAACCCTACTTAAATCCCAACAGAAAACAAAAAGAAAAACATATGCCTAATTTGGCAGACTGTTAAATTATAAATCAGCCTTCTCCTTGCTTATGTCCACTTAATAGAACAGATAGTACTGCCTTTCTATCTTTAATTCTTCAGAATCTTTCTACCGAAATGCACTGCCATTACTAAAAGCCAGAATGATCTCATTTAGTAAAACAGCTTCTTGCCCTTTCATTAGGCCCCAATCTAAATTATAGTATAAAGGCATAAGGCTCTGTACTCGTGACTGGGTCATGATAAAATGCACTGGCTGGCAATGTGGCCTGATGAAGTCCTGGGACACAGAAAGGTCTTTTTTGGACTTTATCAGTCTTAGAGCAGGCAATTTATTTTGAGCCAGAAAAATAAAATATAATCTTGGGCCATCTGGTTCTGTAACACTATATTTGTTTAGAAAGGTCACTGTTGTCAAGTCATTGAATGTTATCGCTGGAAATGACAGGAAGAGAGAAGTTTTTGAAAGTGGGCCAGGAATATTAAAGCACCGGATATTAAGGTGTAAAGTGGTAGTTAAAAGCTTGGGCTTTCGTGTTAAACAGACCACAGTTCAAATCCCAGCTCCACCAGCTAGCTATTTGTTAAATAATCTTGGGCAAGTCAGCAGCTTTCTTAATCTATTTTTCCCAATTGATGAAACATAGACAATAATACTCTAGAAAGATAGTATAATGATAAAATGATACAATACATATACATCACTAGCTTATAGTTACCATTAAAACTTACCCAATAATTATTTTCTGTGTAACTTGTGTCCTCATTTTTCTATACTTTTGCATGAAACTAAAATTTTCATTACTTTTATAAACACTTCTAAAGAAAGCAAATTGGAATTTAAATACAGACTCACAATCTATGCTATGCATATCAAATATGTAAATTTAGTATATTTGGAGCCTATCTCTAACAAAAACTTGAGTCTATCTAAAGCATTTAAGCAACATTCATTTCTTTTTTCATCAGATTTATAGCAGCTATTACTTTGTTGGTGGAATGATTGAGTTGCTGTGTCACTGAAGAATGAATACTAAGCAATATCAAATCCATATCTGAACAACTTCAGTGGGATTAAGACTGCTGTTTTACTGGACAACTGTTGGAATATCCTTACGTTGTTATGCAATAACAACATTTTCTTTGCATCAGGTAGTTTTCCATTAATGTTTCACAGCAGTACTACCACCCAACTATTGCAGTAACAAGACGATCCAGAGCTGATTTAGACAGGCTACAAGTATTTAGGCCCTTACCCTTTGTGAAATTAACAATGTGGTTAAAAATATACAAATAATCAAAACATATGTTTAAAAAGCAGCTCAATCAAAATTCCACCCAGAATGTTGCCAAAGAGCAATGTCTTCAATTTCATGGGCCAGATTTCAGATCCACTTATGTAACCCCTTAAGTATCTCAAAGGTGGGCCAGTAGTTCACCTGTACGTTGATACAAACAGCCATCAGGATGTGTTGAACTGAGTTATCCCCACACATGACTGGTTTCCCCAAAACCAAAATAGGCACTACAAGTTAGAGCAAAAATTACAGTCTCAGCCTAGGAAGGAACGTTTCCATCTGTTTTCTACTTCAAGTATTATAACAGCTGCTACACACTTTCCTGTTTGGTGTCAACAAAAACAGGCACACATCTTTCACATAAATCACTGGGTAGATTTTCTGCTTTCTCCATAATATTGACCCAAGAGATCTGGGAGTTATTAAAAATAAATTCCAAACTCCAGAATCTAGTCAAGACTACTTACAGGTCAAACAAAAGTCTAAAATATGCATATTGAATTAAGGGCTACAAAGATAAATGGGTCAGAGAAACCTATAAGCTTATACAGAGAAATATATCCAAGAAGCCCTCTTGACTAACTTTTACTTACCCAAGTTGCTATACAAACCCACATTTTCCATTTCCTCTCCAACCATACCACCTGATGCCCATGGCATGCTGCTAACTCACAGCCCATAGGCTACTCTGTGATGTGCCTCTCACAGTTCTACTCCCAAATGCTGAGTTGTATGTTCTCCCCAGATCAGTAGTATCTGTTCCAAAACTTCATTAGGGAGTTTTACTCTTATTGTAATTATCTAATTTAATTAAATATTAGATAAATTATGAAAGCAAAAATAAAAAGTATGGTATCTCTAAAAATTAAGTCAATAGGGCTGGCTGGGTGGCGCAGTTGGTTAGAGTGCCAGCTCTGAGCAACAAGGTCAGTGGTTTGATTCCCACATGGGACAGTGAGCTGCGCCCAAGATAAGCTGCTGCTGAGCTGCCAACAGGTGGCAGGATGGCTCAGCTGGTGAGAGCGCATGCTCTTAAAAACAAGGCTTCCAGTCGACTCCTATGGGAGGCTGTGTCCCTCGCAACTAAGATTGAACACAGTGCAGTGCCTTGAGCTGAGCTGCCTCGAGCTGCCGATGGGCGGCTGGATGGTGACTAGACTTGCAGCTGAGCTAGCTGTGCCCTCCGCAACTAAGACTGAAGGACAACAACTTGGCTGTTCCCCTTCCCCAATTCACCAACACTGTTCCCCAATAAAATCTTTAAAAAAATAAAAAATTGAAAAAACAAAAATAAAATAAAAATTAAGTCAAAAGTTTTGAAAAGACTTGATAAAGGCAAGTTACTACAAAACATTGTTGTTGCAATAGACAAAGGTAAAAGAAATATAAACACTGGGGAAAATCATAAAATATAGAATAGTGGTTCTCAAACTTTAGCATGGAGGCCCTATGAAAACATAGATTTTTGAGCCCCGCCCCTTGGTTTCTGATTCAGTAGGTATGGGGTGAAACCAAAGATTTTGCATGCTAAGAAATTTCCATGTGATGCTGAGGCTGCTATTCTGGGAACCACACTTTGAGAACCACTGCTACATTTATCTAAATTATCTAAATTTTTATTCTACATTTAAAATATATAAACCGGAAGTGATTTGTTATGATTTATGAAAGACTTGGAGTTCCATTCAGTAAACCTATACTATAAGTAAAGGCCTTAATCAAAAGACAGTCCATTTATATGTTTTAAATTAAAAGAAAATGTTAGTGGGATGTATGTATAATTTTTATGACCTGCTGTTTTGATTGACTTTTTCAATTAGTGAACAAACTATAAGAACCAAACTCATCAGAAGAGATCTGTCATATACGGTTTATAAAAGAACCACTAGAGTTTGAAATCCCTTTATGTTCGCTATTTATAAGAAGGAAATTCCAATGTGAAAGCCTTCTTACTTAAAAAGCTTCCTAAAAACACAAGTTCACAATATCAATGAAGGCTTAAAAATAAAAGGTTCACTATTCTCAATTTATAAATGAGTTTTCTGCCTCAGAGAGGATAAGAACATCTAAAGGTAAGATGTTAGCCAACAAGTGGCAGAGTCCAAACTTGAATACAAATCTGCCCCCAAATTCAACGTGTTTCTTCATTTTTTTCCAACCTTACAATGTTACAATAATCTTTGGAAGAGTCAGAAGTTAGAAACAACATTGGGGTCCCATCAACCTAAACGTATGCAAAACAGAAAATGCCCAAATGTATATAGCAGTGAGAACTAAATGGATTATAAGCATTATAACTGTTGTCTTGAACATAATCATAAACATCATCTATAAGCTGTACTTACTATTAAATCGCTACCCAGGATCATCAAATATAGGACACTAGCAGGTAACTGGTCTACCAACACTGAAGCAAAGTCTTTGAACACAACTCCTTAGGCAAGAAATCTGTGGTAAATGGATGGATGACAGATTCACAAGCAGATACCAGAGGGTAAGTGAAATGGAGACAACCATGTTTAGAGAGAGATGAAGAAGCATATTAGATATACACTGAAGTAATAATACATCCAATCATGTGGCACTTATGAACTGCTCGGAAACAAGAGCAGACAAGCCAGCCTAGTGACAGCAATCACCATGATGATGATGATGCCATTAGGCAAGTTTATCATTTAGAAACCAGAAGTAGAAACAAAAAAAGCACCATATCTCTGCCTTACAAATGGTGATACATTCATGTAGTATCATATGAAGTCGAGAAGTAACGAGGATCATATCTGTTACACTATAAAGGAATTCAAATGTCCAGTTTTATATACTCAATATGTTTAGAATACTGGCCCCAGTGGTGTTCTAGTATTTGAGGATAGGGAACAGTGTGAAGATTTGCAATAATTGTAGGAAACCTCCTAAAATGACTACTGTTTTTTTTTTATAAAATGAAAAAGAAGTAAATAAAGTCTTAACATGTTAGCAGTACGTTAAGAACCTAAGAATGGTTAGGATGGCACTATAAATTATTTTTTTTTATTTTAAAAAACAGAAAATAACAAGTGTTGGTGAGGATCTGGAGATATTAGAACCCTTGTGTACTGTTGGTGGGAATGTAAACTGGTGCAGCTGTTATGAAAAACATTATGGAGGTTACTCAAAAAATGAAAAATAGAATTATCATATGATCCAGCAATACCACTTCTGGAAATATGTCCAGAAAAATTGAAAACAAGATCTTGAAGTTATTTGTATACCTATGATCACTACAGCATTATTTACAATAGCCAAGAGGTGGAAGCAACCTAAATGCCCATCAGTGGATGAATGGGTAAAGAAAATGTGGTATACACATACAATGGAACACTATTCAGCCTTAAAAAAAAAAAAAGTAAATTCTGTCATATGCTACAACATGGATAAATCTTGAGGACATGATGTCATGTAAAATAAGACAGTCACAAAAATACAAATACTGCATGATGCCACTTATATAAAATATTTAGAGTAGTCAAACTCTTAGAAAGTAGAACGGTGGTTATCAGAGGCTGAGGGAAGGAGGAAAGGAAGTTATTCTTCAATGAACATAGGGTTGCAGTTTTGCAAAATGAAAAAGTTCTAGAGATCTGTTGCACAAATGAGCATATAGTTAATTCTATTGTAAGTGGTACTCACCACTTAAAAATGGTTAATATGGTTTAAAAAAACTAGGAATAAAAATATCTTGAAAACACTGGTAAGGTAATAGAAGTATTGGAAAATTTTCATATAACTTAAGTAAACAAAATAGTCTCACATGAGTAGGTTACATTTTAATCATAGTAATCTCTTAATAACACTAATTTCCATAAGATTCTTGGAATCTATGATTTAAATTTGTAACTTATAATGGAAAGGAGGAATGCCTTATCAGAATTACTTGGAAGTCTTTTAAAATATTACTTATTCTCACCCAGAGAGATGCTCCCAGTTGAGTGAGCCATCATTACTGATGCAAATATGCTATATTCTTCAACTGTGCTGAGACTGAAAACAGATTGAGAATTTCATTTTTAAACGATCGTTTAAATCAGTTGTAAGAAAATTCATTTAAATCACTTTTTCTATAATGAGGAAATTACATATATTGTTTGATATAATTAAACTTTCTTCAAACCATAAAACTAAACATGGGTTTCATTTTCTGAAGGCATATGTAATACATTATAAATGTGGCAGCTCTAAATTACATTGAACAATCCCTGTGATGAGATCACATCTCCAGTGGGCTGGGCACCTATGGAGAATAGAACCAACAATATATGAAAGAAAAATATAGACAAATACCTCTCAAGACTTCTGAAATATTCTGCCCATAACGTTTCTCTTTTTAACAGCCCTTTCTTATGTGCATTTATCTCCAGGTGTCTTTTTCCCATGATGTCCTCTTCTCAAAAGTCCTTTGTTCATTCCACCCTCCTCCCCGCCCACCCCCCACCCCCCACATTTAGAGGAAGGGAAAGAAGTAAATTTTCCATACCCAAACTTTCAGAAACAAAAATCAAAGCTATCTCTTATTTCCATACATTGCTATTTCATCTCCAGGGAAACAAAGCCACAATTTAAGAGCTAGGGTTAATGGAATCTTTTCACACTGACTTAACTTCAGTATATTTTTCTTATACCGCGTTTTAAAAATCTATTGATAAGTGTCTGGTAGTACTGTAAAATTAAGTCCTGAAGAGGATTCATGAACCAATAAGCTTTACTGGTAACATTTCCTTAAAGATTACATAAATACATTATTTAATGTGAAAATTACATATTATAACCTCTATTCCATGAAAGTATATTTAAGCTCTATAATACCTTCTATGTCTTAATTCCTGCCTTCTTTTGTGTTAGGTGTTTTCTAATGTACCTTTTTCATTTCCTTGTTTCTTTCACTATAATTTTTTTGCATTATTTCCTTAGTGGTTGCCCTGCAACTTACAATTAGCATTTAACTTAAAATATTCTAGTGTGGATTAATATGAAGTTAATTTCAATAATATATAAAAACTTTCCTCCAATATACCTCTATTTCCTTCCCTTTCTTTTTACTATTATTGTCAAACAAACTACATCTTTACCTCCATCTTCGAAGTTTAGCTAGATACAGAGTTTCTGGCTGACAGTCTTTTTCTAACAACACTTTGAAAATGTCTTCTAGCCTCCATGGTTTCTGATAAGTCAGACACTTATCAATAGATTTTTTAAATCTTATTGGGGATCCCTTTTACGTGACAAGTTATTTCTCTCTTGCTGCTTTCAAAATTTCCCTTTGTTTTTCACTTTTATAAATTTGACTATGACGTGTCTTAGTGTGCATTGCTTTGGGTTTATTCTATTTAAGTACATTCAGTTTCTTTATTGTGTAGATTAATATTCATCAACAACTTTGGTAACTTTTCTGCCATTATTTCTTTCAATACTCTCTTTCTTTTGTTCTTCTCCTTCTGGGACTCCCATTATGCATATGTTGGTACACTTTACGGAATCCCTTAGATTTCTTGAAGCCCTGTTCATTTTCTTTATTTTCTTACTACTCCTCACACTGGATAATCTCTATTGAATTATTACCTTCAAAATGACTGATTATTTCATCTGCCAACTCATACCTGTTGTTAAGCCCACCTAGTAAATTTTTCATCTCAGTTATCATACTTTTAAAGTCCAGAATTTCTATATGATTCCTTTTAAATAATTTCTATGGTAATTGATATTCTCTTTGTTAAGACATCATTCTTATACTTTCCTTTAACTCTTTAGACATGGTTTCATTTAGTTCTTTGAACATTATAAAAGCTAAAAAAATTTTCTATTAAGTCTAAATCTGGGCTCCCACAGGAACATTTTTTCTGTTGCCTGGTTTTTTTTTTTTTAACAACTCTTATCAAAATCCTCCACACTGCCCATCAAGATTTTTTTATCACTGATTTTCTTTTTATTAATATTGCTTATTTGTTTAGCTGTTTCATGAAATAATTCTGTAGATTCTGTATTCCCTATAGTGTGTGGCCACTGAGTTCTGTGTTAGATTTTTAAGTTCTTTTATTTTTAAGCCTGGCTTCCTAGAAGTCATACTGGGTCAGTATACAGTAATACCCTGGTTTGCGAGCATAATTCGTTCCGGAAACAAACTACTCGTATTGCAAAACATTGCTTGTTTGCCACGTTAAAATGTATCAGAAATGTTTGCTCATCTTGTGGAACACTGGCAAACCACGTTACTCTCAATCCAAAGTTTTACTGTAATTTAGTGGTCAACCCATAACGGATTAGAGGATTTCCTTAAATGCCTGCCTGTTTGTCTTCCGCCCTTTGCCAATGGAATCTTTATGAGAAGTCACACCTGCAAACTTCAGGCATTTTATAAGACAGCTCCAATTTGCACTTCCTGCTTACACAGATACTCAATATCGGCCAGACGCAGTCTCCCTTCCCAGGTTTCTCCTGGGCATGTGCACAGCCTTGCACTTTATGCAACCATTTAGATGTCCAGGAAAATGTTTGGAGCTTTTCAAAATTCCATATGGTTGGCTAATTCTCCAGGATTTCCTTTTAAAGTCCTGGCCAGGCTCTTGTTTGCCCCAACTGAAATCACAGCCTTAAGCAGTAGGGGTGTTGCCAACAGTGGCTATTGTTTCAGCAAAGCCCTGGGGGTAGGCTTTTTCTTGCCCCAACTGTGCTGAGCTCTGGGTCAAATCAACTAGCCAACCACTCTCTGAGAATACAGTTTTCCCAGGGAGCTGCAAGTTTGGAAAAAATATCAACTGTGCTCTGGGGCTGGTGATTTTAATGGCTCTTCAGAAGTGGTCAGATCTCTCAGTTGTCTGTAATGCTGCCAGCTTTTGCTATAACACTAAGCTGGGGACGGAGGCAAGATGGAAATAGTCTCAAGTGAAAATGTCATAGACCCCAGTGTCTTCTCAGGGTTCACTAGTTTTCTCTTGGGTAGTCGATTTTCAGTTCATTCTCTGGCTTTGGTTAATTGCCAAAATTCTGAAATAGTTGATTGCAATTGTTTTGCCCATGTTTTTGTTGTTTTAGAGGGAGAACAAATATAGTGAGGCCCTCACGCCACCAATCTGGAAGCCAACCAAGCTCTGGAGTATTAAACCTATGTTCATGTCGTTCTTAAGACCAAAAACAAGCATTTTAACAAGAAAAAATTGTTTAAAGAGTTATAAATTTTTGGATCACTGATTCTTATCTCTAGTAGGAACATGAAAAAAAAACTATACTGCAATATTTAAAGTTTAATAGGAAAGAAACTGATCTGTGAGAGGGGAAAAAAAAAAACCTGCATGAGCAATGTCTCAATGTACTAATTTCCTGCTAACTAATATAATTATCAGAACTAAAGGTGATTCCTGGTCTTAGATGCACTCTCAGCCCCAAAAGAGTTCTCAAGTCTTTTTTAGACAACAGAAACAAGTGCGGAAGAAAGGCTATTCCATCTTGTCTTACTTAGCTGACCTAGGCCAAATCCAGGGATAAAAGGAGACACAAAAGATTGAGAGTAGGAAATATAACAGAGAAGAATCAGAGACCTGAAGCAACCCTATCTCCCAAGATTTCTCTGAAGAGATTCAGTACAGAGAGATCAGTTTACCTCCGATTCACCCAAGTATCAGCCAAACGCATGTAGTTATATTAGAGTGAGGTATACTTCTGGAAAGGAAAAGAGTTATTCATCACTATTATCTCTTCAACATTGCCTGATATTTGCAAGCCATGGAAAGACCAAAACTGTCAAAAAGGGGCAAGAAAAGTAAACATCTTTTAGCAAAACCTTTACTTTCAAGAATACTGTTATGCTTCTTTTACTTTTCTATTGTTGTGTAAGAAATCACTCCAAAACTTACTGGCTTAAGAAAACACCCATTTTATTTGCTCGTAATTCTGCAGCCTGGGCTGGGCTCAGCTAGGCCGTTCTTCTGTTGATGCTTACTCATATGATTGCGTTCAGCTGGCACGTGGGAACTCGGCCCGGCTAGAATACTGGGATGGCTAGGTTTCTCTTTCCATGTAAGCTCAGGGCCTCTCTCTCTCCATGTAGCCTCTTTCCCAAATGGTCTCTCTAGGAAGGTAGCCACATTTCTTACATGATGGTTCAGGTCTCCCCAAAACACAAAAGCAACAGCTACCTGGCCTTTTTAGGGCTTACACCCAGAATTGGAACAGTTTTAATTCTGTTGCACTCTCTTTGTTAAAGTAAGCTACAGGCCCATTCCCGATTGAAAACAAAGGGTCTTCACAACAGCATGAATAACCAGCGGTGTAATTCATTGTAACCATCATCAGTGTTATAGACAACGAAAACATTAAGCCAATGTTCAGATGAGTAGAATGGGAGCACCCACAAGAAACTATAAAATGGCTAAAGCTAAATGAAGACTGGGTAATTATCATTAGATTCCATTCTCTGTGCCTTCCCATACTGAGGGGGTCAGTCTAGGTTCAGGAAGAATCTTAATTATAGGTGGAAGGAAAATATGAACCTGATTAATCACTCACAAGCCATATGACCTTGGACAAGTCAATCATTCTCTCTAAGCCTCAGTTCCTCAATTGTAAAATGGAAAATTATACAAGCCCTGATTACCTTATAGGAAAATTACAGAATAAGGCAAAAAATGGCAAAAAGCTTTAAAAACTAAACTGTATTGTTTATCTGACAGGATGCTGAGTATAGTCAGCCTAGCTGGGCATCATTCTGTTAATAAAATTATAATAATCATTGTTAATTACCCCATATGCTAAACTATTCTACCACAGCAATGGCATTATATGTAATAGGCTAAAATTACACTATGCTTTGTGGCTATGAATAACAACACTATGATTTATTATTGTCTGATTATATGTCAGGTACTGCAACATACATCAGGTAAACTATGACTAACTCTTACAACTCAACAAGGTAGGTATTATCCCTCATTTGCAAATAAACTGAGTAAAAAAATTGACAACTTAAGTGACCTGCCCATGATCACACAGCTAGTAAATAAAAAATCCATTATGAATGGTTAATGTGTAATAGGGACTTGAAAATATTTGTTGTCTAAGTTAAAGAACAAATAAAGCCAGGCTATCTGGCTTTAAAGCAAAAAGTCTTTCAACTATATCAAAATATCTCCCTCTCATAATTCCTATTTGATATGCAGCTATTGAAACTGTAATCACAGCAAACATATCTGATTAACAGAAGCAATTTGTCACCTTCCTCATCTGCAAAATGGTTTCCCATCTGAAAAGTACCTTCATTTTTTTAAACATCTAATCTTTAATCTACTGAGTCATTATGATTATAATGGTCAAACTATAATGTGAAAATACCTAGTAGAAAATAAAGTGATACATTTACATGCCAAAATATCTCCCAAACAAAACAAACAAAAACAAAAACAAAACCAAGTATTTTTAACTGGCAAAATATGTGCAGTACGAATGACAAATAAAATTTCATCATCATACACTATGAAGAAATCTTTAAATTTAAAAGGAGGAGGAGGAACAGAAGAAACTGCCCAACAGGAAAATAGGCTAAAAATATAAATGGACAATAAACAAAATAAATACAAATGGCTAATAAATGTTTTAAATTTTTTTGTCATTAGTTATCAAAAAAATGCAAATCCAAGTGAGATTTGTTTTTCAACTATCACACTGGAAAAAAAAATCATAAAGATTGATCATACCCAGTATCAGACAGTGTACAAAGAAACAAAATATTAAAGCACTATTGGTAGGAGTATAAATGGCATGACCTTTCTAGAGAGCCATCTGGTAGTTGATAAAAACATTCAAAATGTTCCAATCTTCTAGCCAGCAACTCCATTCCTAAGAATTCATATTAAGTAAATAAATAGACAGTTGCACAAATATGCACATATAATAATTAATCATAATACCAAAATACAAGATACTACCTGAATGCTTAGCTAGAGAATTGCTTAAATAAATTGCTATTCATACAATGCCAAGGTTATTTGTTACCATGAAAAGATGTTCAAGATATGACTGTAAAAGTTAAAAAACAAATTGTATGACGCAATTTTTTAAGATTTGTATTTGTAAGGGGGAAGACAGAGAGCACATGTGTAAGCAGAAGCCACACGAGTGCCAGAATGAGCATATACACACTCACTGAGACAGACATCCTAAGACAAGACGGTAATCCTACAAGCAGATGTGCGGTAAACGTTCAACAGAATGATTTTTTTTTTTACTTTTTTCTTTGTATCTTTCTGAATTTTCTGAATGTTTTACATTAAGCATATATAATTTTTGTAATCATAACACAATAAAAATTATTTTCATTTAAAATAATGTCAACTTCGCTCAAGAGTTTGAGCTCTGAGCAACAGGGTCCCCGGTTTGATTCACGGCCCAAGCTGAGCTGCCGCTGAGCTGCCAACAGGTGGCAGGATGGCTCAGCTTAAAATAAAATAAAATAATGTCAACTGTCATAAACCTGAGGTTCCGTAAACTTCCAAATGTTATTACATTTAGTACAAAATACTGATTAAAAATCAGTTGATATGGACACTGAATGAAAATGTTCATTTATCCCTCTTTCAAATGACAAGTTCAGGGCCGGCCGAGTGGCTCAGTTGGTTAAGAGCTCGCTCAAGAGTTTGAGCTCTGAGCAACAGCGGTTCGAGTCCAGCCCGAGCTGAGCAGCCGCTGAGCTGCCAACAGGTAGCAGGATGGCTCAGCTTAAAAAAAAAAAAAAAAAAACAAATGACAAGTTCAAAATCATTAATGCTTCATACTTGTTTCTATTCAGAAATCACTTAGAATTTGTAATTTCTTTTAAAATGTCACTTCAAAAAATAAAAGCGAGGCAGAAATGCTTAAGTACTACAGAATACACTTGGTATAAGGATGCTACACATCTTTGAGAAATAACTTGTATATGTAAAGTTCTAGAGACTTCAATTCTATAGCTCAAAAAAAATCTAGCATCACTTGGTGTGTTAACTTGGGAGATTAACTTATGCTCGTTATTTACATAGTATAATAAGAATTCCCAATTAGCCATGGGTAAGATTATCCACAATTAATCTTGCTTTTTTCAGTTCAGCCATTGTACCCAGAGTATAAGCAGTTTAGTTATTTGCTGTGTAGATCTCTCAGCTCTACTTAGTTTGCATGAAGCCAGGAGTCTAGAAAAAGAAATACTTAAAATCAATAATTCAACTTGGATAATGGGTGAGCAAGTGTGCACCTACTATCCTCAGGGCCGAGTATGAATAACATCCAGATATACCACTACCCTATTCCCCACCTGGGGACTTTGGAAACTTGTGGGGCCATTCTGATTGCCACAAGGACTGGGGAGGAAGAGTGACTCTAATGTCATTTTGGACCACATTTGCTAAACATGCTGCTACGTGGGAACCCCACCAAGAACTGTCCCATCTACAATGACAATAGTGTCTCTGTTGAGATAGGGACCATAATTTTCTTGTTCAATATTGTGTTTCTAACCTACTATACAACAGATATTATTTGTTGAAAAAAGTCAAAACAAGCAATTTGTAGCTTGAGTGACAGACAAATAATGAAGAGTGACAAATAGTTTCCTACCTCAACTTGAGACAGGCCTTTGTGACTGGGCTCCATATACTTATGAGAATTTGATGATCAGACACATCTATCCAAAATAATGTAAAAAATCATAATAGTTCATATGCAAATACAAATCATAAAAGGATTATCTTCCATTAAAATATCCAGGTATATGTTTTCCTCTATTAGAAAACATAAACAATTGTGTCAACTTAGGACATACATACTGATGACAACTAAGCTCAATTTTGCCTTCGCAACTAGGTGGCAAAACAGCCTGTGGTTTAAGAGTATAGGCTCTGGAGCAAGACTGCTAGGGTTTAAATTTGGCTTTACCATGTATAATCTGAGTAATTTACTTAACATACCATTCAAAGCTTGGCAATTTACCGAACATTTCTAGCATCAGTCTTCTCATCTATAAAATGGAATAATGAAACATATTTGCAACCCCCTATTCTAAGCCCCTGGGCCCAATATGTCACATGTCCTAGAAATTTTTTAATTCTAGCAAGTAATGCTTTCTATATATGTAACTTTCCAGGTGGATTGACAGCAGCATTACATAATCATACACATTAACACCTCTGTAGCTAAATGAATGAACGCTCAAAGTATAGGAAAATAAAGACCCTATTAAATAGCCCCATCTCATTTAGTTCAGGTTTTGCAGCTAAATTAGTTTTGCCACAAAATCAGGGAAACTGGTGGTTTTCAGAGCCTTTTGAAATTCAGAAGTGAATATAACCAATCATGGATTTGTAGTACTTACTTCCTTCAGAGTGATAATGTGAGGGCTAAGTGATTATATATACAGTAATTACTTACCCCAGTGCCCCACCTATCGGTAGGTAGCACTTAATAAATATTGGTTATTATAAAATGTTAACTAGTACTAAATGAGATACACAACTATGCAAGATAGCTAAGAGAGTCCACTGACTTGTATTAGCTGTGATAGGGGGAAAGGATAGGAGTAAGTAGTCAGATGGGAACTTAAGATCATTATGCTAATTAAAATAAAACAAAGCCAGAGCGGACTGACCATAAATTGCAAGAAAACAATGCATCAGTCACACTGAACTCTTAAGTAAACATTTATTTCCTTTTGATAAAAGGGAGTTTTTCCCCAGGAGTTAAGATCTGAAGACTTTCATATTTTCTGCTTCGCATGTGGTTTCCTACTTACAACTCTATATGGCTTTCTTCCTAAAAGTGGGTCTGAGAATGACGCTTCTGCTCAAGGTGGGACCCAAACTGGTTTCTCCTTCATGTAAAAAAGGAGTAAGTTCTTATTGACCACAGCAGGATATATTAATAGTAAAGTTTGAGAAGTTAAAAAGTAAATGCAAGACATATGTTGAACCCTCTCTCCCAAAACTGCACGTTTATCCCCTCCCTGTTCTATTGGTTTTCCTGATCCAAACTCCTAGAGAAAATACAAAACTTATAGAGGGGATGAAGGAAACTCTCGCTTGTTAAAAACTACTCTGTGCCAAGTATTGGGTTATGTACTTCACATATATCTCTTATTTAATTTTCACAAGTCTTCAAGGCAACAGTTATTATCCTCATATTACATAAGGATATTGAATTAGTAAATCAGTGAACCAAGATTAAAACTCAGGTTTGACTAAATCAAAAACCCACCCTGCCAAAGGACAGAGCTTCATTCCCACATTCTGGACAAACTGTTGGTTTCCTTTTTATTTCTATTAAGTATTTTTTTAATGCATATAATTATATGGAATTTATATTATCTCTCAGATTAAGGGCATTTTAATTCTTTCCATAATCCCAAACTTGAAATGCACTTGCAGTTTTTATCTTAATTTATCTCTGAAAAAATAATAACAGGATCTCCATAAATCACATATATCATCTTTAGTTATAAGAGCACATTTATGTGCATATTGCATTATGTTTCCAAGCAATTTGCAGTACAATTTTAATCAGAGAACCCTAAACTTGGTAGAGACTGTAAAGGTAAACCACACATTTAGTTGAATCATTCAGGTCATAAAGACTTTTATGGAATATGACTCCCTCCACCACCCCCCCCCCCCAAATATCTATTGCCACTCCAAGAGTTTAATGACCTTTTAGGGAGTGTCTTCTTTATGACACATTAAAATCACCCTTTCTATAATTTAAACTCATTCTATTTAGATCTGGTTTTCAAGGAGATAACAAGGTTCTCCTTAACATAGTTGTCATTTTGCTACTTTACTGATTTTTCTCTGCAAGTTTATAACAAAAACAAAAAAAATACAAATGAATTTGAAAACAGATTTTAAGGTTTTTCTCTTCCTTCTTTCTAGTTAACTAATTTCCACGGCTTGAATCTTTCCTCACTCCTGTCAATACCCTTTTTTGCTACCCTTTTCGGTACCTCTCCAATTTTTGCATGTTCAGAGTGAACTGTGGAGAAAAAGAATTGAACATTTAGAGTGTTTACTTCAGCACTCTAAACTAAGAGCTCAACAACTAGTTTAAGAAAAATAATACTCCAGAGTCATGTTCATTTTTAAAAGTACAAAACTACTGACACATATTCAATTTGTAGAATGCTATGATTTGAGTCTAAACAACTACTCTAATCTTAAATTTGTGTGATTAATTTTTAACCATTATTAAATTTCAAGTTTTTGTTGGACCACTGATGAGTTATTTTCCATTTGCAAATAACTAATTTCATAGATTGTTACAATACAATTAGATTTAAATGCATACTTGGGTAAGGTAAAAATATATTTTTGAAATCTATTATTATCAAAGACTCTAGAATTCTATAATATGATGTAGGAACCATTCCTTGACACTATTACCATTATTCATAAATGCTACTATAACTTAGAATTTTCAGCTTATAGAAAGTACTTTTAAGAACCAATGTATTTAACTACAAGTCTTAGGATTATGAAATCCAAACAATATTTCAAATTGTACAAAAATAATGATGCTTATTAATGTCACTTTATGAGCATGAAATATATTTAATATGCACAGTTATATTTTAAATTTTATATTTAATACTACACTACTATTTTAAAAACAATTGTCACTGGCCCTAGGAAAAAGCTACTAACCTGTGTAAGGTGTTAGTTCAGTACATTATTAGTTGAAGAGGAACAGAAGTAAAAGAAATGCCGAGTTTAATTCTTGTTTCTGGATTCACAATGCCAGTAGAAAAAGAGGTACATAACTTTGATTTTCACTTATAGCAGAATGCAATAACAAAAAGAGAGGCATACTTTGCTACTCTAATTTACAGTCCTTGCAAAAAACGAAAGCAGTATTGAGTGTTGGCTCTGAAACCCTATCTTCTAATGAAATAATACTCAGAGTCCCAAAGGGGAAAAAAAGACAAAGAAAGGACCTGCTCTGCAGGCCACCAATATTCTCAAGGTGGATCCTGAACAACTTCTTTGATTGGAAGATATAATTTGAATTATTGAATAACTTGAATATAATTACTAATATAGTAGATAAGAATACTAGAGTAAGAGGCACAAGATGTAGGTTCACATGCTAGGTCTTCCATTTACTAACTGTGTAGCCTTCAAAAGTTCCTCTTCACCTCTCTGGGTCTCTGGTTTCCCCATGCATAAGATGGAAACAATGCCCACCCCATATAGTGACTAAATGGGAAAAGTTAAATGAAATGCTACACATACAGAAGGACTTTGTAAGGTGTGATCTATTATGTAAAACTATATTATAATTACTGTCCTATATGCTATGCAATACATAAAAACAAATAGTTTTCCTTCCCTATCACTACCCTTCCCAAGACAATTTCTTTATTTCACATATAAGAAAGGATTTTAATGTTATCAAAATGGAGGGTCCAAAAATCAGATTAAAAGGAAAAAAAGTGGGAAGGAGAGACACATAAAGAATTGTTCTCTACTGCTTCTTGGAATAATTGAAAGTTAGCTCATCTCTCACTACTTTCTCAAGGGAATCACTCCACAGACACATCTTTTGGTTTTTATTTTAAGCTTTCTCTAAACTATTTTTAACAAACATTATTTGTAAACACTTTTAAGAGAACTATACCATAGAAACTCTTTTCTCTAGGCCTATAAACTTTCACAATTATTAGGTATGATATCAATGTCCCTATCAGATGCCCTCAATCATAAAAGTTGAGTGATAAGGAAAAAGAATATCAGATTTATTTGATACAGATAACTCAAACGGTTTGAGAAATACGATCAAGTTGCAAGGTTTCCTAGGAAACTATTTGAGAGTTGGTACTAAAACCCTTTGAATATACTGTGATAAAGATTATTGTAGCTCTTAAATTATTACTTCTGTACATAAATGCATCCCTTTTTGTTATAAATTATGTTACAAAGGTCTTAGACACAAAGCTATCCAATTTATCTTTCCTGCAATCTTATACCCATAAAAAAATTTGGAAAACATAGGGAAATTTTTGGTGTACCCTTTGAAGGACTTTTATAAAGCCACAGGTTTGAAATGGAGAATAAAACTCTAGGTAATTTTTCTCGAGTCTTGGTTAAGTCTCCTAACCAGCAGATTATGCATATATCTTCCCACAGAAGCTGAAGCCTGAAGAAATATTAAAATAGCAATGTTTTATCATCTTGAATGGACTGGCAATAGCATTTCAACTATGTGGAAAGACAGGGAAGTAACCTGTGTGCGAACATAATCTCAAAGACCAGTGATGATGAACATCTTACAGATGAACAGTTCACATGTACTCAGACTCTATCTATGCCTATCCCTCTGATGCCCCTCCCACAAGACACCCCACCCTTACCCCAGCTCTTTTCACCTTTCTTCATGTTAATGAAAGGCCTCTCTTTAAAGTACTGTTGTAGTGGAAGCAGAAGTTCACACACCAAACTGCTGCACCTTCCTCCATAACCAACCCATTATAGAGTAGGAGAATCGTGACACCAGCACTGTGTTAGCCAATTATTCCACCAAATAATTAATACCCACTGATCCCCATGATACCATGTCACTGGTTGGATTTCATAAGGATAGCTGCTATATTTTACTATCTTTAATTTGAAGTTACTCTGATACAGGCTTGATGTTTGGTAATCTGTGCAACAACTATGGAAATGCATGTGGCATGCACACTTAATTGACTGCCCTTTTAGAATGCCATTCCCAGGCATCCTGCAGGGTGACTCATGGGTACCAAAGAAATGGGGAAAGATTAACGTAACAAGCCATGTTTGTGTACTCATTAAATGACCCTGAGTAATGCCTAGAAATTTCATATAGGAGCCTCAATGCTCTTTCTCACTATTTCCCTATAAACTGTGTGTGCTAACCATTACTTTTCAATGTAGCATGCCTTTAATCCTACTTGGGGCAGGCTGGGGAGACAGGTAGGAAAGAGTTCTCTGATGGTTTCTATAGCCCCACAGAAACCTATGCTATCCAAAGCATTTAAAAATAATAACTAACCAAAAGGATTCTTGCTGTTTTTTTATACAACTCGAGTTTTTTAATGAAAGATACAAACAAGGAACACAGGATCCCAGAGAGCTGTAAAAAAAGACTACCAGAAGACAGAAGACAAAGGTATGACATTTGACTTTACTGACTAGCCCTCCATCCCTTGATCCGAATATCTAGGTTGGCTCACCCCATGTGAATGAGGCTACACCAACATACACGGGTTCAGAAAATGTTGCAAAATATTGTGTTAAAATCAATGACTCATCCTTTAACCCAGCAATTTAACCATGAAGTCCTTGGTTTTGTCTGTAACTGATACCTGTCAGACCCTCTGATTTAAATGCTAATAAACTTCCAATGACCTGCAGCCATAAAAATAATAACTAACCACATAACAATGTGAAGACAAGTCTAATACTGCTTTGTCTTAAACATATACAAGCAGTGAAAGAAAACAAAATTCCTCACCATATTAACAATTGCCAACCATCAAGAAAGGAAAAAAACCTATCTCTAAATCTTACATATAAAATGTTATTGAAAAAGTTCGAACACGAGATCCCATCTTTGAAATATTAAAATACTGTTTTGCATATATATAGTTCATTATTTATAGAGAACATGTGATCAATTACCTCATATTCTTTCCATGAGCCAAACTCAATGTTTTTCTACCATAAAATGCCAGAATGATCAAGTGGCCTAAAATATTAAAAGCAAGAAGAATTAGGAAAACATTAAAAATGAATTCTTTAATATCTAGAAGCAACGTGATTATTTTAAATTACTGAGTTTATGAATATTAATTGCCATATAACTGAATTATTTGTAAAGTATTTCTTGCATGATGATATCTATATTTTTAAAAGTTTTCTATTTAGCCAAAAAAATATAATAGCATTTTGATTTTACAGGGAAGGAGAACTTTCATTTTTGAAATAATTAAAATTCAAAGAATAAACATATTGTTCTAATAATCAGAAAAAATATAAATTAGAGAAAATAATGAAGAGAATGATTCTTGAAAAAAAACTTGTACTTTTAAAAATTGTGAAGATGAAAGAGCAAACAATTCTGAGAATCAGCCTGCTCACTTCTTGAATACAGAGAAGCAAAAGCGAGAAAGGGTTAGCAGTTGATATATCTTTGCTCATTCCTTAACAATAACTAAACTTCTTTCTTAAAAATAAACAAGCAAAAATGCATAAACAGGTCACAATGCTGAGATCAGTAATAAGACATGCATGATTATTCAGTTTTCTGGAACTTTTAAAAAGAAATCTTTGGTTCAGGGGAAAACAGGTAAGATTATTTTAAGCTAATGATTTTTATTAGCTAATAAAATAAATTTAGGGTAACATGCTATACAAACATGTCCTTAAGTGCGCGCACGCACACACACGCACACACACACACACACACACACACACACACATATATACAACAACATATATATAATCTTTTATATAACCTTTTATATAAAAGATTATGTATGTATATAATCATTTTGGCCCTAACTTTGGTTAGAGATCAGTTTAGTACAGAGTATATCTGATCATTTAGTCAATTATAAACAGCATCATAGATGCCTGGCAGGATTTCGTTGTTTGTTTTCATTTTTTTTAAAAGGTAAAGGTGACATTAAGTGACAGTTGCCATAAATTTTTATGTTGGTCCATTAAACTTAGAAAAATACCAAAGCAAACAGGCACAGCTGAGTATATATGAACAGGCAACAGTCTAAATACACATATTTGGGGTTGCCTGAACAAGACAAGACAAGGATCACTAAAATAATCACAGGTGTTTGCTGTGTATTTAGGCGATTACAAATCAGATACAGCAAAACTATAATAATTTACACTAACACACCAGTTCTCAAAAAGAGCTTGACAATTTTAACCTTATTGTAAGATTTTCCTGTTACTTTGTCATTATGAAATATAGGATATTTCCTGACATGAGGTATTATTATACACATAAATTGACTAAACAATACTTTCTAACAAGTTTGGGCAAAATGACTCTGAGTTATACATACCTGTTATAATTCTACCTACTCCTTTCATTCTTTTCTCCAGCTACGCTCCCCTACATCTAACTTGTTAAGTGAATATCAAGTTAGAAAATTCAAGCTAATCTACAGTCACCTGCATCTTCTATTCCTCTCCAAAAGTTACAAGTAATACCTCCTGTTTGAACACATCTTTCACTACCTCATTCTGATACTAACAGTTGCCCAAGATGTCTTCATTTCTTGAATTACTTTAAGTTCCTCAGCCACCACACCAGTTCACTGATAATACAAATTTGTGTTTGCCACTTATCATTTTAACCTTAAAATCTAATACATTTCTTAAAGCCTGTTCTCATATAATATTCAGTTAGGAAAGAATTACAACTATGTTGGATACCACACAAACATTAAATATACAGTCCACACACACAAGTAGTTCACACACTATACCATGCCAATCCCAGCAAGATGCTCCCTCCCTCAGAGCTCTACACTGGGCCCCACAAGAACTTATTTTCCTTGTTTCTTCCTATACAGTGAGTCCCCAACTTTCGAACGAGTTCCATTCCGGGAGAACGTTCATAAGTCCAACTCGTTCGTAAGTCCGACAAAGTTGAGTCTTATACACCTTTGACACAAATATACAATGTAAAGCCAATGGTTGAACAATTCATGTTATAAGAATGAGCGACATCTACCATCTTTTCACTTCGGTCCACTCTCAATTATTTTCACTTTTGTTTCCATGGTTATTGCTTTGCGCTTCTTAGCAGTCCCCTCCACATCACCACTGCTTTTCCTCTTGCTTCTGGACATCCCGGGCTCTGATTGAGCACTGTACTACTGTACACTATCGCACTGCACAGTAAGCACACAGCAGCACAACTGTGATAATATCCGGCAGACACATGAGCTACTTCCACGATTTGTTCACATCTGCGAATGTTTGTAATGTGAGGTCCGTTCATACCTGTGAAAGTTTGCAACTTGAATGTTTGTAAGTTGGGGACTTACTGTATTCTATTGGGTTGTCAGAAAAGTCATGACGTATTTTTTCTACATTTTCGTTGCAAAAATGCATCATGACTTTTCCGACAACCCAATACTTTGACTTTCTTCTCACATCTCTGACACAGCTATGCAAAGTACCTTCTTCACCTCGCCCTTCAACATATTATTGAGTCACTACTCTGGGCTTTGCAATGCGCTCGAAGTTGAGTAGGTGCTGGGAGACACAACGGTGAGCAAAACCTAGTTATTTTCCATTCAGGTCCCACCTCTTCTGCTCCCACATATTGTCCTAAATTTCTCAGTGGCTTTAAAATTCTCCTGGAATCCAGTGATCTTTCACCTTTTTTCACTCTCTTCTCACATACCCCACAACTAACAGTAAACACATCCTGCTGATTTGTCACTCATGTCAGATGATCCCTTCCAGCACCACCCTGAGACCCAGGCCAAAAGGGCCATTTGCCTTGCACTTTAGAGAACCCAGTTTGGCCCACTGGCCAGGGACTTCCTCATGAAGTGAGAAGTCTGCACAGCACAGGGCCATCCTTTCTGACTCCTCTGGAGTCGACCTCAGCAGACTCCCAGGGCCCCAAATTCCCATGCAGAACCCCGGACTATCAATCCGGGTCTGAGTAGTAGTCAAGATAGCTTGTAAGGGGTAGGGCAACGTTGCTTGGGGAGTAAGCATGTGGACATGCTATGGCAAAGGGCCTAGAATATGGGAAAAGGGAGGTCGACTGCAGGGCAGAAACGAGGTAACAGAAGGCCAGTTCTCCCTTTGCCACTGTGTTCTAGAACAGAACTCCTGAAAAAAACCTGAGAATTCTAAAGGTCATCCATCTCATTACAAAGCTGCATTTGTCAAATTTGGAGGCAAGAGCATTATTTTATTTAACAGTTAGCTGATCTGCAACATTTAAATATGTAGAAATATAATGAGTGAGTTTCCATTTGTATTCTTGCACCCATTATTGTTAGGGATGGACCTGTTTCCACATCCTATTGACATTGAAGGTTCCCAGATCCAATCTTCCTTATAACCTATCAAACAATGAGTGTTATAATAGGAATGGCAATAGTAGCAGTAGTTGTAAAAGTAGCATTGATAATACCTCTCTCACTGAAGGTCCTAGCATAGTACCAAGCATCGAATCTATACTAAACTCTATCACATCCTTTTTGTAACTTACAACCCCTACTGGCTAGTTACCTACATCTTATCCACACATTGAAAGTAACAGAGTGGCAGAAGAAGAATTCTAACCATGGTGTTTCTGAATTAAAAGCCCAGGTTCTTCACACTATACTTCCTTTGCAGATGATTGAAAGAGGTTTACCTGGCTTTAGACCCACTCTCTGCTAATCTTCACAGATCTGCCAGATTAATCTGCCTTCACATTTGATCCACTTTGAAAATGTCTGGTTATGCTCTATCCAGTTAAGTTCCAAATCCTCAGCCCGATATTCCTTTTCACTCCACCTGCTTCATTACTTCCCAACAAGCTCTACAAACGAAAATGTACCTCTAGCATGTGCTTAACCCCTTCCTTAAAGCCAACACGCCTCTCAAACCTTCAAGATCCATATCGTGCCTTACCTCCTCCCCGAAGACGTCTCTAACTACTCAAGCCCAGAGTCTTTTTTTCTATCCACCCATAACACTGATAGCTTCTAACCAGTCAGCAAGTAAATGAGCTATGTATGTAGCCTGGCCAAACCAGAAAGGATATTATGCACCTTTTGACTGGAAATTATTTTATGGAGTTAATCTGGTTGGAAGGCAGTACAGGAGACTGGCAAAGAGGCTCTAAAGACATCACCTGGCTGAAAATCTGCCTTGTTCCTATATGAGCACAGAGTTTGCTGTTAAGTTTGCATAGGAAACTAATTAGCAGCAGTTCTTTTATAATAAGCAGAACTTTGGCTCTGGAACCCATTCAGATCTTAAATTTTTTGAGAAGCCCAGAGAACTTTTGTTCACAACATATCTGATTGTGCATTGGTAAACGTTTAACAGCCAGCTCTCCCTCTGTCCCCCATCAAAAAGCCAGATTTGTAGTTTCTCCTAATTTCCATCACTCCCAACATGGCTAGTTTCAAGCTAGCAAGTCGGATCAAAATTCAGTTAAGAAGTGGGCCGGCCGAGTGGCGCGATGGTTAAGAACTCGCTTGGGATGCCAGAGGGCCCAGGTTCGGATCCCACATATGAGGGCCAGTGACACTGCCCTCTACAGCTAAGATGCTGAACAACAGCTCAACCT
>NW_017731445.1:1386736-1416009 GCF_001890085.2 Hipposideros armiger | reverse complement strand
GCCAGTGAAGCAGCGTCCTCCACAACTAGATTGAAGAACAAAACGACAGCAACTTGTCTGTTCCCCTTCCCCTAATTTCCCAGTACTGTTCCCAAACCCCCAATTACCCAATAAAAATCTAAAAAAAAAAAAAAAAAAAATTCAGTTAATAAGAGATGAGCAACATGGGCTCTCTTGAGTTGCTAAGAACAGGCTTCAGTATATCACTAGTTACATCTATCCATATTCACCATATTAGAAAATAAAATGGAGACATGTAATATATTTATCCATTTTAAAATAATAAAACCAACACGTTAATATATTTTTATGAAATATATCTAAGTTTTTCGAAATAAAAAAAAATTCAATGAGAAGAGTGACATTGTTTTACACTTTTATAAACTTCTCTAATGTCTTGCTTAGTAGACGACAACTAGCTTCTCACATCTACTTCTGCACTCAATCTGCTGTTTTGGTTGAAATATATGAAGAAAATGCAGCCTCACAGACATTTAGTTGAAAAGGGGGGACCTCCTGGAGCTGGTCGCTCTAGGGCTCCTCCATTCACACTTTGCACAGCATTCATATAAAGTATACAGTGTGCATAAAAGATTTCTGTGTGAAAAGGTCTTACTAATAGACCTTTATAGAGTTTGGATTATTTTGGTAGTTTAGATTGTCTCATCTAGCAATTATCTCAATATGAAGAATTCTAACTCTAGACTACTATGAAAAGAAAGTTTATGCTATTTCATATGCGTCTGTGTGTTTTCATATATATGTATATAAATGTATATGTTTACATACCAAATTTCCCCAATTCAACAACTCAAAGTGCTAAGAATAGCAAAAAAAGAGATAACTGTAAAGTAACAACTTCATTTTTAGGAGAAAAAACTCTATGCAGAGAGGTTATTTACAAAGTTAATAGATGAACCTTCATTGGGCTGGACACAATATTCAATTAAGCATTAAAAGGTACAATTATGTTCTATATTTTTACAAGTGGACAATTGCACCATATGTATAAGTCAGAGTTACATATTCGTTATTGTCAAAAAATGGCTTTCATCAGAATAGAACTGTATTTTAACTCTGAAATCTAAAATTTCCAAATTTAATATTGTTGGCAATATTTAATTCTTCAAACTGATATCATTGAACAATTTAACAATCTAAACACTTAAGTCACACTCAAGAAAAAGTTCGTTATTTAAAAATTTTCAAAACTACTGGTAACAGCTAGTGGTTTTATCAGAAAAACTGTATCTGAGTAACATTAAGTACTAATTTCCCTTGGCTTTAAGTATCACCGTAACTTGGTATTCTTCTCACTCTTAAAATATCAAGGCGACATTAAGCATGGTCTGTACCTCCTCCTTTCCTTATGCTTAGGCTGGCACTCACTTCTTCAAAGAAATGAAAAAGGGTAGCCATTGCCCAAACCAATTTAATACCACTAGCTACTTCAAACCATTATATTTCAAACCACTTCTGTTCTTTTGCAAACAGTATCTTCGCATTAAATTATTGGGTCGTTGGGAAAGTCATGACGTATTTTTCTGTTTTTCAAGGCAAAAATGTGTCATGACTTTCCTGATGACCCAATAAATGCCGTTATGGTCCCTTTAGCAACAACAGAATATGTTAAAACTTAAACTATATTTTGTAAACCAATGGCGAGCATGTTGAACATATTTTAAGGGACAGGACAAAAAAGGACGAAAGGTAATCAGATTTTCATGTGACTCCACTGTTACCTCACTTCTCAGCAGAAGCTATTGATACTCATTTTCAGTTCTCTTATACCAACAATGTAAGGTGCTAACACAAGGCTGGGCAGTTTACTCACTTCTGCTCTTATAGTTTTTACATGAAAGAAAAATTTGACGAGAGGCTAAATGTTTAAATAATATAAGGCTCACTGTACATATTTACTAAAATAAATAATTCCTTCAAATTCTACCCTTTGTACAACATAATCAGTACTTTATCTAGTTAGTGCATATTTTCCTATCAATTACTGCTTTTGTAATCTTTAAAATAATCCTGTTCCAATATTTCAACCTGTGAAAAGGGGTCACTTCATAAAATTTTACTCTAAATTATTCCTACCCACTGATCAATACTGAAAACAACTTAACAAAATATCCCTTTTTAAGAACAATTTTGTTTCTGAGTATATCCAGTTCCATGTTACCATTTTCAGCTACCACCCTGTCCTGAAAGACCCTCCTCACATCCTATCGTAATGAGGAGTAAACTAGAAAGACAATGGCAATACTAGCTACCACAGTTTGAGTGCTAATTCTAGACTGCTATGCTAAGTTTTCTATATATACTGATCTCATTTTATTTTTCACTTTTTCATTTTAGAACCCAACTGAATAGGTAATATCCCCATATATTTACATTACACATCTCAGATCAAAGTAATGAAGGAATCAGTGAAAGGATACTTAGCTATCAAATGGCAAAGCCAGGATTTAAACTCACATCTATTTTATTCAAAAGACTAGGACTCACATCTTTTCAGAACAATTTTGCAAGCTTGACAGACCTCAAGCAGTCAGATATTTTTATTTTTTTAAACTAAAATTATAAGTAGTCAGGGATATTTGTATATAAGGAATTAGCAAGAGTGTTTCACATAGCATAGTTTGTGTCTTTGTGGAAATGTTACAGTTCCATGCAAGTACTACAACAGACTACTAGCACAGTAACAGTCCTGACAAAAATCTATATTCAAGGTTAGTTGAGGGAAGAAATCTTCCCACAAATCTGCTTCATACTGAACCTGTGTTTGTATATTCAGGAGTGAGCTGCGATTTCACACTCATAGACTAAACTACAGTGCATATATCCATGCTTCATGACACAGAAGATAGGGAGAAAATCATGAAATGTTAGACTGTGTGGCAGGTCAGGCTGCTTAACTGCTAAACTACAATTCAGAATAATGGATACGCACGGCTGTTGTACAAAGCGCTACACAGTCGCTATATAAGATATAGCTAGAACAAAGTCAGCAGCAGTAAAACTTCAGAACTATCACTGAAGGTAGTAAGGGCCACACACATTTTTCCCTAGAAAAGAAAACAATTCCGTGTTGTAAAAGGGGTACCTAAATTCAAGTATTAAACTCACTGTGGCTCTCCTGGATTAAGAAAAAAAAGAACATTAAAAACATTTCAGAAATTGATAATCTAGTGGTAAAACTTCCTAAAGTTTGAGTTCTGTCTGGTAAAGGTAGTATTTACATTGAATTGAGATAATAATTCATCAGTTAGCAGGAGAAAGCTTCTCTGTGATGTCATGCTGATCCCTGGATCTATGATACCTCATAATAAGATCCTCTAGTAGGCAGCTAGTGTAATATCAGATGGGTGTATTAAAACATTGTAATGAGAAAATGCCACTGTAGGTAAGCTATTATTATAGAAATGCAAAGGAGCATGCTACTTAATCACTAATAAACATCTCTACCTAAAGCAAATTTATTGTTTAAAAAAAGTTTATACTATACTATTTCCATATTTTATGTCATGTACTTTTTAAAAGGTTGATTTTTACCTTTAGCTCAAGCTGTGTATTTTCTAATCTGTTTAGGGCAGCTGTCAAGTAATCAGAGTAAGCAGTACCATTTTAATAAGCAAGTCTTTTAATAAAATATAATAGGTCACAAATACTTAATTTCTGCTCTTTACTGTAATTGCCAGTCTTTACTATAACTGCCACTTTAACAATCTTTTCCAAATGCTGACACAAAAGATGAACAAATCAAGGGTATTAGCATGTGTGTATATTTACAGCTTCTTGCTGTCAAAGGCTGTAGTTTTACTCCCTACTCCAGCAGCTACAGGATGATCTGTTTCTTTTGATGGAGGCATCCTGTTTCAGGTTGCGAATATATCTGAATTAATCTCTTTTTTATGGCTACACAGCAAACACATATTGAAGAATACACCGGAGAAATGTTGACAACGTTAGAGCACAATATTACACCTTTACGAATATCACAGACATTTTTACTGTCACTGTGTGAGATTATACATTCTACTTTATTCTTTTTCAATAAATTCTCCGCTAAATTAATTAGTTCATAATTTCAAAAAACACTGCTTACATATAGTGCAAATAGTGCTTTTTCTTAGATAAATTTTAAAAGTTTATTAAGCATTAATTTTATATGCACATCCACTTAAACTGTGTATATAAAATCACAAGAGTTGTCGCAAAGTTAAAATAAATGAAGGACTCCAAAAGGAAAGCACAAATATTATTATTTTTATTCTTAAAAGCATTCATTAGGACTATTTTGCTACAGTTCAATTTTAAGTTTATGATAAAAGTCTTTTTAAAAAATTCTCTGAAAACTTCTTTACATGATAATCTTTTAACCTTTTGTTTTGTTTAATTTTGAGAATACAATTTTTTTAACCAGTAGTTATTTTAAAATTTGATATCGTTATTGCTATTTTAATACCAGGAGTCCTGTGCACAAACAACAGTAGTTTTATAAGAAGTTTGTCTATTTTTGAAAGGCTAAGCTTCCCCAAATCAAACTAGCTTACTGTGAAAAGAAAACCATGACAACTGTTTGTACCTCTTGCTTTATTATTACATCCGGCCTGGTCACTCTTAGAAATTCAATCTATTAACGTTGCTAGGAGTCTGTTGCTGTGCAACCTAGAAGGGTATGCTGTGCTTTCAGGCGAAGGAGTGCTAATAAACCTGTAGGCTTCTCTCTATGGGTCTAACCAGTATGTTTAAAGGGCTTAAGACTTTTCAAGAGCGATTGGCCCACAATTCAAGACACATCCTATTAAAAACAAGTCACATTGAGAGATTTCTAACAAAGGGACAAAATGCTAAACATACACAAATATTCAAAATGTATCCTCAGAATCCCCAACTAATTTGGTAAAACAAACAAAGAACAGATTATGATCTACATTTCAATTATACCACCTACCATTCCTGTTTTTATTTCCATATAGTCCCCTAAAAGGTCATAACTGGATATAAATGAACTCAGAAATTCAGAGAAATAAAGGCAGTACTAAGTACCTTCAACTTTAATTTATGAAAATAAAATAAAACAAAATTATACACACACACACCAAATTTCAATAATAGATAAACTAAATCTAGGAACCCAGTAGACCCAGGAGTCATGATATTTGTTGAACTAAAAAGCAACCCCCTCACCACAACAAAAAGCAATGAGAAACTGAAGAAATTCTGAATTTCATTTTATTACAGAAACATGATTTTTTTTGTTTTTCTTTTCATCCCTTTTGGTCAATAATGAATTTACATTAATTCTAAAATCTATTTTATCCTATCATACGCATATTCTCTATAATTTTAAAGATTAAAACTCAACATATTATTCACATGAATTCACTACATCACTTGAATGTAAATGAAAAAAAGAGAAAGTAGAGAAATATACTGCTAAACAAATTATGTGAAACAGAACTTGAAGGGTGGGCAGAGGATAAGAGAAGACTTCTAACTTCTTTAAAAGAAGAAATTGTATTGACTTTTATTTACTTAGGTATCACAGGTCTTTCTCATAGTGTTTCAAGACAAAAACGGATAAAGTTAGTCTACCATAAAATACCAAAGGCCACACAGATAAATAAAAATAAGATGTTATACTAATCATCTGAACTATGAAAATTTATCCAGAACTTTACATGGATATTTTGACTATACTAATACTGCTTGCAGCTTTTGAAAGTTAAAAATAACTTTTTTAAAAAGCCAGGCAACATTTTTCTACATTCATGGCAACAATTAACCCTTCCACCTTACTACTTTGAGCTGGGAGCACTTTCTAAAATAATCTGACAACTACACTGCCTTATTCTTTTTTAGAGAACCATGTATACATCTGTCCTTCAATAGCTGTTGTTATTTCTTCTCATTGCACACCACAGGAAGCAGAGTAAGGGACATTAAATATTTCTCTAAAAGTACCAAGAAACAACTACCAGTACAGCTATCCAGCAAAGACAGACAATCCAATAATAAAGGAGGGCCGAAGCAGGCAACATCTGACCAAAGAACCGAGATTGTGGCGGGAAGGGGATGAGTTAGCTAAGAAGGTTTAGAACGAAAACAGCCCATAATAAGGAAAGGCAAGCAGAACATAACAGGAAAAAAAAAAGAAAGTGGGAGAAAAGGGACAAGAAGGATAATAGAGACAAGAATGTGTTTAATTGAGAGAAAACTTGCAGAAAGAAACATGATTCATTTTACAAATGAGGAAAAAAGGAAAAAATAGAAAGTAAATACGATATTTACATTCAATAATTAGATTTTCCTTGATCCAGCCTTCCTTCTTAAGAAGGCATACAAGTCAGAAAATGTTCTTAAAAGATATAGTGATATTAGTAACATTTATGATGTAAAAACCAAGTGATCAGTAACTTGAAGACAACTTAATTTTACAGTGAAGTAATGTGAATACTTTCCAATTCTCATTTAGAATAAGGAAATTTTAACTTAACTCTATAGGAGCAGGACCTACCTAATACATGAAAAAATATTTTAAAGTAATGAAATTGATTTTTTTGCAAACTAGAACCAAAAGCACATACACTACACATTACATTACACACACACAGTAGTCAATAAAGTTATTCAAGTCAGAATCTACATATGCCATTCAAAAGGCATGTTAGGGAAACGTGTTAACTTTTAAAGCAGTTATTTAATAGTTCGTCAATTACTAGTCAAGTGTAGTAAATAATGCTGGAAGAATCTGCTCTGAAAGTTCTAAACTGGCTACATTAATACTTAGAATCCTGGCACTATTAACTAAAAGGCAATGGGGCAAAAATAAAGAATAAATTTTTTAAAAATGGAGATGGAAATCCCATAGTGGAAGTGTTGTTTGAAAGAGCCTTCTGGTGTTTGTTACGAAGCTGCAATAATTATACAGTGTGGCATCCTCAAAAGAAACAATAGGAGTATGTAGCTATTGAGAATAACTTATTCGTCCATGGAATTAAGCCTCTTTTTTGCATATTCCAGTTTTCTTGGATTTGCAACACCCTATATTTGATTCATTTCCACACACTCATTTTAAAAAAATTAAAGATCCTCAATAAATGTTACTGAATAGAACTGAATTCTTTCTTAAATTTCATAATTTTTTATCAAGAATTATAGATTCTTTGATAAATCACATAATTAGGGTTAATGACTTACAGGTTAGAATTCTTTTTATCTAAGAGTCATATCTTACCAATTACAAAGAGAAAAGAAATCATTATGAGAGACATAAATATGACATTATTTCTCCTTTCTGTTAAAGGAATACTTTCCAAAATAGTTTTTTCAAATTATTTGTATAATTTGTTTAGTCATGATCAAAAGGATATTTAATGTACAAAGGAGAGCTGTTGCTTTGTTTTTTAGTATTGAACTTTATAAAAGGAATGTGATACAAACACCTGATTAGAAGAGTGGTATTATTTAAAAACGTATTTTAAGCCTTCTTTAAAACAACTTTCACTTTTTAACTACTACTACCCACTTTTATACATTTGAAAAGTTGAAACAAGGTATTGAATCAATTGATTTTGAAATGCGTAACTAAGAATACTGAAAAAGGCATCTTCAAGCATATTCTATGAATCCAAAGGACAATTTCAGTTGCATCACAATATAAATGCCAAAAACCTCAAAGATAGATATCTCACAACTTTTTTGTGAAAGCAAATACACAGATAATCTTTAGAAAACATAAAAGAAACACACCATCTTAAAACAGAGACAAATGCTACTGTCTTAAAGAGCACTTAACAAATTGCCTTTGTGGAGTCTATATGAAATTTGGAAGATTATATTTAAATTTGAACTCAAAATCTGAGACTAGAAATATTATAGTTCACAATTCAAAATCTTAAATGATACTTGTCTGGAAACTAACCTTTATTCTCTTCAAGATTTTTCATGCATCTCTCCATCCACGGGGGAGATGACACAACATGGCAACACAGAGTAGTGGTGGCAACCTGAGCTCCAAGTCTGACTCAACTCTTTTGGGTCTATTTCCATAGGTAAAAAGGGAGGGGAATAATAATAGGGTAGGTGGGGAGTTAAGGGGCGTAGCTGAAACAACATTAACCTTGAGTTGTTAACTATTAAAACAGAGTGATAGATACATAGGAATTCATTTCATTATTTCATCATACTGTTCTATTTTTGTAAATGTTTCAATTTTTTCTTAAAATTTAAGTTAGGGGTGTAAATTAAGAAGAGTAGACTTGTTCTCCAAAGTCTTTTATAGATCACACGTTTTTTTCATTAACATGGTGGCGGTATAAACAAGTGGTGATACTACATTTGGCTTCTTTCATTTTTAATTTATTTACATTTGTAACAGCAGAAATACCAGGTACTCAAGTTCAATAAACTCTGGCCTACAGGTTGCTAAAATCTGGGCACATGGCACCCATTTCAGACACAAATGCCTGGACGTATTTGTAAGTATAATCATTTAACCAGCCTTTCAGGATGGGAGCCAGAATTAGAAATACTGTATATATAATTATATAAGTTCAGAGAAAGGTAGTGTGTGTTTGTTTAAGGTTCCACAGCAATTTCTACTTTCTTAAATAGGTTAAAAACACACATATTATTATTTATATTATATTAATTTTGTACAATTTTTGAAGTATTCCAATACAGTACAGTAGCTTCAACTACTGTCAAACTGTACATTTCATAAAGAATGATAGGCATATATGCTCAATATTTGACATTGAACTGAAATTTTAAAATGATTTTGACATTAGTACACTGAAAACCTCATTCTAAAAATATCAGCATGACAATCTATTTGTCAGAATAACAGAAATCAAGTCAATTTGCTTCCATTAGTAACTTTTATTTATCTAAATAGCCTCTCATTTGTCTTTTTGCATACACATTAAATTCAATTCATAAATCTATGATTAAAGATAACTAGATAATGATAGAGAGCTATGCTATGTAAACAGTGATATTCTAGTTCACATCTTTTAAGACGATGAAGAACATTCTGATCAAAGAAGCCAATACAAAGATTCTTTCTTTAGTTTACACTCGATCTTAGCCAAAAGGCTAAGAATTTATCTTTCTCTAGTTTAAATTAGCCATATAAGCAAACTGAGGGTATAACAACCAAACTAGCAGTCAGCTAATTCTAATTTCAATTTGCCTATTAATTGTGATTTTTTACTTTTAATATTTCATGTACCAATTCTTTCCAATTTTTTTAGTATATATTTTAGGTTTACAGGTGTTTCAGAAGAACTTCCAACTTGGAAGCAGGTAGAGTGGAATAAAGAATTTAACATCCCCTACACCCTCAAAAAAAAAACACCAAAAAAACTAAAAGCAGTTTTTAAAGATTTATGTGTTTCCTTATAGAAAACCATAGTTTTCATCAATACACCTCAAAAGAATACATGAATGAAAAGACTGTATATCCAAGGAAAGGCATAAAAAATGATAAAAGGCGGCAAAGAGGGGGAAAGAAAAGTACTGTATAAGGACAGGCGTAAATAATTAGGGCTCTTTCATATAGAAGAAAGACTAGCATCAATCAAGATATCAATATTACAGGGTCAGCCGAGTGGCGCGATGGTTAAGAGCTGGCTTGGGACGCCAGAGGGCCTCGGTTCGGATCCCATCTATGAGGGCCAGTGACACTGCCCTCTACAGCTAAGATACTGAACAACAGCTCAAACTGGAGCTGGGCTGCCATAAGTCACCGGCAGCCCCTGCTGCAGTGGGTTGTCATGGGCTACCGTGTGTAGCCAGCAGCCAGCATGTGTGGCCAGCAGCCAGCATGTGTGGCCAGCAGCCGCCATGAGCGGCCGTCCAGAAGCGAAGCCGGCGACTGATCTGCCTCACCCGGGAAGAGCGCAACGATGGTGCCAAGTTGGGCCAGTGAAGAAACGTCCTCCACAACTAGACTGAAGAACAAAAGGATAGCAACTTGTCTGTTCTCCTTCCCCCGATTCCCCAGCACTGTTCCCATCCCCCCAATTCCCCAATTAAAAAACTTAAAAAAAAAAAGATATCAATACTATAAATTTATAAAGCCACATTTGATGAAACATACAAAACTTACATGTCAGGTATGTTCAAATGTCACCTTCTTTGTAAGGTCTTCCTAATCATCCTACTTAAAATTGTAGCCTCCTCCACCCTCATCCCTACCCTTCTCTATTCCCCTCTTTTTCTTTTTCTCCATAACATTTATAACCATGTATTATAAACTCATGTATCTTTGCTCTCCCTCATCTTCAGCTGTTTGAATATAAACTCCTCAAAGGCAAAGACTTGATCAGTTTTATTCACTGTGTAGTCTTCATAGAAGTTCACTGCTTGGCCCATCTTGTGCCAGTATTTGTTCAACAAATGGATGGATGAATATAAAAATTGAAAATGAACTTGTATACCTAAACTGATTCTAGATATTGAAGAGAACTCCCTGAGTCTCGAAAGAGGTTAAGATGACTTCACAACTGGCAGTAAATTCACCAAACTCAGTCACCTTAAGAGGCGGTACAGAATGAAAATACAGATTAAAAAGAGAGCTGGATGCCCATGAAAGGACACATCATAATTAAACATCTGAAAACTAAAGACAAAGAAAAAATCTTGAAGGCGTACTGAGAAAAAAAATGACACTTCAGCTTTAGGGGGAAAACTTCAAAAAGCATTGAAGCTAGAAGAAAGTGACACAATAATTTTTTTAAGTATTGAAAGAAAAGAATTGTCAACGCTGAATCCTGTACCCAGAGAAAATATCTTTCAGAAATGAAGGGGAAATCAAGACATTCTCAGATGAACAAAAAAGAAGAGAATTTGTTGCCAGCAGACTTACTCTAAATGAATGGCTAAAGGAAGTTCTCCTAACAAAAAGAAAACAATAAAAGAAAGAACTCTGGAACATTATAAAGAAGAAAGAACATGTAAACAAAAATATGGGTAAATAGGCATTTCTTTTCCTCTTGAGTTTTCTAAATTATGTTTAAGAGTTAAAGCAAAAATTGTAAATATCACCAATGTGGTTCTAAATGTTTAGGAAATATTTATGATAATTATATTATAAATAGGGAGGGTAAGGTGAGGAAAGGCTTCACACAAACTAGTAAAATGACACCAATAGACTATGATAATTTCTGTATAACGTAATACACCTAGAGCAACCACTAATAAAGCTATTGGGTCACCGGGAAAGTCATAACGTATTTTTCTATGTTTTTCAATGCAAAAATGCATCATGACTTTCCCGACGACCCAATATATAAAGGGGTATAAAAAAAAAAAAAAAAGAAAGAGCTGGATGGATTTATGTATGACAGCTCCATATTAAAAAAAAAAAAAAGTTTCTTCAGGGGAAAGGCTCTGTAGTACACATCAAAGGAAAAACCCTATCTTTCCATAGCACAACTGTTACTGGAACACAGATGCTACCAAAGATCTGACTACTGTAATAATTCCATTCTGATACCATCAGTGGCCTCAGTGTACGCGTAAGCTTAGAACTCAAGTCATGATTCTGCACTTTTGACATCCCAACAGGGACACTAAGGTTAGGTAGCAAAAGGCGAAATTCAAGAAGTCTGAGGCATTCAAAATAGCCCCCCAAAATAGCATAGTTCTCATATTGTCCCCCCATGTCTCTACCATATTAAGCAGCATTAGGAATTCCCATACCCTGCCAAAACCAGAAAACAGAAAGATGATAATGGATTCTAAAAGGTACTCCCCAACTTCTGAAACTACAGAATTACTCTTGACAGACACTAAGGAAATCCCAGGCAAGTCCAGAATTACATACGCATACATACATACATAAACACACATACATATACATGAAATTCATATATACATCGAGTTATATTTTTAAAAATCATTTGAAACGATAAAAGGAAATGAGACCTTGATTAAGACTTGCCCAAATCCATTGCCTACTAGATGACACTACATTTGAAGAACTATTCGAAATTCATGAATTCAATTTGTTGTTAAAACAAAACAAAACAAAACAAAACAGGGAGTAAATAAATCCATTTGGACGAACAAACAGAACTGCACTGTTCTAAAGATCATTATAAAATCAGGGCTAGACAAAATTATAAAATGGTTAAATGTGTTTTCTGTAACTTGATTAGAGATAAACAATCTGAGACTCAATAATTATTCATGGGTTGCTTCTACTATGAGAGGACATTGGGTTTTGTGTTGAGTTACAAAACCTGTGTAGTCTGCCCTCAGGAAGTTTACAATTTAGAAAGATCAAACACTTTGTTTATAATCTACATCATAATTTTCAATCAGTAGCAGGGTTAGAAGTGAACATATCAACTTAGGGACCATTTTATGTAAGACTCACTTTAGGAAAGATGAATTTAAGAAGAACGGGAAACACATTCTAAAAAGAATAAAAGATGAGAACCACGTTGTAGAGAAAAGAAATGGCAAGGCCAAATTCAGGTGACCATAGGATAGTAGCAGCAATTGCCATTTACTAAGTGCTTACCTGTCAGACACAGGGCTGTTTGCCTATGTAATCTAATGTAATCTTTGAAACAATCTTTTAAGGTAGATTTTAGTAACCCGATTTCACAAAGTTTAAGTAATCTGCCAAGATTAAACTACTAATCAGTAGCAGAGCTAAAGTTTAAACCCAGGGCTGTTCACTCTGAAGTTCTTGCTCCTAACCAATTACATTACACCATAACCCAGGCTGGCCAAAAAAAGAAGCTACAGAGCAGAGTGGTGAAATATAAATTTGAAAATGTACAGTAGACTGTAAGCTTCCTAACAGCACAATGGTAGTTTTGTGACACTCAATAAATATTTCTTAAATGATTTTAGTGAACAGACAATGAGGAATCCTGAAAGATTCTGACCCAGAGAAACATAAAATTGTGGGCTCTTTGAAAACATCCAAAGTACCTTCTTTTGAAAAGATCTATTAATTATGGATCTATTAATCCATATTTAGAAATACTTTAAAAATTTATCCAGATTATAAATATTAAGAACGCATTCCATGTTTTAGATCCTTCCTCTTTATATCCAACAAATATAGCAAGCAGTCTAGTATTTAGTTACTCCAATAACTATATTCAAATCTCAGTTTAAGACTTCCAAGTATTTAGTACTCTCTTTTCAACTGAATTACACTCTTAATATTTGTATTTTCCGTTCTGTTTTACAGGCTAGAAGGTATACTGGAGTATATATAGTTAAGTCTAAAAGCAAATGATTTAAATTCCCTAAACCGTCCCCCCGCAAAAAAAAACCCACTTTTCTTTAATTAACAGAAAACAAAATCAATTTAATGCACTGTATTCTGAGTCTCTCTTAATTCACATTAAACAGCAGCATTAAATTTTTTAAAAATCATAAAGACTAAGAAGGAGGAACTTCTAGGCAAAAATGCAAGAGCTAACTAATATTTCATCATACCTTTGTTTATCATAGCTCCTTTTTTATTGAAGGCAAAGATAAATCCAAAGGGAATAGTCTTACAAGAAAGGTTTTTCCATGGGGATTTACCTTGTTAAGAACAAATGACAAATGGTTTTCCCCTATAGGAAAACTACACCTGTTTTATATAAATGTAGCCTTTCAAATTTGGTACCACAAATGAGACTGGTAAGAGGATCAGGTTACCACTAGAAAATTCAGTTGTCATTTTCCTGGTTTCTCTTAGAGGGATTGTTTCAAATAATCAACAGGACTAGTACTTAAATTATGCATCTTTATCACAAAACAGGATACCATAAATAACTTCAAGCCTCATAGATTTACTTCCAATTCTAACACACACACACACACACACACACACACACACACACACACACACGGAAAAAAAAGACAAAAATCTTAGTAATTACTTATTCCTGCCACCATCTCATACTATTAATCAGTAAACAACATATCCTTCGAAAAATTCAGATTAAGAGAATAAGAAGTCATATAATAATACAACTGCTGCAATAGCTTCTGGTTGCTATGGAATGAAGGGCAATCTCCTCACATTCTGTTGGTTCTCTTACTTAAGAGTGCTGCAACACCGTTAAAGCCCAGCCGGGCAAGTCTCAGCTTGAACCACGGATATCAGCTGCCAGTATTTTACTTTTGTTCCACAAGAGAGTGACCTATGGGACCAGGTGTTTCAATTTTTAAAATGAATAATTCAATGAATTTTTACAAGAATCTTTACAATGATTAGAATCACCCTTACCCTTATCAAAAAAGTAAAGAGGCAGACACATGCCAGGTCTGAGAATTATTTACACCAATTATGACATATATCACTAACACCCACCAAGGGGAAACAATGAGAGGCAGTGATAAACAAGGGGAGACAGTGATAAAAACATCTTTCTTTTTTTCAAAAAACTAGCAATATGGTATTTCCCCTTAATATACAGTCTATTGTTGATTTGGGATAATATTTAAAATTGTACTTCTATATTCTAAAAATAAAGCAATTAATGATGTGTATACCAAAATTATAGTTGGGGATGATAAAAAATAAAGATATTTATTCAACTTTGCAGAATTATAAAACTTTAATTTGCTTTTTCAAGGAAAATATGAGTTCAAACTTGTAGATAAAATAAACAAGTATTCTACAATACTAAAAGTGGCACTTCGGGCTGTTTGCCTTTAAGAAGCTTTGCACTATTTATGATATAACAGAACACTGGTTGAGGACTGACAAGTCTGGGGTCCAACAGCCCCACCTCTGATAAATGTTATACGTAATTGGACAAGTCACTCTCGTGACACATTGGTACCTCCTTAATCTCTACTGTAGCACCCTAGCTGCCCCTTTTGGTTGGCTGTGCTGAGCCAGACACAGTAAATGGGCAAAAGAATATGGCAGTAGAGTAGTTAAGTAGAAACAGGGAGAAAGGCTGAAGGTGATCCTCTGACATTCATCATAGGGTTGTGCGGTTTCAGCCACAGACCCTAAAGCTTAGCTGCTATGCAAACAGGTCAGGTTCTAAAATACAAGTCAATGCTTGGATAAAGCTTTTCTTTACACGGCGTTCTTCCAAATTAGAACATTAACTTGTTTAGTAGGGAGTTACTCCAATATAGAATAAGTAGACCAATATTATTATTCTTATATTGGAAATGGCTTGTTTTTAAATTATATTGTATGGCATAAATGAAATGGTAGCCAAATTAAAAAAACAACAACTTTTAAACACTAGATTAAAATCACCAGTGCTTTTACTGATGCTATATTGAGTGTATAATAATAAAAAAACCAAGTGATACTTGATTCTAAAAGCACAGAAAAAGTTATTATAAACAATATTTACATTGATATCAGATTAAATTCATAAAATCTTCTATAAATATTACTGAAATTAACATGTATATTCCACGATCTTTTGTTCTTCAGGGTTACATTTATGTTTAGTTCAAGCATTGTTTGGCTGATTGAGTCTTATATTGGTATTTTCTTGTATACATTCCATCATTTATCTACCTTTGGAAAGCTTAAATACATGAAAATCTAATATACAGGATCACTTAACTTAGATGTTTCCTAGTGGCAGAAAGAATTAAATATAACCCTTTTAGAAAAGAAATCGTAGTTTAGTTATATGATTAAGGTCATTTAACTAGCGCATCACTTTATTTTATGCCACTTTACTATTCTGTCTGGCTAGTTACCCTGTGTAGAAATATTTTAGAAGACTGCCAAAATATTTTAAGTCACATACATTTCTATGGAACCTTTTGGATCAGAGCAAATAGTTACATAACTGAAAAATGTAGGCCTTATTTAGTGTAATGTAATTACTTCTTTGTGCTTAAACCATTTAATTAGATTCAAACAACAAGGAAACATCACTATTAAATAAAGAGATTTAGGTCTACATTTTGTATTATCAAAGTGACATTAATCATTAGTTATTACACATATCAACCTGCTCACTACAGAATAATTTCCAACATGAATAATGGATTTTTGTTTCCTATAAACTCTAGCATTGAAAAATAAGCTTCTTTCATACCTGCCTAACTTTGTTTGGTCCAATAAAAACCTAAGAGCCCTTTCTCATTCCATGAAGTTGGCGAATCAGAAAATAATTAACAGCTTTGAATAATGCTGTAAGTTATCAGTACATTAGCTCTTACCAATGGATGTCTCTAGATGTTCTACTATTATGTCCCAGTAACTGAGTAAGTAACTTTGAAGGGAACATTCCAGAAGATAGTTGGTTCTCTTCCATTAGCAACTTACAAAATGGCTCTGAACACTTCAGCCAAATCTACCCACAAACAATTAAAAAGAATGATGTACAAAAGATTAGCACCATTTCACCTCCAAGAGGTACATCTCAAGGCAACTGTTTTCCTGTGTCCTGCAAACATTAGTCTGCTGTCCCTGGGCTTGCTCCCTTTTGTAATGATAGGTCAGATTTCAAGTAGAACAGCCTGGAATTACTAAACAAAAGACTTGACCAACAACTAAGAACTAACTTTTTAATTAAAAAGAAAAAAAAAACTGCTGTGCTGAGAAGAAACAACATGATGATCAAACACACTTAAATATTTTGTCTAACACATAATGTAAGAAAGCACTGTTTCAAGTCTACATTGAGTCTGTTCTTAACATTAGATTTCAATTTCTTCAGAGCAACACAGGATAAAGGATTCAAGTTTATTTCAATAAATAAATATTTCTAATTATATAGCCTTAAGAACAATAGAAAGCACTAATTGTTAAATCTGTGTGGTAGTGACAAAGGGATTCATTACACTGTTCTCTCTGCTTCAAGGTAAGTTACCAAAGCTCCAAAATAATAAAATTTTAAGACTTATACATTTATGGTACACAGTTTTCCACTACATATTGGCTTCCCAAATATAAACTGCTTTAGATATCATCTAAGATAATCAGATATCCCAAGTGAATATATTAATTTTGCATATTTATACTAATATTACATTGTATAATTTTGTAATAATAAAATAATTATTATACAAGAAAACTCTGATGTAACAGCTTAATTGATTACTTTTCTATACACAACATTAAATAATAGTGAAAACCCATACGATAACAATGAAAGGTCCCAGATCTTTTTATATTTTCAACAAATAAAATACATTTTATTTTTATAAGCATGTGGTGCTTATAAAGAAACTTAAGTACGGTTTGTTCCTCAGCTTCCCATTAGTTAAAATCACAGTAAGGTAAAAAAAAAAAAAAGACTGTTCATCCAACAAATATTTCACCATTTACACTTTGATTTATCCATCTTACCTTATTTTTATCTTTATTTCAAAATTCTCCACTAACTGCATTTCATTTAACTGCATTTTCAACATCTCCTCCTACCCTTCTTTTTTATCTTTATTGATTCCCAAACATCTGTCATTTTTGTAGCCATCTACAACTTGAAACCTCACCCTCCCCATGTCCACATAACTGGGAATATGTTTTTTTGTATCTAATACCTCATTTCTCTTCTCTTCTCTCCCTCCCTCCCTCCCTCCCTCCCTCCCTCTCTCTCTCTCTCTCTCTCTCCGAAAATGTTTCTTAAAACCCAATAGAAACCTGAGTCATTTCAGGATTCCTAAATTAACCAAAATTGGATTGGTACTAAATACACATTGATAACAATCCTTTAATCCTCAAAAGTAAAAACTAAAAGACAATATTATAAAACTACAAGCTTTACAGACTAATATATTCATTGTCTCTTAGGCCCCTGCTAGAATGTTCTGGAATCAAATTAGAAATAATGTTAATAGTAGTAATGGTAACATTAGTAGCTATGCTGAATATGGCAAACTGGGTTTCTTTGCATATAGCACCTAAAAATGACCTTTTTCTCCAAATTGTACTAATCATTATTCATACTCTAGTTTTTCCAATTATATGATCCAGCCCAAATTTACCCTCATTCTTACCCCAATCCTTCAGATTAAGTAAGGTGTTGTCCTGGGCACAGGGTGTCATCTATTAGCATTGTTTCTAAGGTTTGTAAACCAATAGGTAAACTGGAACTTCCAAAGCTCACACATAATGCATCACACAAGACTGTGCTGTAGAATTTAGGGAATTCCAGACAGCAATGTAAATTAACAAAAACACAATATATTGGGTTGTTGGAAAAGTCATGACGCATTTTTGCAATGAAAAACCGAAAAAATATGTCATGATTTTTCCGACAACCCAATAACAGGGAGGCTTGTACGAAAGAAAGACGCTTTTACTTTAAAGTTTATGAAGGGCAGCAGGACTGGAGGTACATGAAGTATCATGATCACTAACTACAATGACTTACTCTAACAAATTACTTTTATCCACATTCTATCTATGGTCACTTGCATTTCTGTCAACCCCAATAAATGATCAAGTCCAACCCAAACAAAATATTAAAATACATTGCCTTCTGATTTCACAAATAAAATCCCACCTCACTTCCAAGCCATATGCTTCTCAAACCTTTGCTGAAACACAAATCCACATCTATTATACAGCTCTAGACATTCATTATTTAAAAGGCTTTAAATTTCAAAACTCAACAGACTTCTTAAAGGAACAGATCAAATGTTGATCCACCAGCACAATATCTTAATCTACTATCATTGGAATGAATTACAATTTTTGTCTTTAACTATAATTTAATTCAACTTCTGTATTCATGGCCTGTATTAACTCAAAGTAGCCTCTAAAAATTATTATATAATGTGAGGCGATATTAAAATTTGTTCCCTAAATCACACAAATATCATTAAAAGAATTTAAGTCCAACATTTCCCCTAATTTTCTTTGCCTCAAGAAAATAGCACTGGAGTGCTTTCTAATACTGTTACAAGATATGTATAATAGAAAAAGCAGTGAGCAAAAATGGTATTGATAGCTCTAAAGCACCAAGCACAACATTCATCAAAATGATTTTCTAAAGGTCTTCACACACACACACACACACACAAAACATAATAACTAAGCTAAATTCCACTGTTTTTTGGGGGTTGTTTTAGCTGAGCCTTCCAGCCACCTGTTGGCAGCTCAGCTCAGGCCAGGAATCAAACCGGCGACCCTGTTGCTCAGAGCTCACACTCTTGAGCAAGTTCTTAACCAACTGAGCCACTTGGCCGGCCCTCTCCATTGTTCTTAATATAATAAGTATACCTTCAAAATACAAAGTGACTTTTTAAACAAAATATTTTAAAATGTCCTTTAGAAACATGCAATATGATCATGTTGTAAAATGAAGAATGTAACTTTATCTGGTGTCTGTGCATTCATTTTTCAAGTTGAGTTTTTTTCATGGAGCATCAAAATACATATTATAAGTTTAAATGGTAAAGGTGATTTTCAGATCACTAACAGTATCTTTTTGTGTGTTTTTTATTAATGACCCTTATGCTCATACTTCATTAAAACTCATTTATGAGACTGTCATTATAATCAGATGCCAATCAGTGAAAGCCTGATATGATAGATTATAATCTTTGGGTCTTTAAAGTGTCAGCCTAAACAGGAGTAAGGGGAAAACTTAGGTTCGAATGCAAAAAAAATATATCCACAAAACAATCTATCCAAAGCAAAATGCAGAGAGGTAGATTTAAGCATTATCTCTGTCACTGGGCACACAACCTAGACATTCTCACTACTCTCTTTTATTCCTACCTTTTTAAATCTGTGCATGATTAAACCACAATATAGGCTCCTTAGAAGGATATTATTTCACATCCACTAGTGTACTAAGGAATAAACATATAGATACAGTCAGTCTGTAGGAGAAAAGGAATCGCAAACATAAAGAAATAAGATGCCTATCCTCACAAAAGTGTATGTATTCTGCACAACACTACCACAGGAAAGGAAAGAGATCTGGAAGAAACACTGATCACCTTAGTTACTTCTATCTCCTCCTCCCTATGTCTTCAATCTCTACCTCAGCTCCTACCCACACCAAAATGTCACAGTTCAAGAAAACCAACTGGGTAGAATATGCAATATAGCGGTATTTAACAATGGAAACAGAATATGGTTTCTAAGTGTATCTACGAGGGGTTATCAAAAAATGTGGTTAATGTTTAAATTTAAAAATGTATTACACTAAAAGAGACACTGCCATTAATCCCCCTCAAAACACTCTCCCTCACTTTGAACACACTTAATCCATTGTTCTTGCCACTGTCTGAAGCAGTTCTAGAAGTCCTCTTTCCTGAGTGTCTTTAGTTGTGCTGTCATGGCTGCCTTGATGTCCTGAATCCATTCAAAACATTTACCTTTTTTGGTCATTTTGACTTTGGGGAAGAGCCGGAAGTCACACAGTGCCAGATCTGGTGAATAAGGTGAATGAGGACACACCGTAATGTTTTTATTTGACAGCAATTGCCATACCAGAAGGGATGTGCGACACGGAGCCTTTCCGTTGTGATCACAAAATATGGTGAACGCTGCTACCGAGTGCCATCCAACGGAAAGGTAGGGATCTTCAATATGGGACCTGTTACTAAGGTAACAGTGTGTAACAAGTGTGTGACACTTTTTCGTAACAGTATGTGACAAGTTTCAACTTGTTCAGTGCCGTCAGTAAGGAGTGAGCTACGGTTAAGAGGTACATTTTTAAAAAGTGTGCCATAAATCATGCATCACGAATAATGCATTAAATGAAATGGGTAAATGGTTTCTTCCTCCATCATGACAATGCTCCACATCACACATTGCTTCTGGTATATGGCAATTTCTGTCAAATAAAAACATTATAGTGTGTCCTCATCCACCTTATTCACCAGATCTGGCACCGTGCAACTTCTGGCTCTTCCCCAAAGTCAAAATGGCCATGAAAGGTAAATGTTTTGAATCAATTCAGGACATGGAGGCAGTCATGACAGCCCAACTAAAGACACTCACAAAAGAGGATTTCCAGAACTGCATCAAAAAGTGGCAAGAATGATGGGATAAGTGTATTTGAAGTGAGGGGGAGTACTTTGAGGGGTATTAATGGCAATGTGTCTTTTACTGTAATAAATTTTTCTTAAATATTCACCATATTGTTTGATCACTCCTTGTACTTCCTGCCTGAAAAATAATCATTCAAAAAATAATTTAAAAAACAATATTTACAATCTATTAATCTTTCATACACTCCTTATTAGATTGGTAAAAGAGGTGACATATAGCAAAACATAAGACTTATCTTGAACTAATGCAAAAATGTTCCCTTTCATAGTCTGCAATACTCTAAAATCTTGGTAAGTCTACTTGCCAAATTAACATTCAAGTAAAATTTTATGGAAATGCACACTTCTTAACTATTCTTAATTATTGTGTCTCAAAAGACACAATAATTTTTCTGCTGCCAAACCTTAATAAAAAGAATGCTTATACAGGTATAAATATTATTCAGGAAAAAAGAAAAGCAGTAAGTATGACCAATGAAAAAATATAAAAGAATACTAGTGTGGATGATGGCAGTGCTTTCCAGAGTAGGGTCTCAAAGTATTCCAAAAACGCTCAGAACTTTGACAGGACTTTACTTCCAAAACCAGTTGAATAGCATGAAAGGAAGAAAAAAGTCAAGGTTTTAATAACTGGGGAAGAAATGTTGAAAAAAATGAGATAAATAGAAACCTAATGTTTATTGCTTCTAATGAGAGAGCTTGAAAATCTCACATCCCTTCTTCCCCTCTCTCTCTCTCTCTCTCTCTCTCTCTCTCTCTCTCTCTCTCTCTCTATATATATATATATATATATATATATATATATATATATATATATATATATATATAGCTGATCCGCATACTTGAGAAATTACATCCTATTTTAACTGTCTTATTGGTGAGCAACAGGCAGAAGCCCCAACTGTCAGACACTTGCCTGGCACACAGACATAACGGAGCTGGCTGGGCAGGAGCGCAAGCTGTGAGACTCAGCTAAGACCTGTGTAGGTGAGGAAATCAGGGCACTTGGCCACAGTTCCCTAAGGGGAACACTGAAATGGTGGAACCTTCTGAGACTGTGCCACAGGTATGGCCATGATGCCACACCCAGGCTCTGGGTTTTCTTTCTTTCTTGTTCTTATCGGAAGAAACAGTAGCCTTTGAGTCCATCTGCAAAGGAAACCCCAATTCTGGATCCATGGTATTGGCATGTTTCCCTTTTCCCGGTGCCAATCTTGCCATGGAATCATAGGCTATTAGTGCTAGAAAGGGCTCTAAAGATCACATCACCCTACTGTTCCATTTTGACAGCTGGAGAAACTGAGACCTAGAGTTTTTAAGTGACTAGTCTGAGGTTTTAGTTAGTTTGACAACAGGCTGAGTACCAGAACAGACTGTTTTCTCCTCTTCACTCTTCCTTTGGCTGGCACTTTTAAAGACCTTTATTTCTCAGCCTAGTCACTTTCTCTCTCTTTCCACATAACCTCTCCATATATCTGTTTCCTCTCACCAACCAATGTACTTTTATTTTCAGGCCAGCTGCCTCACTCTTAGTTCACCCTGCACTCAGCTTCAATTAGCCCTTCCCCATTTTTGTCTAACTAGGAAACACCAGGAAGCTCTGGCAGCCTTGACCAGGTACTTGCAAAGCAAAGGCAAGCAGTGCTGACTGGGTATTACAGCTTCTAATAAAAGGAGTGAGAAAGGAGAGTCCAGGCATTCACGGTCAGCAAAAAGCAGGCATATGTGATTGTGCACACACAGTATTTTTGGACTAGACTGGATTTAACCTAGAGGGCAGAACACAGCCAGGACTAGGAAGGGAGCCTTCTGAAGCAAAATCATGTTCAGGTTACATCATTAGTGGAATGAGGATATGTATTTGTTCAAGGGGGCAGTCGGCTGTACAGAAATTGTAAGGACATAATAGATGATTGAAAATGGTAAGAAGGATATATAACCTTACTGTTTAGGTTCACATTTCCTAGCCTTTTTCCAAAAATCCCTTTAAAAACGTCTGTCAAGTTCACTGGAAAAAGGAAGCAGAGGAGGTGGCTGAGCTGAGTCTGCCTACTCTATATGTTGAGGCTAATTATCTATAAACATAATGTAAAAGGAGTCATATAATTAATTTAACACTTAACAAGAATGGGGAGGATGGGAGTGGGTAAGATGAGGGAGGCAGGCAAAAAGCCTGTACAATACAGTACAATGCTTCGGCAAAAAAGATGACATACACTATCAGATAAATTTTCAATTGGAATGTATAAATCACATTTCCAGTTTGAGAAAGATTAGAGCTACTTTACTCAAAAAAGAGAAAAAAACAGATATAGTATAGTAAATTACTAAGTAACAACTTCATACATAGTAGCCAACTAAAGCGTTTCTTTAAACATCTTTAATATCCAAAGAAACAGAGCCAGTTGACATTTTTTCTCTACAATTTCATGTTGTATGTTTTTCTGCATGACATTCCAAGGTTATTTTATACCTCAAGATTAGGGTTGGCAACTTATTCCCAAACTACTTATTGCTACAGGTACACAAGTGGTGACCTCACACATTTTTCTACCCTTAGTAAAACAATTTTAAGTAGTGCATTATAAAATGGTAGAAGTGCTTGATGAATTCGTCTTTATACAACTATTTATTATCATTACATATTAATGACTGCATTTTGTATAAAGCTTATAAATAAGGCTTAAAATGTTTTCAAATGAATTCATGTGTAACAGATACGTGAAAGAAAAAATATATTGGACAATGAAATGGACAATGGCAAGTTGTAAGAGTTTATGAAATGTTGCATCATTAGTTTTCAGTCTAAGATCACTGGAGCAGGAGAGTTACCCAAATAGATTAAAAGAAATCTATTATAATAAGGCTGTAAAGTAAAACGAAAGTATAACTTTGGGCTAGTATCCTATTAATTCAGTGTAATGACAAGACTGGTTATCAAATGGTAAGCCAAACATATGGTTGATACCTTGTGTTCTGATTTATTTTTAAAAAGGGGGAGGAGGGAATAATTGTTTAATAAGTATAGATTAGTAGGCAAAGTCTTTCAAAACTTAGGGCCTGTAGGAAAGGAAATGATGGTCAGGAGCATATTAAAAGGATTCTTAGATGGCAAAAAGATTAGAATGGGTATCTTCTAGTATTCCCTAATAATAACAGCCAACATGAATTGCGCATGTATTCTATGTCAAATACTAATAAGCAAAGCACAATACATGAATTATCCCCTTTGATCTTCACAGAACTCCATAAAGCAGGTAAGACTGATCCTACTTTTCAGATGAGAAAACTCAGGCTAAATGAAGATAAATAACTTATCCAAGGTCCCATTGTTAATAAGGTTAACTGAATGAAATCTAACTCCAAAGGTCTTTAACCAATATACTTCTTCCATTGATCTATTTAAAGAAAAAAAAACATATACCTATTTAATACTTTAAATATATTTTAGTTTTTAACGGATTTGTTTTCATTAAGTACATCTTATACTTTGATATGAAATATAAAACTTTCAAATATAAAAGTTTTAAAGCAATGTTATAGACTTTAAAACTCTTAGTGGAATAAAATAACTGGTAAACTGTAGGACCACATCGTAAAAGACAAATGCCTGACTTATTTTAAGAAGACTAGTATTTAAAAATATTGTCATTCTCTACTGATGCTTTGGATTCTTTGTGGCATATCAACATAATGAAGCCTTATAAAGGTCCTTTTTAAAAATATCACATTTTGCTGATTGTAGTTAAATGTGGGATAATAGTACAGATAAAACCATTACCTGGAGAGAAAAGTTTATATGATGTAACTATATCTTTCTAAGCTACTTGAGGAACATACTGACTACCACTGTTTTGATTATATATGTCTTTAGAGTGTATATTGCTGAGGAAGGAAAATCAATGATGCAAGAAGAGCACAAAAGTTCAACAGTTTAAAAAAAAATCTTACTGAACAAATATTCAGATAGAGAAAACAATATATGATCATTTCCAGTTTAGTATGGCGGAGTAAGGCAGGGAATCTGAAGCTTTTCAGATAATAAAGCCTAATTAAATATTCAAACCAGACTACTTCAACAGCATGAAGTGGGGACTGAACTCTCCACAAAATTTTTAATATTATTGTTGTTTATTTAATTAACCTGATATTATTGTCTGTTATACTTTTTTAGATTATACATAAAAAGGATATCATTAATTACGGCATATAAAAATGTTATAAGAATGTACAATATATTGATATGCGCCAGTAATACCAAATATATGGAGTACAATGCCATACTGCCAAAATAGGATGATTCTCAAGTTAAACTAAATTTTTGAGATGGAGACTGAAATATCTACATAAGACGATCAATGTACATATATGCCTATAAGACTAATGCTGACATTTGGACTATGCCAAAGATATCAATATTGATACTGTCTTATGTTGTGCTAGCATATATTAGTACAGAGAAAGACAGGCTTTGATATAAAATCACCAATTAAGACAATACATTAAATTTTAAATCCATATATATAAGGCTATTATATGTTTGAATGTATATATAATTTTTTTTCTTTAAATAAAAGTTCTAATCAGTTCACATTCTTAGTGATACTAATCTCGTGTTGCAAACAGCACAGCACCCTCTGGTGCATCTGTTATAAGATGTATAAAATTCCCACAAAAAAAGGAAAAAAAAAGGATAGAATCAGAGTAAAAATGAACCTTAGAAATCAATAAGTTGATATTCTTTTATTTACTCCAGTACATATTTTTAAACATTAATGTTTAAAAACAACTTTCATTTTAAAAGAGCACTAAAAACTTTATAGTAACAATTGAATTCGGTGAGAAAAATGTTTTAGTTTGAAAATACTTAAAATAATGAAACAACAAAAACACTGGTTTCCAACATTTATCATTCAGATTAAAATAATGCTGTCCTAAAAAAAAAAAAAAAACTTTAAGTATGGGATGGCAAAAGTTAACTTGTCATGTTAACCTAATTTTACTTTATTCAAATCTGCCTTGGCTTTTTGCTTCAGATAAATTTGACTAGTTATATAAAGTGCCCCTGAGTACTTTTTCTGGATTCACAGGGAATTTACCATTTTTTTTAAGAATTTTTAAGTGTTTTGTGAAAAGGATCTGCAATTTATACAACTTGAAAATAGAATAATATTCAGGAAAAAAATTATGTTAAATTACTAATCTTAATGTGAATAGTTCAAAACTTTTACTTTAAAAAAAAACCCCACTTCCTAGGAAAATAACTCCAAAAGTATATTTTACTGAGGACAAAAGCAAAGGATGCCACCTGCTTTAGACAGCCCTTTTGTGAACCACTAGAAGTCCCAACACAATGCACTAGAAATGAAAGTGACACCTGTTTAAAGCAGCCATCTGTCCCCAATAAACTGGATTTAGTCAAATCCACTTAATCTGGGATTTCCAAAATATAGGAACACTATGCACCTGTGAACAGAGAGGAATTCAAAATCTGGTTTTTGATGGCCACTGTGAATTTATACCAGACTTCAGAAAAATGGTTCTGTTAGGGAAATTACTTATTTTGGAAGTAAATGGAAGTGGAAGATTTTTCAGCTAATGCTCAACATAAAAACAAAAAACAAAAACAAAAAAACCAACAGACACTGCCTAATTTAAAGGTTTACTTCTTTGATTTATAAGTTTACTTCTTTGGTATTCTCATTTCTTGTAACATAGTCTCACTATAATAATACCAAGAACAAAGTAGCGCATTCCTATTTGACTGTTCAGAAAAGTGTTGTTGTTTTTTTTAACTCTTCCCAGACATCTGATGCTCCATCCACTCTTTTAAACACACACAAATACACAAACACGCTTAAAAATTTGAAAAGCAAAATCATACTCTACCTACTGATTTCTTCAGTTTGCAGTTAGAGGAAAGCACACACAACATCAACTTTCTCAAGAATAATGAAATGTGTTGCCAAAAAAGCAACACATATCATTATTTAAATAATACATTGACTCTATCTTGATTAGGATTGATTCATTTTTAATTGCTAATTTTTAATGGTAACAAATTTACCATATTAACTTTGTTTAGGGTAAAAAAATTGTTTAGGGTTAAAGTATATTAAACTTATAAATTATAAACCCTTTATTTGAGTATCTGAGTACAAGACTATTTGAATACTGAAGGAATAATATATTAGTTTTTAAATTAGGTATAACTACCCCATAGACTGAAAACATGGAATGATGCATTTTAGGAAGGCATTTTATTGGGCTGTTGGAAAAATCATGACATATTTTTTCTATGTTTTCGTTGCAAAATGTGTCATGATTTTTCCGACAACCCAATAGCTTACTATATTACAAACGTAAATATACTACAAAAATATGCTGATACCACTTAATGCAATTCATAGGCAAAACTATCTAAAAGATTGAGATAAGCATTATGACATACAATGAATCACAGATATTCAGCCACTAAAAACAAGCCACAAGTGACTCCTATGTAATTGTTTTAGTTTTAATGCGTGGTCACTCACTTTCAGAGATTTCTATTAGTCTAAAAACAGAACACAGAAGACCAATACACAACATAGTCCCTTGCGGGAAAAATATCACAGAAAGAATAAACGAAGTGCTAAGTATTTACCCTTCTGTTAAACTTAAAAATGTATCACTTGTTAGTATTTCTGGTTATTTTCTCAATCCATATGAATGATATTGGTATACTTGAGCCCAAAGCATCTCTAACAGCAACTTTTATATCACCTATGTGCTTTTAAAACAGGATAATAGAATTCAATTTAAGTTCTGCTTTCAAATCAACTTGTGAATGAAAGTCTAAATGATTGAATCTGAGATAATTTTCATGAGTGAAATGCCTCAAAAAAGTTCTTGGACACTGCAAATAAAAATATTAAACCATAACATTACAGCATATAATCTATTCAGCTGAAAACCCATTATGTAAATGGCCTAAGGTCTGAAACTGTCTCAAGACAGCAAAACTCCTATTAACTTCAGAGAGATTTTATAGGACTCAGGAGCTTCACCATCCAAAAGAGTTCAGGCATTTGACACTTATCTGAACAGAAAAAAAAAAAAATACAAGTTAGTTATTAGAGATTTGCATGGAACCCAAGTTGGGGAGGGGTTGAATATAAAGGAATTAGGATGCTCTGAGAAAGACTTCTTGCAGAATAAACTATCATCCTCATTTAAAATAGCAATCACAAGAAAATGAATTGAAAAAGAGTTACAAAAAATTTTTTTAAAAAAGCCCAACTTTTAGTTTACAAAGTATTGGCCTTAATAGTATTTCAATTACTCAACCTCCTCTTTGACAATCTCAAGAATAATTAATACTGTCACATTATTCACAGTGCTCTGTCAAATAAATCAATATATGTTTACTGCTATAAAGATTATTTAAATAAGTATTTTAAAATTCCAAATCACAAACTTCAATATGTGCAAATATAACAGTATATTTGTTTTAGCACATATTCATTATCAAAACTCTTTACTGATAATAATCTATTAATTAAACGTTAGGCTGAAAAAAGAACAAATTTACAGGATCTGGAAAACTGGGTTGCCTCTAACCAAGAGCTCTACTACTTGAGGACTGATAAGTATTCATAGCTACAAAGAAAAAATAGATTTTTTTTTAAAAGAGACATAACAAGGAGAAAGTTCTCTCCTCTCACCAGGTTGAACTCATTGCCCAAAGAAAACCAAAAATAAAGAAGAGTATGTTAAGTACACACATGCCTACATCTTAACAACCATAAAGAAAGTGAAATATACACACGTTTCAAGTTGAGAAGCTTCATACATTCTTTATGAACAACTTGACTTCAGTTTCAACTCTCAGAGAAAAGCGAACAGAGGAAAAGATAAAGAGGGGGGGAAAAACTCTTTAAAGTACCATAACTGTCACAAATCACATTGTACACTGAGTTCTCACAAAGCTTCCTCATGTGCTGTCCCTGTGTAGCACACACACAGTCTTACAACCACAATGAGAACTGTTACCACTCCACTGTGGGGAAGGAGGTTCATCAAAGTGAAATGGAACCTCACCACTACCCCTCCCACCTCCTCGCGAAGGATAAAGCACTGTCAATAACTACTAACCCAAGTATCACTGATGCCCTGCATCCGGTTTAAATCACAAGCACACACACACACCACACCAAAAAAGAGAGTGAGAGACTTTAAACAAATCTTTTCCAGTGAAGCAGAGTCCAGGGAAGGGGCCCCAGGTTTCAGCGTGCAAGGGGTGTGGGGGGAGAAGAAGGGGG
>NW_017731445.1:1381076-1386681 GCF_001890085.2 Hipposideros armiger | reverse complement strand
GTGCCGAATGGATATTAAGACTGTTTGCAGCACAAAGAAAACAGTTTTAAAAGAAAAAAGAAAACCGTGCAGCTGATGATGGTTTTTAAAAAAAGAGCAGCCCATTTAGCACAAGGCAAAAATGAAGGGAATAGGCGGTGGGAAAAGTTCACCGTTGTACGAGAATAAAAATAACAAAACCCTTAACAAGGCCCCACAAGTGAACAACAACAACAAAACACTACCTCTTGGGTGCCCCCCCACCCCCTGCACATTGTTGTCTATTTCGGTTTTGAAAGAAGCAGGAAACAAGCAGCTTTGAAAAAAAATTATTAAAGGAAAAGAAAAACCCTCCTCTCTTCACCTGACTCTCCTCTTCAGACCAGACCTAGGGGAGAGCTCCACCATCCGCAACGGAAAACTGTGGCTCCCTCTCCCGCTCATCTCGCAGCCCCCCGAGCTCCCGCTCCATCCCTGAAGCGCGGCCGCCGAGGGCCCGGGCCGGCTGGCGGGCGGGCTGCGCGGCGCCCACACCCCCGACCCAGCCGCGGCGCGCACGGTCCATTGTAAACAAGCCCGGGGGACGGAACCCCACGGCGGCGGCGCCGCAGCGGCAGCCCCCGGTGTCAGGAGTGAGACCCCCGCACAGCCACAGTCGGCTCGCACACACGGACACACACACGCACGGACACACGCGTCCACACGCATCCACACGCTCCCACACACATGTAGAGACCGAAGAATATTCACCTTGGCTGTGGATTATTGTGGTGTTGTTGGTGGGTGATGGAGATGGTGGTGGTGGGGAGGAGGAGGAGGAAGAGGAGGAGGAGGAGGAGAGGAGTAGTTGTTGTTGATGGGTAACAGTCGCCAGGACTACGGTGACTATGGCGCTTGATTCACAAGGCAACGGTTGCTATAACTCACAAAAGAGAGAGAGAGGGAGAGAGAGAGCGAAAGGGAGAGGGAGACACTCGCAAGGGGAGGGGTGGGGGAGGGAAAAGGGGAGGAGGCGGGCCCCGCGCTTCGCCGGAAGGGGCGGGCTCAGCGCCATGACTGACAACCCCAGGTCCCGGGCTGGTCGGGGCACGAGGCCGGGTTTCCCATTAAGGCCTCCAAATAGAAGCTCACAGGTTTGGCAGGAGCTAGGCTCACCCCAGTCCTCTCTAAGGTACGCTACTGCACGCGCTGGCGAGGCTGAACCGGGAGTTTAGGGGCGTGGTGCGAGGGGTACGTTTTGTGGACCGAGAGCTACCAGTTCCAGCAGCGAGCTTTGTGCAAAGGAGCCCCGAGTCGCGAGAGGGTAAGGGCTAGCCCAACGGGGAAAGGTATTGAAGGCAATTCCAAACATTTTCTGGGAAGACCAGCATCAGCCGGGGAAGAACCCACTTTGAAGTGTGGCCTCCGCCCCGTCTAAAGCGTCACTTCCGGGGCGGGGCTGGCGGAGGGTCCCGGATGTGCCGCCGTTTTTATTTATTTATTTATTTTTCCTTTTTTTTTTTCTCTCTCTTCCCACCCCCTTTTTTTCCCCCGTTGCTTTCTAAGGCTACGGCGGTGATCCTAGATGCTTCCGCCTCGTCTATAGCATGCCTGGGCGCTTCGGAGCTCCGGAGCCTGCCCTGCACTGGAGGGTCCGAGCCGGTTTTTGCCCGCCTGCTTTCAGCGCCTTGGCCGGCTCCCGCCTCCCGAGGCCAAGATGCGGAGGAGAGCAGGCGGCGAGGCGTGAGCGAACGGCCTTCGCCGCCATCTTAGAGCAGACGAGCCGCGCGTGTGGGCAGCGCGCCGGCCTCCCGCCGCCCCGCCGCGGCGTGGCGCGCGGAGGGGAAGGTCGGAGCTGGTCCGGCCCTCATTCCAGAACGAGCAGCGAGCCTCACTCCGTACCTACGGGGCGGGGAGTAAGTGCCAGTAAGCAGCAAAAAACTGCCCTCCCCAGAGGACGTGCAAACGCATGGCGGTTCACCGCCGCGAAAGGCGTTGAGGGGCGGGGTAACTTACACCTTCCTGAGGTAGCGCCCAGTTAGTTTCTAGTTCCCCTCGATCTTCAGCCCTTAAAGAAAGTGCTCGCCCCTCTTTAAAGTTGACCGTACTGGGATTTGTGCTCGACCCCCTATCCTATTGCTTTCCTGGCCCTGGTTACTTGACAACCTGCTGTATTGAGATAGACGAATAGGCTTCCTTCTGGGATGGATGTTATTACCACACTGCTGGCTAGCTCGAACCGCTGCCGTTGGGATTGCACAGCCTCTTAATACTTCACGGTTCACATATACTCGCCCAATTCTCTGCAGACGGGTGTCCTGCAGGCACATGCCCTCCCTCAGGCCCAGCCACTACCCCAAACCTCCAACACGCAGCTAAGCTGCTTATCCAAGACAATAACATTAGCAGTGAAGCCTTAGGAAGTCGGTTCTATTCTTAAGGCTTAATTTTTGCACCTGCAAAATAAGGGATTTGGGCCTACATACATTCACAGTGCTAAAGTAATAATAGTGATCATTACGGAGGCCTTTACACTGCCCCAGTGTTTTATATACATTATCTCATTTAATCCTCGCAACACAGTTAGGTACATAATATTTTAGAGAAAACGGGCATAAAGACTAAAAGTCAGTGGTTTTTATCTCAGGGCTCTTGTGTGATGGAATACTAGGGAAGGATAGTTTGGAATCAACTATTTAAACAATAGATTTAAGAAAGGGATGTTGCCTTTGGTAATCTCGTAATGAGTTATAGAGGTTCTTACAATAATGTGTTAGGGTGTAATAGTGAACAGTGGTGAGCACAGTGCTTACAGCTGAAAGGTTGCATGACTCACCATGGCAGTAGGCCCTTCTAGTCTGAGACATGATAATGTGACCAACAGCAGTTAAATTCTTCAGATTTAGAATAAAAATTTCTACATACCCATGGGAAATAAGGTATGCATTCTAGCCGTATGAAAACTGGTAGTCATGAATATTCATTTTATTACATTTACAGATAGAGTCCTCTATTCCTGTAATGGTGCACGAAGCTGTTTGCTCACACTTCAGTCTGAATAGCTGTGCTTTTTTAGTGCTATTGTCTGTTGTAGTTAGCCTGTCCCTTCCCTCACTGTCAGCTGTTGCTTCTTAACTGCTGTCAGTGAACATAGTTCTATTATCCTCCCCACCCTTTTAATTTACTGCTTTTAATCTACAGGCAAGAAAACCACATAATGAAGCTTGAGCAAAACTGTCTCAAGAGTATAAATAGGTACTTTGAGGAACTCACCTTTAGAAAAAGTTTGCGACCTTTGTGCAAGGACATTGTAGCATCAGTTTTAAGTTGCTTAGAGACTTTTTTTAAGTTTACAGCAGAGGATAGTTTTATTAGAGCAAAAAGTAGACAGCTCTCAAAATCAGAGGGGGTCCGGACTGGGGTGACTTAGAGATTTTTTTTTTAACCGACTTTCTGATTTGGCTTTTTCCTTAGGAATAAATTTCCTTAAGTTCTTTAAAAGTTCAGATTTAGAGTATTTTTCCCCGTTTCAGGATAATTGATTATATGACTTCTATCCAGAATGTGATTAATAATGAATTTTTCAATGTCACTGCTTCACTAAGTCAAATAATCAAGCTACCAGTTCAAGCTATAGATTCGGAAACATGTTGGAGGATTATATATATGCATGTATTATTTTGTGCTATAACTAGTTATGAAAGGACCTAGAAATCCATTTGCCTATATTCCGTTCTGATTGGATCTCCTTTTTGGTCATTTTTAGACTGTATAGATGCCTCTTCATATATGCTGTACATATATTGCAGAAATAAATTATTTGTTAAGAAGTCATGGAAAAGAGCAGTGGCTAACATTTATTAACTGCTATAGTGCATTACACACTGGGCTCAATAAGAAAAGATATCTAACCAAAAACTATCTTACAGTCCTTGACAGATTCAATAAACTGTCAATGCGGTAATTATTTGTTGAGTACCTAAAATGGGCCAGACATAGTTCCTGTGTGTAAAATGCTCAAAATCAATATCTATGAACTTAAAATGTTGTGTCCTTTCAACTTGGATTGTTTTTGCTTTCAGCTCAGAGATACTGGTAGAGACATCAGTTAACAGATTTGTACCTGAACCACTTGAAAAATACAAAGTCCTCATTATTTAGGTATAGATTATATACTTTATAAATTACTCTAGTATATTCTTATGGGGAAATTTCCTTTTCAATATTATCTATTAGGTTATTTTCTCCTATTGATATCTACTGCATATTCAAAAACTGACAAATTAACATTAATGCTGTAGAAGGAAAAGCTGCATATGAAAAGATCAAATAATCAAGTATAAGATTTTTAAGTAGGTGTGATTTCTGCTTTATGAAAGGGTTGACCACAAATTCAATGGTAAGCTGCCACAGACTAATACTTTAATTTTCAAAACTCTCATACATACAAGTTTTTGGAAGTAACCTATCACATATCAGTATAATACTCGATTTTCTTCAATTGAGAAACACCTAGAGTTTTAGTTCTTATATGTGAAATGAATGGTTTCATTTCAACCAATATTTATTGACTTTATGATATGAAGAGCATTGGGGAATTAGACTACTGGATTACTAAATGCCTTTATTAAATCTGAAATTCTGTGGACATATGATAATTGTCAATAATAATAGAGATTCATAGAGGCCAAGGTAATTCAAGCTATACACAATTATACACAATTTGACACTCTTTTCTGGAGCACCCCCAACTTGACCCATCCCCACCCAAAGTATATTTTAGTTTTGAAAACATTATACAGTTTTTTTTGTTTGTTTTTGGTAGATTTGTCTTTCTAATTGTGTTTTATTTAAGTAATACAAACCAACTATTTATTCAGCAGTCCTATGTATATCCATCCTTATATATAACCTGGAGTTATATTTTTACCCCAGCACAGACAGATGATAAATAATAGGTAGTAAGATCATCCTTGACAAATTTTCAAATATGTGTTAAGTGTGACCATACATTAGGTAATGTTGATTTGTGCTCAAAGAAATGAGTTCTGCTACTTTCTAATCCTGAATACATCTAGAAACCAAAGAAATTCCTTTTAAGGGCTTAGAGTGAACTCTAGATGATTTTAGAGAATAACTTTCTTCTGAGGTAACATTAGGAGTATTTGAGAGATTTTGGTGATAACTCTGTGACCAGGTTGAGAAAGTCATGTAAACTCTCTAGGTAATAGGTAAGATTCAAGGCTTTTGGAGGTGGAAGGAAATATTTTTAAATCAAGAAATAAAAGACTTGGGGCCAGCTGAGTGGCTTGTTGGTTAAGAGTTGGTTTGGGAGCGCGGGCCCTGAGCAGTAGGGCCGCAATTTCGGATCCCACATGGGCCAGTGATGCTGCGCCCTCTACAGCTAAGATGGTGAACAACCGCTTGACCTGGAGCTGGGCTGCTGTGTCGCCAGCAACAGCTTAGGCTGCAGTGGGCTGCTGTAAGTTACCATGAGTGGCCGGCAGCCGGCATGAGCTGCCACGAGTGGCCATGGCTGGCTACCGATCAGCCTCAGCTGGGAAAAGCACAATGATCACAATACCAACATGGGCCAGTGAAGCAATGTCCTCCACAACTAGACTGAAGAACAAAAGGACAGCAACTT
>NW_017731445.1:1371177-1380306 GCF_001890085.2 Hipposideros armiger | reverse complement strand
CACTGCCGCAGGGGCTGCAGCCTACGCCATTGCTGGCGACTCACGGCAGCCCAGCTCCAGGCTGAGCTGTTGTTCAGCATCTTAGCTGTGGAGGACAGTGTCACTGGCCCTCATATGTGGGATCCGAACCGGGGCCCTCTGGCATCCCAAGCCAGTTCTTAACCAATGCGCAACTCAGCCGGCCCTAAATTATTTTTTACTAATATGTCACTGTTAAAGGATATAACTGAACTTTTTTTACCCTTCTAAATATTTTTACCAACTTACCTCAGCTACCAATAAAGAAAAAATAAAGATAATTCTTCCAAATTGTATGCATTTGTCTCTTTTGATGCCTTTTTTTTGTTGTGAAAAGTGACAATATATGTGCATGGAATATCTTTCCAAAAATTTTGTGGTTTTTTTGCTTAATAACTTATTTTGAGGGACAAGAAACACAAAAATATACCTTGTACAATGGAATGTTTAAAACATTTGTCTCCAAGTGCTGTGAAATTTTACTGAGTATTTTCTTTGATAAAAAAGATTGGTAAAGCATTGTTAAAACTTTCATAGCTCTGGCTTAATGTGAAAGTACTGACTGGAACTTGGTTTTGGAGACCTCCAGTCCCATATCACATCAAACATATTAAAATGCACCCATATAGCACATTAAAACAACCCCTAAGAATTTATAAATGGTATAATGGTAAGTTTTATATACATCTAATTAAGTATTTGTTCATTCTGATTTGCACTTTCTTTTCATGTTTCGAAGTCAACTTTCAGATCCCCAACATTTTCACAGGACATGTAAGTCCTGAACATACTGCTTGATGAATACAATGGCCTTAAAATATAGTAGGAAAACTGAATTTAATACAATGTGTCCTAGTTTTTCCTTCTTCTGGGGAGGGTGGATGTTAACCCGAAAATACAGAAATACACTAAAATAACAAAATCAAAGTGAACTTTGGATACTGACTTCACAAAGATCAGAAAAAAACTAATAATCACAAGAAAGTCACGTAAACTCTAGGTAACAAGATCCAAGAAAAGTTATTTTCTAAGACAATGGCTTAAGTGCACTTGAACTCAGTACCCTAACTTGGCACTACAATCTTTACATCATTATAAAATTACACATTATAAAAAAAATAAGGACAACTGGATTTAGATTATAAGGATACCCTATTTGTAGTTTCAAGCATGTGACACAATAATTACAGACTTCCGTTAATTGTGATACCATTCTTCACCCAGAAGAAATAACCCTAAAGAAAGAACACTAATTTGTGTTGAAGATTGATGAAAGACAAATGTTAAATTGAATAATTTAAAAAGATACATAAAAGTCTCTGACAAAGGATTTTTCATAAGGTTGAATATGCCTATTCCTGAAAATGAATAATTTTTTAAGATTAAATTCTTGTTCAAATCAAAAAAGATAAAAAATAAAACCATGTAAAATAACCATGTCATTTTCTTTTGAGTCAGTACTGATTCAGTGTCCTAACAATGTAAGACAAGGCACTGTGTTTCTAGAAAAGCCAGAAAATGCATCACTTAAGGAACCAGCTACAGAGATTGCAGAACTAAATGATACATAAGTAAGTGCATCTAAAATGGAGCTTTATCGGAGGTGGGTGTTCCCACGGCTGAGAGTAAACTAAGGAAGTATCCAATAAAAGTTATAAGAATATTTTTATTAACTTAGGTGTCTAATCAAAACATTACAATTTATTAGCACCTCTTGAAAAAAACCACATTACTATATTTGGCAATCATCTTTGGGAAAGAACTATCCTAAAAATTGATTGTAGACTTCAAAAGATATATATAATGCTTACCTGTCAGAAACAGGTAAGGTAGGCTGGAAGTTGTAACCCTTTTGGAAAGGAAGTTGACAGGAACCTTACTTAAATATCCACAATCAAAGCATATAAAGGCGAAAGGAGAAATGTCATCAGAAAGTCTAATCAACTGAGATGGTTACTGTGGTGTTTTTTTTTTTTTTTTAAGTGTTGTGGTTTCACGGGTTGATTTACTTGTTTTTACATTTGTGGAGAATGAACCAACAAGAAAGCATTAGGGAAGTAGTAATCCTAGAGGCAAGGTATAGTTAAGACTTGAACTAAGACGATAATTAAGGCTATAATAGTGAGAGGATATATTCTAAAAACTAGTAGGAAACATGGACAGTATTTGAAATTGCTAAGCATGAAAAATACTTAATTCCCAGATATTTATTGAGGACCTGCTATATATGCTATAGTAGTTATGGGCACATGTGGGGTGAGGTTGGACCAGGTAGGAAACAAGGCAGAGTGGAAGATACAAAAGAACCAAAGTCAAAGTTCCTCCCTGTGCTAGGTATCTTGTTTCTCCAGATTCACACTCTTCACCTGATTTTCTATAAGGGGGTGCTCTTCATGGACCTCATCATTTCATTCCCATAATTTCTGGTAGCCAGGTGATTTTCATCAGTGGGCAGCACTGGCAGGAGATTGGAGGTGGGGAGCAGGGAGAGTGAGGTCAAGGTGTTATTACCCGGTCTCCCTCCCTGCAAAGTTACTTCAATGTACCTGTATCCCTTCACTGAAGATGCTGATAAAGCTTTCCCCTCTTACCTTTGGGTTTAGGGGTGGTAACACCTCCAATGCTTTCTAGGATAATGCATCATTCCATTTGGATTTCACTACATCCTTATCTTAGTAAACAGGCCCTTTGTACTATAACTCTTCAAAGTGCCCTTTTTCTAGTGTGTCATCTGTTTCATTTGGCGACTTTAATGACATCAAATGAGATCAGTAATTCTGTATTACTTTGCTAGGGCTGCCATAACAAAGCACCACAGACTTGGTGGCTTAAACAACAAATTTATTTTCTCAAAATTCTGGAGGCTAGAAGTTCAAGGTCAAGGTGTTGGTTTCACTTGAGGCCTCTGCCTTTGGCTTCTAGATAGCCATCTCCCTGTATCTTCACAAGGTCTTCTAAGTGTTTATGGTCTGTTGGGTTGTTGGAAAAGTCATGACGTATTTTATCTGTTTTTCAAAGGTCATTTATTTATATAAAGAATAAAGATCAATCTGATATATTGCCATTTTGTTCGATAACATTTGCCATCTTTCCGTGAGCTTCATAATTCCTTGTTCATAGAAGGACCTGTCTTTATTGGCGAAAAACTGAACAAGGTGCTGATTTACAGCCTCATCTGAATTGAACGTTGTACCATGCAAGGAGTTGGAGAGAGCGAAACAAGTGGAAATCTGACGGCGCAAGGTCAGGTGAGTATGGTGGGTGTCCCATCCAAGCTCCAATAATTTTTGACGGGTGATCACACTGGTATGTGGTCTCGCGTTGTCGCGATGGAACACAACTCCTTTACAATTAACAAGCTTTGGACATTTCTGGATGATGGATTCGTTCAAACTGTCCAATTGCTGACAGTACATATTCAAATTGATTATTTGGTTCCTTGGTAGGAGCTCGAAAAAAACAACACCTTTAAAATCCCACCACAATGAGAGCATAACCTTCTTCTAATGAATGTCTCCTTTCGATGTCATTTGAGGCAAATCATCACGTCAGGACCAAGACTGTTTGCACACCACATTGTTGTAACAATCCACTTCTCATCACCAGTTATCCGTTGCTTCAAAAAAGGATCGTTTTCCTCACATTTAATGAGCATATTGCAGATGTTGATGCGCGCCGTCAAATGAACTTCTTTGAGTTCATGAGGAACCCAAATATCGAGCTTGCTTACGTATCCCAGCTTCTTCAGGTGGTCATCAACGCTTGAATGATGGATATTTAATGTTTCTGCAATCTCTCGTGTTGTGTAACATGGGTTTGACTTGATCAATGCCTTTATTTCATCATCATAAACCTTGGTGGGCCTTCCTGACTAAGGAGCATTGTTGAGATCAAAATCACCAGCACAAAATTTAGTGAACCATCGCTGGCACTGATCTTGTAGAACATTGTCACTGTCAAATTTATGCAACGTTTCACAAGGTTGACACGCATTCTTCCCTTTATGGAAGTAAAACATTAAAACGTGGCAAAAATGCAGTGAAGTCTTCCATCTTCAACTTGTAAAATCTCCAAAACTCAACCAAATCGCTCAGTTTTTTTAGCATGAAGCTAGAACTGTCAGCTGTCAAATGACATAGCAATAACATAGATGCGAATGATTCTAGTACTTCCAAAAATGAACTAGTGCCACCTGTCGCAAACATGCATCATGACCTTTATCAACCCAATAATGTCCTTTATAAGGACACCATTCATACTGGATGAGGGCCTGCCATAATGAACTCATTTTAATTAACTTAGTCTCTTTAGCCTATTCCAATTACATTCACTTTCTGAGGTACTGGGAGTTAGAATTTGAGGGAAGGAAACATGATTCAGTTCATATACAGTTCAGTCTAATAACATATTACTTGAAAAAGAAAGACATAGAATATATTAGAAAATATCTGAAGATTATAAGTATAGTGTAAATATAAGGATAGTGTTAAACTTAGAACACTAGAAAAGGGAGAAGAGGAAAATGTGATCAGTTTTCTAAATTTATACATTTTATAAATTTTTCAGTGGCAGAATAAAGTGGAGAGGCACTTACAAAAGAAATTACATGAACTTGGAAGAACAGTCAGGTCTGGAGACTGAGCTGGAGCCATCTGGGTAACAACGTAACAGTAATAGCTAACATTAATGGAGCACCCTGATAAAGATTACAAGTTATCGCCTTCCTAACCTCTACATAAGAGAATTATTCCTGTTTTTGCTGGATCTTTTCCACAATATGACCTTTTCAGACTCCCTTATCTGGTCTCAATTAAAACTAGATGGAGACTTGTGACAGCTCTGGTCAATGGGATGTATTCAGAAATGTTCATGGGGCCACTTCTAAGAAATCTTCTAAAGAGGCACCTTGCTTGGTTGGATCCTTTGCCCCTTTACCGTTTCATCCCCTTCTCCAACCTGTTGTTAAAACAAGAGTGCCATAAACTTGGACCAAATTAAGCACAAAGAGTAACATAATAGGACACTAAGTCCCTAGTAATTGTGAGACCACTGTACTGCCCTTCACCATCTATAGTTACATCAGAAAAAAGCAACTTTCTTGTTTTCTATCTCACAGCAGAAACGAATCCTAATTAATACAAGCATTTTCCATGAGCTATGTACTGTTTTCTGTTTTCTATGTGTATTATTTCACTTAATCCTATAACAATTTTGTATGTACGTACTATGATTATCCTCCATAAGGACACCGACACAGAGATATTAGATAATTTTTCCTAAACAACATACCTGTAGAGTTTAGAATTTAAACCAGACTAAGAGAATCTGACTCCAGAGTCTGCCCTCTGAACCACTATGTTAAGCCACCTCTCTCTAGTCTGACCCTGTACCCAACCATCTACTATATTGAGAATATTGTTATTTTTGCAAGCTACAGCCTAAAGAAGTGAATCTTACTTGAATTGGGAATAGTGCTACAGTCATCAAGGAAGGGAAAGCAACAAAAATGAAAAACTTTGGTAAAGTTTTCTACATACCTACAATCTTATTTTCATTGCTTATTTTAGCCTAAAATTTGCCACAGTTTACTCACAATGTTTCTCTAATTTTTTCAAGCTTGACTTTGGAGCCTCTAGTGAAGCTCTGTACGTCTGAAATGCATTCACTTCTTGTTACTTGGCTGTGATCAGCCACAAAGGGGCTCTCCCTTGGCCAGATTCTGCCAGGGTCCTTAGAACCCCAGCTGGGGATAATCTCTGGTACAATCTAGTGGCAACTTTGGCACTTAATTTTCAGATTTCTCTGGGGAAAGACTCAGTTCTCAATCAGGAGTCAGTCCTGATGGTGACAGTCTCTGTTGCACTCCCTTTTACAGCAGGAGAGCGGTAAGAGCATTACTGGGCTTTGTTAACCCATCATCTCTTAACGGCAACTGGAGAAAAAAGAATTGTAAAGGCATCTTGTTTTGGTTTTTTTTCTTTAATGTTTGGAAAGAGGAAAAATCTGGACCAGTGGATATTGTTCTATGTCCTTCACATCTGTCCACTTAAAAGGCTTCAGAAAAGCCATTGGATCTACTCAGAAGACATTAACACATTATAATTCTATAAAGAAATAAGGCAATAAATAAGGGATCCATTTATCCACTTGCAGTAAGAAGTTCTGAAGGCAGAACACAGCAGGTGGAGGACCTATTATGATGTCTCACACAATTTGCTTTCAGGCAATAAATAGTATTGATCCTCAAGAAGAGCCTTATTAGGATGGGATTTTGAAATGAATCTATCCCTATACCTACTGTGGGTTTTATTTTTTATTATTATTATTTTTTAAGCTGAGCCATCCTGCCACATTGTTGGCAGCTCAGCAGCTGCTCAGCTTGAGCCAGGAATTGAACCGCTGTTGCTCAGAGCTCAAACTCTTGAGCGAGCTCTTAACCAACTGAGCCACTGGGCCGGCCCCCCTACCGTGGCTTTTAATTTCTACTCCTGAGACATTTTTTTCCAGCTAACAGACATTTGAAAAGTACAGTTTTAATCAATATTATGCCATCTTGGGGTAGAAATAAGTGTATATTTCTTTTTAAACACAGCTTTATTGAGATATAATTCACCTGTATTAAGTATACAATTAGATAAGTTTTAGCAATATATGCACTCATTTGACCACCACCACAATCAAGCTATTAAACATTTCTATCATTGCCAAAAATTCCCTTGGGGCTCTTTGCAGTCATCCTCTCTCACCCCTTAGCCCCACCCCAGACCCCAGGAAAACTTTGATCTGCTGTCACTAGTTTTTTCCCTTTACTAGAATGTCATATAAATGGAAACATACAATATTTAAAGTATTGTTTGTTTTTTTGTTTTGGTATGTCTTCTTTTACTTGGCAGGATTTTTTTGAGATTCATTCATATTGTTGTGTATATCAGTAATTCATTTATTTTTATTGCTGAATAGTGTTCCAATGTATGGATATGCCACAATTTTTTTTTTCAAATTTTTATATTATAAATAATATTGCTGTGAGTGTTTGTATATGTGTTCTTGTGGATACGTGTTTTCAATTCACTTTGGTGGATATCTAGGAGTGAAACTTCTGTGTCATGTGATATGTATATGTTTAGCTTCATAAGAAACTGCTGGAATGCTTTCCTAAGTGCCTTCACCATTTTGTATTCCCACCAGAAATGGATGGGAGTTCTAGTTGACCCACATCCTTGTCAATCTTTTTGGCAAGAATTAAAATACCTCTTTAATTTTAGCTGTTCTAATAGATGTATGATAATACCTTACTGTGGTTTTAATTTGTATTTCCCTAATGTCTAGTAATGTTGAGCATCTTTTCATGAACTTACTGCCCATTCAAATATCTTCTTTTGTGAAATATTTGTTCACATTTTATCCATTTTTTGAGTTGTTTTTCCTCTTATGGAGTTACAAGAATCCTTAACATACTGTAGATATGCATCCTTTGTCAGATACATATGTTGCAAGTATTTCTCCCAGTGCATGGCTTACATTTTCATTTCCTTAAAGGTATGTTTCAAAGAGCAAAAGATTTCATATATGATTAAGTCTAATCTATCAATATTGTATTTTATTTTTTGTGCCATTTTTGTTTTATCTAAGAAGCCTTTGCCTAATCCAAGGCCATTTGATATTTCTCCTATATTTGCTTAACAAATTTTTATTGTTTTAGCAATAAATGTTTTAGACATTTGAATTAACTTTTGTGTAGGATGTTAGATAAGAGTTGAGGTTCACAACTTTCCATACAGATATCTAATTCTTTCAATATCATTTGTTAAAAAGACTATCATTCTCTCCAGATACAAATAACAGTTTAGTGGTTACCAGAGAGTAAGGGGGCAGGGGGATAGTAGAAGAGGGTAAAGGGGGTCAAATATATGGTGATGGAAGGAGAACTGACTCTAGGTGGTGAGCATACAATGTGATATATAAATGATGTATTACAGAATTGTACACTTGAAACCTATGTAATTTCACTAACCATTGTTATCCCAATAAATTTAATTTTTTAAAAAATAAATAAAACATTACAAATACAAAAAAAAGAAAAAGACTATCCTTTTCCACCAAATTGTCTTTCCTACTTTGTCGAAAATCAGTTGTTCATATATGTGTGGGTGTATTTGGAGATTCTCTATTTTGTTCCGTTGGTGTATTTGTCTATACCTCAATACCACATTATCTTGATTAGTGTAACCTTATAATAAATTTTGAGATCAGGTAGTATTAATGCTCCATTTCTGTTCTTTTTTTTTTTTTTGTCAAAGTTATTTTGGATGCACTAGGTCCTTTGCATTTTCATATGAATTTAGAATCAACTTGTCAATATCTACAAAGAATGCTTGCTGGGATTAGGATTGGTATTGTAGTGAGTCTATAGCTCAATTTGGTTAAAATTGACATTGTAATAGCATAGAGTCTTCTGACCCATGAAAAAGATAAAGCTATCCTTTTGTTTACGTCTTCTTGAGTTTCTCACAGTAATTTTTTTTTTTTTTTAGTTTTTAGTTTTTAGTTTTTAGTATACAGGTCTTTCACATCTTTTATCAGATTTAGCCCTAAGTATATCATAATTTTGATGCAATTGTAAATGATACTGTTTTTAAATTCCTTTTGTTCATTGCTAGTGTTCAGAAATGCAGTTGATTTTTTAATATGGATTTTATATCCTGATGCCTACCTCATTCAAGTCATTTATTAGTTCTAGTAGCTTCTTTCTTGATTTCATCAGATTTTCTAATGTAGATAATCATATCTGCTGTGAATAACGACTGTTATACTTTTACTTTTCAAAAAGTAAAAGACTTTCTCCCCTAACATCCTCCTACCCACTCAGGTCTCAGAGATAAGCAGTATTAAAAATGTTTAGTTTTATGGACCACCTCCTTACGCCACTTACAGGAACAAACTCAAAATGAATTAAAGACTTAAATATAAGACCTGAGACCATAAAACTCATAGAAGAAAATATAGGGTCTAAATTTGCAGACATTACCCTGAGCAATATTTTTACTGATACATCTCCGCAGGCTAGGGAAGTAAAAGAAAAAATGAACATATGGGATTACATCAAACTTA
>NW_017731445.1:1281345-1370155 GCF_001890085.2 Hipposideros armiger | reverse complement strand
ATGTTGAATAATATTGTATGTCAACTGTAATTATATATACATATAGTCACAGGACATGGAGTAGAGAGTGGGAATGGAATCATTGGAATTGTAATAGATAAGTATGATGTCGGGGGTGGGAGGGCAGTAGATGGGGGAGGAGGGTTGTTACTTTGTGAGGGTGAAAAGGATAACTATTGCATTGTTCTGTACACCTGAAACTAACAATAAAAAAATAAAAATAAAAATGTTTAGTTTTAGCCCCTCTGAAAATCATAGTATTTATGTGGATCTGTAGTTCAAATTTAAATCATGTCTACTGACAGTGTACAATGAAAGATGAAAAATTATTCTGCTTTTCCTTCTTCCTGTTTTTCTTCTTCTGACTCCCATTTTACAAGTTACATTATTCTTTTACACTGTCTGGATTTATAACAATTATTTCCACTTCAGATCATATGATGGGTTAGGTAAGCTAAATAAACCTCCTTCAGCAAACACCTAAAAATTCTGGATAAAATATTTTAAAACAGCTTATTAAATGTATTGCTAAGCTGGCAAGAAAGTAAGGGAAATTCCCAAAGACCTAAAAAAGAACAAAACCCCAAATCAAAAACAACAAAAAAAGTAAACCGGTGTTGAAGAGAGAAATCTACCATTCTTTAGTAAGCTAGAATTTCTATTTTAATGGTCTCTTGGAGACTTGGTGACAAAGCCTTGGACCTTGTAGGGTAAGAAATTATAATCTGGAACCCCTCCACAAAGTCAAGACCTGAAAGCTACACCCTCAATGAAAATGTGTATTAGAAGAAAACACTCAAATGAGAGAGGAAGCCAAGAAGACATGGAGGGCTTGGGGCCTTGGAAAAAGGATCCTGTACTAAATCCTTTCCGAAGTCAGTTAAAACCTCCTTCACTTGTATTTATGTAATTGACAATTTTAATGACGATTGATGAGTGGAGTTTCATTTTAATATTTTCTGCACTTTGTCATTCATCTTAACCTCTGAATACTTTTCTCCTATGATTATTGGGTAGTGATGTTTTTATGAACAGAAAAAGGAAGAGCAGTTCCTCCTACTCTCAACCTAAATCCTTCAGCTAATATACAATAAATATCATTGGGTGTCCTGAGCTTAAGGTAGATCAAAATGAATTTGAATTTAATTTTTTAAATGTTTTTGCATTAGCTAAAGGAATTAGTATGCTACTGCTTGATTCCTTTTTTTTTTCCCTAGATTCAAGTCTGATATTATATGATACTGAGAAAAATATTGGAAAACTACCTGTGTTTAAAAAACTTTTAAACCTCACTTTATATATTTTGCTCTGTAGGAAAAAGGAAGAATAGATTAAGTACCACTTTGACAAATATATTAGCAATAGTGAATTTGTGTCAGAAACTAGAAAGTAAGGATATAGAAATTAAAATACAAAAAAATGTTAAAATTATAATATGTATTTTTTTAAATAATCAAACTCAATCTTTTGCTCCACTGAAATGTCATTCCTAAATTTTCACCGTTTGGAATCCTTTTAATCTTATAACTCACCACAAATTGATTTGTTGGTTTCATAAATTTTTCTCCACAGAAAATATGAAAAGTTTCTTGACTTCTAATTTCCTACTATGCTGTAGTTTTTTTTCTTTATGGATGTATTTTGTTAATTCTAAATGGGTTTTTAAAATAAAATTGGAGGCTATATAATTGAACATTTTTTTCTTTTCTTGTTTTGAAGTATGCAAAAGAAACAAGAGTGGTTATCACCCTCATCCAAACATAAGTTTCTTCACTAATGTGATACTAGTATTAGACCATCTGAAATTTAACTTGTCACCAAGGCCTCCAAAATGATTTGAAATCTGCTGCACTTCTTATTTAAAAAGTTGCATATTATCTGTGTAGCTTTCTCCTGGAAATGTATCATCACAAGAGTACCCAACTTTGAATTTGGGGTTTTGAACTAGCGTTATTAGTGTTATTGTGAGGAAATTACCTCAACTCCTTGATCTATAAAAGGATTAGCAATTTTTAAAGTTTAAGGAATAATACACTTTGAAGTTGATCAGCCTAAAAAAATGTGAACAGTGCAGTGGTTTCACCATGAATCTATAATTTAAAGTGGGTTACTTGGTTATTGGTGAAATAACCTGAAATGGTTATCACAGTGTTTGAGCTCCTGAATAGATACATACATATTTCAGTCCAGTTCCACTTTTTGATTTTTATAATTTTAATAAATGTTTAAAATTCTACATTCTACTTTCTATTAGGGAAACTGAATATAGGAAGATTGCAATTTAAATGCTAAAACTCAAATTTGTATAAACTCTGGACCTTATATAAAAATTCTAACAGTAAATTTTGGTGAAACAGCTATTCATTAAAGCAAATTTTCTCCATTATATTGATCTAATTAATGTAATTGTGTTTTACTATGGCAAGGTGTGTTTGGATGGTCCATGTTTCTTTCTGTGAAGTTAAGCATGACCAACTACATCGTAAAGGCTGTGAGAAAGGTTTTTGAAATATCATTGAAGTTTTTGAAGCATTTAGAAAACAATTTAGACCTATAAATATTTTGGACTCTGTGTTATGTAAATCAAAAGTATTGTTTAAATATTGTTAACATATGTTGAATTTAAACACACTTGTGGCTATGTTTCTCTTATGTTTATATCTCTCAGATGTATACTTTATTAACGTAATATACACATTACTATAGTATTATATTACTATATTAATATATAATGTAATATATCTTTCATTATTTGTTAAAAATAAGCTTTTTAAAAAATCAATGCAGCCTATAAGTTTACAGTATTTTATACCTATGTTCATGAGGAATATGATTTTATCTTAAGTAAAATTAAAGCTATGCAATAGTGAAATCACATGCTTTACAATGCAGTTTTGCTGTATTATCTTAGATAATAATGCTAGCTAACATTCTTTGAGGGTTTTCATTGTGCCAGTCACTGATCTATGAATTCACTCCAGCCTCACAACAACCTAGAAGATATGTACTATTATATTGCCATTTTTACACATTAAGAAAATGAGACCCAGAGAGCTTAAATAATTTTTCCAAGGTTATAGAATCAGGATACACACCCAGCCAAGGGCCTGCATTCACTATTCTGCCCCTCCAGGGTACTGATGGTTGTAGAAGCTGACCAAATGTAAATCCTTTTTTCTACCAAATAAATGAGTAGCCCAACCTGAATTAATGATGAATTCAGATTTTCTAAAGAAATGCTTTAGAAGATATGCCTATTAACAAAACTAAAGGTAAACTATGTGATTGCTGAACCTTTTGGAATGCTTCAATCAGTTAATCCAATGATAATCAGGCCCTCTAGGATTTAGTCATGCATCCAGAATTACCAGACGCTGATTTAGAACAAAAGCATCACTCATTTTAATAGAAGATATATACCTAGTCTGAAAACAAGAATCATCATTTTCATAAAGCACGTCTCCTCCCACATGTTCTTTCAAAAATCTTAGAGTTCAAAAAGCCCAGACTTATCTGCTGTTCGGATTAGAGTGCCCCCACACACCTGCAACTCAAAATATCTAAAATTTGACCTTATTATTTTTACCCTAAAATTTAATTTTTTATCCTGTATTCCTTTTCTTAGTTGCCTGAGCTAGAAATCTGGTAGTAATCCTAGGCTCCTCTCTATTTTGTACCTGAGTCAAGTCCAGGACATTCATTCTCCATTATCTCTTTTACACTCACTGTTTTCCTTCTTCAATACTGCCACTGTTTTAGAAGAGGTCCCATGCCACTGGGATTACCTGAGCAGACATTCCCACTGGTTTTTTTCTATATCCGATTTAGCAACTGTTACCAGAGTGATCATCTTAAAATAGAAATCTGATTAGGTCTTTATTTAAACTTCTTCAGTGGTTCTTCATAGTTTTTATGAAAATGTTCAGATTCCTAAGCTGAATACACAAAGCTCATTATAATTTGACACAAGCCTCTCTCTAGAAAGTTGTCCAGTCATCCTCCCTGTCTGGTGGTGCGGGATCAGTGGCGGGTCAGGCTAGGGAGTATCTAGAAGGATGGTTAGCATTCAACAGGGAGGCATATCTCCACTGTGACTGTAGTGCAAAGAGCTAGTTAGCAAACACCAGGAGTTGTGTTCTCTGAATTACATTGTCAGGTTTGCAGTAAACAATCCAAATTTGAGAATGAGGTTAAAAGCAGAAACCAAAGAAGGGAGCCAAACTGAATTCAGGAACTAGACGAAGAAGAGTGAGCAGTGTTGGTAGGGAGGTACATCTGTAGGAATTCCTGAAGTGGATTACAACTGTCTGAAGCAAACTTTTTATGTTATTTCCATGTCAACTGTGAGAACATGCTGGGTTCAATGAAAGTAAATTAAAGTACAATAGGTATAAACCACTTACTGTTACCCAAGATGTTACGTGTTCAAGTCTCTGTGTCTATCCCATGTCATTGCCTCTCTCTGAAATGTTCTCTTCCACCTCACCATTCTCTGACTTCTACTTATCCCATAAACTCATTTCAAGCATCATGTCTTCTGTAAATAGTGCTAGCCAACATAAATTGAGCATTTGCAATCTATAGGCACTATGCCAAATGCTTTCATACATACTCTCATTTAAATCTCAGTAAAAAATGTGCCTCTATTTTCCTCATTTTACAGATTAAGAAACTGATGTTTAGAGAGATGAATCAATTTGTACACGGTTACAATTAAATTATTGAGTGGGGAATTAAACCCAGACAGCCTGACTAGAGTTTGAGCTTGTTAACCGCCGTTGGCCTTCACTTATTCCCCAGGGTGATTTGATATGCCTCTTCCTGTGCATCTGTGTTTACAACACCGTAGCCCCATCCTTTCTAATATCTTTTATTTATCTGTCTCTCCCAGTGGTTGAGAAACTCCTGAAAATCAAGGGTTAAAGATCTGCTATGATAGAATTTCAATAAATCTTTGTTTAATTAATTATTACTGTCCATCAATTGTGAGGGAGCAGTAATTAAGGACACTGGGTGTGAACCAAGGAAAGCAATGTCAACTATATGTGGCTTATAGTGTTATTCTTTTGTCCTTTCAGGATCTCTTTAGTAAAATCTGGGGTCAGTCAATTAGAATATTCTCTCACCTAGACAGTATTAGATATGGATAAAATATTTTTCTCTTTCTTTATACTTCATGCAATTAACTATCTGTTGCTTCTGGTAATCATGCTACAGTTTTAAAAATAATTGCTTATATGATATACAATATATTTAAGTAAAATGTTTTTCCTAAATCATACTTATTTTGCATTCATGTCTGATCTTCATGAACTATTGTCTAATCCTTTTTCTAACTTTTGTGTTTTGGGGTTTTAGTGGAATCTAAGAGAATGGTTGTCTCCATTGACTTTAATTCTGAGTGACTATATTAGACTCAGAATAGCTAGGGCTTGATCAAAGATGTTTTCAATGAAGTGTTTCAATCTGTAAGTTTTAGGGCTTTATTTCCACCCACCAATAAGTTTTCCTCTCAAGCTTCCAAGGGAAGGAAAAATGGAGGGGAAAAAGTAACCTAAAAATACACTCCTGGGAAGTGTACATATCCCCCAGTTCTAACGAGGCTCAAGAAAATGAGCCATTAGTCTTGCTAAGACAGGTGCCTTCTAGACCCAGAGGAAGGAAGTGAGGGGCAGCTCTACATGCAAGGAGAGCAGCTTGTAAACTCTTCTACACCCTGCCTGTTCATCCACCCACACCTCTAGAAGCTGCAAAGTGATTTTACTCTGGATCAGAAGAAGCACAAGGAATTTTTATATCATTTGCTTCCAGATTTAAAACTGCCTAGCATCAGTCAAGCTTAAAAAACAGCAACAGCAACAACAACAACAAAACACCAGTGAGACCAGTATAGATTGACAAAATATGAATACTTGCTCAAACAACTTGACAGTGCAAAAACAAAGAGAAGAAATAGCTTTAAATGGCTTAACCTTTTTATGAGTGAATTATGGCACTTCTATTAGAAGGGAGAGAAAGACATGAGAAGCTGTTCAATCAAGAACCACAGGCTTCACTAGAACAGCTCGCTTGACATGAAGGTCTAATGAGAATGTTGAGTGAAATGGCCCAGTGTGAGTGGAGTAGGTCCCACCTCCAACCACAGGCTTCATTTAACTTCAAGTGTTTAGGGCAGCCTGAAGCCCCTGCTTTTGTCTCCAGGGCTTCCCATCACAGGGATTGCTCCATGACCCACAACTGCCAGCAGACTCTGACACACAGGGGCAAATCTCCAAATCTTTCCCTCATCTGTCACGATGTAGCCAAACACTGAGACCTTGGAAGATGAGTGCAAGATGGCCAAGAGCCTCAGGAGAGCAAGAGATAGTCATTTATTGTGTCAAACTCCTGAAATGTTAGTTTACCTGATACAGAAACTACAATAGCTTTATCTCACCTAATCGGGCTTCCACAGAATTGGAGTGGGCCTGCACACCTAGAGAAAAAGCTATATTTTCTGAGTCAGATCACCTAGTTTCCATTTTGTTATCCTTCAATCTTTCATAAAAGGCATTTTGAATGTCTCAATCCTGACTCTGTTTCCTGATGTTAAAGGAAGGATCATAGGTCAACATTGGCCCAGACTATTAAGGGAGGAACATGTCTGAGGCTAGATTTTGTAGTGAAAGACATTGATGGAAAGGGAAATCCTGAGGAAGGTAACAGGACTATGTAATTCGGTCCTCACTTTCACGTGAGACTTTCCATTGAGCACCAACCCTGGAAACTCTAATCCTTTTATATATTTTTGTTTGGGAGTTATTTGTTTCCTTTAGCTTTTAATTAAGGAATATTGCAATTTGTTTTATTAAGATCTTACCAGATATGCCTTTATTTATACTTTAAAATATAAATGGCTATTATTAATTTTATAGGGGCAAAAATGTGTTTTCTTAGATCACATTTCCATTGAAATAATATTTACAATTGTATGTACATAGTTAAAATCCAGTGTAGTCTTTGGTCAAATTGTCATGCATTGCAGGTTAGTGGGATTTAAATGGAGCTTACTGCTATCAATATCTATCATCTATCATTTGATAGATCAACATCTATCAAATTTATTAATATAAAATTAACTAAGCAGGCAAATATATTTGAGAAATTATTTACTGTAAATAATATGAAAATTAATTGATAACAGATGAAATGAATACATGAAAGTTAACTTCCATATTTAAAATTATTATGAAATCATAAAGCCAGGAGAGAAAATGCTCCCACAAATAAATTTTCATCATGACTTCCTGAAGCAAAACACAAACTCAAACAAATGGAAAACAATCTTTTTTCAAATTAAGACATTTCAGGTGTTGGGGGAGTCCCAAAATGCAGTACATCAAAACCATGTTGTTACTGGAGGAGAAAACATGGAGAGGCAGAAGCACAGAAAAGTGACTTCCTTAAATATAAGAATAAGAGGTTCCTAAAAATGCTTAAATTGCTTAAGAGTTAAAAGGAACAAGTTTCTAACGTTCCAAAGAATTTTTGGACTTTGGTGCTGAAAGCTCCCGCTATCACTAAGTACTATCTCAAAATATTTCAGAAAAGTAGTGTGAACTCTTTGTCACATCACCTGAAAAAGGGTTCTCTTTTTACCACTTCTGTCATTTACAATTCAAACAAAAAATACAAAATTGACATTCTCTGAGGCACCTGAGTGGTAGGAAAGGAAGCATTTTCAAATGAATTTTTACAATGCACCTGAGCGGAATTAGCTGATTCCTTTGAAAGCTTAAATCACATCCATAGAACTTTTCAACGACACTAGTAGCAGAACCAACTTAAAAAACGAGAGACAGCATCTCTGCACAGATTTCTAGTTTACCAGTAATTGTTCCTTTGTCTTTCATAAATCGTGAAAAAGGATAATGCTGTTAATTAATGGTGAATCATGCTTCAGTGATCTATTCATATTCTCTGGCATGTTACTCTGGAGGTGGGAAGCAGCAAAGTGTTGATAACTATATTGACTCATCTTGGAACGAGATTAAGAATCTCAGTGTGACAACAAATATCTGTTTTCTTGTTACACAAATAGTTCACTCTTTTCTCCAAAATCTACAGTGGCTTTCTTAATCTTTTGTATAGTAGCAAAACTCCTCTGCCTAACCTTTAAGGTCCATTGTCAGTTCACACTGTATGGCCTTCAACTTACTTGCTCAGACTCGACTTTTTTTTCACACATGTGTCTTTTAGCATCATTCAAGTTGTTCCACTTTTTCCTTCCATCCATGCCCACTCTGTCCTCTAAATTTGACTCAAAATCAAATTGTAGTTATGACATGAGAGGAAGATAAGAGCCAGAAGTAGTTTTATATTTTAGCCAATAACCTTTCCTCATGTCCGTGGAAGACAATGCTAATTGCCTACCCAAAATCCATCCACCCTTAACAGCAGGATTCCAATTTTGTTCAGAGTGGCAGTGTGCTTTTCTAAAAATACTTTGCCAGGCCCCCTTGCTGCTAATGGTGGTCATGTGACACAATTCTGGACATTGAGACAGAAGTTAAGGCTATTTTGAAAGCTGTTGTTTGTCTCATAAGGAGCCCCTTGCTGCTTCTTTCCTCCTTCCCACCCCCTCTACCCCCAACAGGAATATTGATGCAATACCTGGAGATACGGTGCCTTTTTACCACCTTGAACACTACAATCCTGAGGACAAAGACTTACATGCTAAGGATAATGGAGCAGGAAAATGGAAAAAGCCTGGGCCCCTAATGTTACCACTGAGCTGCCATGAATAACTCTATTCTCCCTCTCTCCCTCTCTCCCAGTCTTCTCCTGTGTGAGTCAAATAAACTTCCATCTCTGCACTATTCGTAGGGCTTTCCTGCTATTGTAGACAAACAAATTTCTAACTGATACAACTCTTAGATTTTTTAACTGTGAGACTCCATTACTTTTATAATAATAAAATAATTATTACATGTTTTAAATGAAAAAAGGTGCACAACAGCCCAAGTGTTGGAATCCAACAGGACTATATTAGAATCCAGATTTTCCACGTATTAATTGTCTAACTATTGGCAATTTAATATTTCTAGTCTTAATTTCCTTATCAATTTCCCATCAAAGTGGGAATAATAAAGATGATGACTATATATCTAGCATAGCAAATTGGGTTGTTGTAAGGCATATGGTGAACACTCAATAAAGTATAGCTATTGAGTTGTCGGAAAACTCATGATGCATTTTTGTAGTGAAAAACATAGAAAAAATACATCATGACTTTTCCCACAACCCAATATTATTTTCACTACCAAGTATCTCAACACACACCCCTCCCCTGCTCTGCTGTGTTCCTCCTGAAGCACTCATTACATACATTAAAAAGCAGTGGAGGTCAAAAGTGTTGGTTCCTGGTCCTCTACATCAATTTGTGTGATTTTGGAAGATATATTACTTCTCTTGGCACCAGACTCTGCATCTGAAATATGTATCAGACAAGATTACTGATAAGTCATTTCCAGCTTTAAAATTCCTAAAGTATTTAAAAGCCAAGAAAGATTTTCAAAAAGTCAGAATAGTGGTTTCATCTGGAGGACAGGAAGAGAGTTATGATCAGAGAGGCACATGGGATAGGGGTGGGGATGTTCACGATGGTGGAAATATTCTATTTACTTACCTACTTGGTGGTTACATAGTTGTTTACTTTATAATTATTCATCAAACTGTATACACACACACTCACACACACACACACACTCACACACACACACACACTCATACACACACACACACACACACACACGTGTGTGTGTATATGTGCGAGGTCGGACAATTAAGTTCGCCTAGAAAAGGTGCTACACACCTCATTGCTGAATATTACTACACCTTCAAGGTACTCCCCTTGGGAAGCTATGCACCGACGCCAGCACCTAGCCCACCCTTCAAAGCAATTTTGGAACTCTTTTTCTGGAATGGCCATCAGAGCTGTAGTGGTATTACCTTTGATGTCCTGAATGTCATCAAAATGTGTTCCTTCCAATATGTCCTTTATCTTAGGATAAAGAAAAAAGTTATTGAGGGTCAGATCAGGGGAGTAGGGAGGGTGTTCCAATACACTTGTTTGTTTACTGACTAAAAACTCCCTCACAGACAGTGCCGTGTGAACTGGTGCATTGTCGTGATGCAAGAGCCATGAATTGTTGGTGAAAAGTTCAGGTCATCTAACTTCCATGCAGCCTTTTCAGTACTTCCAAATAGTAAACTTGGTTAACTGTTTGTCTAGTTGGTACAAATTCATAATGAATAGTCCCTCTAATGTCAAAAAAAGATTAGCAACATCATTGCAACAAGTTCGTGAACTTAACTGTCAGACCTCATATACACACATATATTGTATGATTTTTATATGTATCTTATATTGCACAATTTTAGAAATTCCTCAAAAGTTTATGACTATGTTTACAGGTGTACTATTTGCTCTGCCTTATATTATGCTACATTTTTTCCTACTGTGTAATTAGCAATACAATTTGTAATACGTTTCCCTATGCGTCCTCCTTATGGATAGGATGGCTCCTTTCACTCTTGCCTTGTACCTTCATCTCCTGGTGGAGGAGAAGTGGGTGCAAATATCTCCCCGGGAAGGAGGGGGATGTGATATAGGGTAAGTTCTTGAAAGCCAGTGAGGATAAGTAAGAGATAACCCTTCAGGTTTCTGGAGAGGCTGGAAAAGGTAGAAGGGAGATCAGACAAAAGTCTTTGTTGACCTTGAGGCTTGAAACATTGGAAAGGGCTGGTGTGGAAAAAGAAATGCATTTGAGGAGATCCCAATGAAGGTTTGTTCCATGCCCTTTTCTTTTTCATAGTTAATAGACTGTTTTCTTGGAGTAGTTTATGTTTATAGAAAAATGGAGTGAAAAACAGACTTCGCATATATCTCCTTACCCTCCACCCACAGGTTCCCCTGTAAGTAATGTCTTTAATTATTGTGGTACATTTATTACAGCTGATGAACCAGTATTGATACATTATTATTAACTAAAGCCTATAGCTTACATTAGGGTTTCTACTTTCTATAGGTTTTGACAAAAAGTTTGGACTTGTATCCAACATTATAATATACAGAATGATTTAACTACCCTAAAACTCCCATGTTTCATATTCATCAATATTTCCCCTTGAATCCCTGGCAACCACTGATCTTTCTACTGTTTCCATATTCTTGCCTTTTTCAGAATGTCATATGGTTGGAATCTTACAATATGTAGCCTTCTCAGATTGGCTTCTTTTACTTAGCAATATGCATTTAAGATTGTTCTGTCTTTTCATGGCTTGATAGCTTCTTTCTCTTTATTATTTAATAATATTTCATTATCTGGATGTACCACAGTTTGTTTATCCATTCACCTATTAAAGGACATCTTGATTACTTCCAAGTTTTGACAATTATGAATAAAACCATCATAAACATTCGTGTTTCAGATTTGTATGGACCTAAGTTTTCAACTTGTGGGTAATTATAATATGTTCCATGCCTTTTTAGAGACACAGCATCTGACATGAAGTTGTCCCTCTTCTCCCCCTGCCAGTCAGAAATGGCAGATGGCATAGGAAGTCTGGAGATCATCCCCAAGTTTGCACTGGAGCCATTATTGGCTTGGCAGGGTTTTCTGAATGTCCAGTTGTCTTAAGAAGGTCATAAAGGTAGAGAATCCAAGAACTAGCTCACTGGTACCAATCACTGCTATCCTCTCTCACCCCAAAGATTTCCAGCAGGGAAAGGGGGTCTCATGGAGAAGATTTGGAGAGAGCCACCATCAGGAATAAAGGAATACAAAAACAGTACCTCTAAAGATCCCTGATGACAGGGGCTGGGGCAATGTGTGCCTAGCAGGTGTTTGATGACCACCAAATGTGCTCCGTGATAGAATCCACTTGCTGGATACCACCATTTATGGAACCAGATTTGGTAAAGACAGATGAAGCCAGGGCCCAGGAAGAACAGCTCACAGGAGATGCCAATCTGGTACCTCATACAATCTGGTCAAGTGAGACAAACATCATAATGGAAACCAACCAAAACACCTGCAAGGCAAATGCAGGCAGAAAAACACCCAAGTGGACTCCTAAAGGCCCTTCTCAGCGCCCTAAGGACAGAGCTGCTTCCTTCTGGAACACAGACTTCATGTTTGAAAATAGGAAGAAAGGAAGGAAGCCGACTTGATAGGGATTTAAACTTTGACTTAAATGAACATTCACCTGAAATAGGTCTAAAACACTTTTAGTTAGCATGATTAGGTATTATTTTTGCTATCTCTGCCTACCCACCCCTAAATGGAATTGGAGCCAATACCCATAAGGAAGTTTAGATCATTAGAAGAAGAAGGAGAGGTAAGACAATGAAAAGAAGAAGTTGGTAGTCTAAGGTAAGGGGTTTGTTATATTTTTATTATACTATATAATGTACTTTTTATATCATAGTTTGCATAAATATGAATCACTGGTTGACAGACGGAAGGCAAGGACTTCTCATCCGAAAGGCAACGTGGTTTAGCTGTTAGGGGCTCAGACCTTTAACTGTGCATGGGCTTGAATCTCTGCATCCTCAATTATCTTGAGAAAATTAATTAACTTGACCGAGCATCAAATTATCTATAAGATTTCTTTTTTAATTACTCATGTCTACTTCATGGGCTGCTTTGATGTTTAAATAAGAGATGCATAACATCTTTTGCATAGCACTTGACACCAAATGTTACTGAGCTCTAAACTTTACACTTTGTGTAAGTCACCCAGGCTATTTGACCCTAAATTTTTTACTTGTAATATATGAGGGAACTACTGCCTCTTTCACAGGATGGTTGTAAGGATTCAATGAGGTAACTAAATAATGGGTAAACACATAACGTATGCTCAGAACACATTATTTTCTCCCTTCATCTCTAATAAGACCTAGAGTAGTGTAATATTTATTATAGGTGCTTACAGCTCTTAATGCTCTACTAAGAAACTGGCTTGTTTCCATTTCTGAAATTTTGAATCTCTTTAGTGAATTATGTACATGCAGAGACTACACCACAGCTTCATGGCACTTACGGAACCAGAGTTGAGTCTGGTTAACTTTATGAAGTATATTTCATATGCCCTTGTTTCTCTCAGCACCTTTTTCTTTTTCATCCTTCCTCATCCACATCTCCCTTCACTTTCTAGAGTCCTCATTTCAGCCCTAGCCAGGACTATTTCCCCTACAAGTGCTGAGTCACCACAACTCACATCAAATCAAACCTTTTCCTCCTTTGCTCTGCTGACCAGTGGAGGGTTACTGGCTTGAAAAATGTATCCCTCTTGGATCTTAATGATAATGGGTTAATCAGCATGTCATTACTTCTTCCAAGGTGTTCCATTTTAGCAGAATACTTGGGTAGATTTTGTTTTTTTAAACCCAAAGAAATAATTTCTTTTAGTCCTAACATCACTTTTGAGTGTTAATAATGAAATATTTTGAGGTTAGACACGCCTTTGGGGCCCCTCATATCACATTCAGAGCCACACATAGTAAACCCTGATCAGGACAGTATAAACACTGGTATCCAAGAAACCTGAGAATGTTAATTTATCTCCATTAGATAGTGCCAAGGAGTGGCATGGGGCACTGCAAACATAAGTCAAATAAAAGAAATGTATTAAATGGAAGTAATTTTACTGACCTAGAGATAAAATTCTACCTTCCAACCCTTACTGGAGTTGCACATTTTATATTGGAAACCAAAGAACACTACAAAATTCCCATTTATTTATTTATTTTAATTTTTAAAAATTTTTTTAACAATTTTTTTTAAGATTTGTTTTTTATTGGGGAATTGGGGGAAGGGGAACAGTGCTGGGGAATTGGGGAAGGGGAACAGACAAGTTGCTGTCCTTTTGTTCTTCAGTCTAGTTGTGGAGGACGTTGCTTCACTGGCCNACTGGCCCAAGTTGGCACCATCATTGCGCTCTTCCTGGGCGAGGCAGATCAGTCGCCGGCTTCTGGACGGCCACTCATGGCGGCTGCTGGCCACTTACCCTGGCTGCTGGCTATACACGGTAGCCCATGGCAACCCACTGCAGCAGGGGGCTGCAGCCTACGTCATGGCCTGCGACTCACTGCAGCCCAGCTCCAGGTTGAGCTGTTGTTCAGCATCTTAGCTGTAGAGTGCAGTGTCGCTGGCCCTCATATGTGGGATCTGAACCAGGGCCCTCTGGAGTCCCAAGCCAGCTCTTAACCAACGCACCACTTGGCCGGCCCCGAAATTCCCCTTTAAAACAGACATTTCACGAAGGGAATATATAAAATAATGTCCTCATTGGGAACACACTGCATTTATTCTTACAAAAGTCAGCTTTGCCCACTAGCTGTGTCTAAATTTGGGACATTAAAAAGATCTCAAATCTGTGGTGTTATTACAGGTTTTAATGTTTATCATCTTTGGTCTTTCCATGAGATGTAGGTGCCACTAACATCGCCTCTCACCTATTCTCTATGGAACCATTTTGGCCTCTTATATAGAGAAGAAAGAAAGGGCTTCTGCTCCCCTTTGTCTCTCATCCAGAATGGCAGTCTTTCTACTATATCCCTATCCTGTCGGGCCACAAATGTGCATCCTGATATCTCTTTCTGACGAATTATAACACTGTATGTTTAGAGAAAACTGTAAGAAGTTTAGATCCCAGGAGAGAGTCATGACAGCACCACATTGCTTAAAATTTGAAAATTCTCTTCTTCATCATAAATTTATTTACTTACCAATATTTGTTCAACCAATCTATTTACAATGCACTATGCTAAAAACTGCGGTGGGTGCAAAGAATTATTTCTCCCCCGAACAATCTACTGAAAAGGCAAGATGCATGTTATGTAACTGTGCTATTCCTCTAATACCAGGGGTTGGCAAACTACATGCCTGGGGCCAAATCTGCCCTATGGCTTGTTTTCATGTGGCTTACAAGCTAAGAAAGCTTGTTTATATTTTTAAGGGATTATAAAAAGCAAAAACATAACAAAGACAAGATATATGACAGAGTCTGCATGTGATAGAGTCTGCAAGTGGTCCATGGAGCCTAAGGTAATATACCATCTGGCTCTTTATAGAAAAAATTTGCCTACCACTGCTCCACACAGTTCTGGATATAACTAATAGGACAGTCATCCCCAATATAATAGGGCAAATATTAGAGCACATTCTCATGGTCCCCATATACAAACACATTACCCAACCTCCTATCTGATGTGTTTCCAAGGGTCACATGTCTCTCTGTATCTTGAGAGAGAATTTTAGTCTGTCTCAGCACTGTCTCCCAGGGCTGACTTGTGCAGAAGGGGTATTGAAACAGAATGGTAATAGCAGGCTTGACCAGTAGTTGTGTCTAAAACACAGAGGCAGGGTGAAAACAGGCTCTTCAAGGTTTTGGGGAAAAGGCAAATCCCCAGCATGACCCCCCTATGCCCTGCTAAGCAGGAGCCCAAATTAATGGAGCTCATAGTCTCAGCAGTCAGCTATCTTCTAACCACTGAGTTTCAGCACCCACTCCATCATGGTCCCAGAACTTCTGCTGTCTTGTCTACCATTGTGATTCTCACCCAAAAAGTGGGAAGTCTCCTATTCACATTTGAGATCCTTTATTGGCAGGTTTTTATCCAAACCTAGTTGCCTAAAGAATATCAGCTTGCCAAGGTTCTAAATCAAACCCATTACTCAGTGCCAGAGCCCTAATCCATTGGAACTGAGTAACAACTGCCCTTTAGAGAGGCCATAGGCTCTCCAAATGGCCATTGTATCAGCTACTTCCTACTGTTTCTTGGATACTGAGGCTGAGTGTCTGGTGCCACATAACTTAATGGGACTACCTCACATGTTTAGAGTTACCTCCCTGGCCCCCGTGGACATTTGAGTTTGTAGCTCCTGGTTTAAACACTCAAAATACAAAAGATCCACTTTGTACACATTAAGATAGCTACTGGTAAAAAACAAATACAAAAATAGAAAATAACTAGTGTCGGCGAGGATGTAGAGAAATTGGAACCATTGTGTACTGCTGGGGAAAATGTAAAATGGTGTAGCCACTGTAGAAAACAGTATGGTGGTTCCTCAAAAAATTGAAAATGGAATTACCATATGCTCTAATAACTTTACCTCTGGGTATATACCCAAACGAACTGAGGTATTGAGATAGGGATTCAAGCAAATATTTGTACATTCATAATAACATCATTTACAAGAGCCACAAAGTGGAAGCAAACCAAGTGTCCACTGACAAATGAATGGATAAACAAAATGTGGTGTACACATATAATGGAATATCTAGACTAAGCCACTTACTTGTTGTGTGATATCAGGCCACACATTCTCGCAATTAAAAAAAAATCTAGTATCTACCTATTCATGTATTGTTTGTGAGAATTACAATGAGTATCTATTGTGAAATGACTTGTAAATAGTAAACCACATTCCAGGTGGGGGATAAATGTCATGTGAGTGCTACATGTGAGTGTGAAATGTGCATGGAGCTGTGATAGATCACTTGCAATGGAAATAATAGAGGAGGCTTTCATGGAGGACCTAGTATTTGAACTGAACTTTAATGAATGGGGAGTGTTTGAAAAAGTGCCGATACAGTGGGCATTTGGAAAAGAGGGAGAGGAATAAGTAAAAGTTCTAAAGTGGATGAATAAATGGTGTATTTGATCAAGTAATCATGTTTGACAGGAGTGGAGGAAGAAAAAACAATGGGAAGGGGTTACATTATGGAAAATCCTGAATGCTTGCCTAAGAGATTAGATTTTCATTCAGTAGGCCATAGGAAGTAATTGTGTTTTAGAGAAGAAGACTTACTGGAGCTTTATAAGTACTACTATAGAGGTATACAGAATAGATTAAAATATATTGATAGATATACTGTAATAAAAGAGACAAATTAAAAGTCTATAGAAATTTTCAAGACATGAGTTAGGGCTAAGCTAAGATGGTGGTGGAGGAAACTGAAAGAAAAGGATACAAATCCTGTTGTTGGACTTGTAAAAATGTTTTATAACTATTCCTTATAATTCATGCAAGGCTCACTGTAATCTTGGATCTGTCTAACAGAAGTTTCCAAGAAGACAATTAGATATTCAGTCCACACCTCAATTTCAAGCTTCAGAATCGTGCTCCCTTCTGCCATTTGGACATTGTCATCTGAATGTCCTCCAGGCCCCTCAAACTAAACATGTTCATTTTGAACTTATAAACCTACTTATTCCCTAGTTTTCTGATTCTTAAAGAAATAACACTTGTGCTTTTTTCTCCCTCTATTGCAAAGTAATATATATCCTCTGTTGAACATTTGGAAAAATCATCACAGTGCAAAAAAACAAAACAAAACTTATTTTTCAATCTACCCCAAAAAGATTTTTTACAAATATTTATAAATATATTTATAGTCATTTTACACATGTGATTATCTTTTTAAGTAAAAACAAGTTAGCATTGAACTCTACATAGTATTTTGTAACTTTTTTTTTAATTTTGGAGACTTAGTATTATTATAAAATAACACACGAAGGCCATTTACTCCAAAGACACATTGTTAATTATTCACCATGTGATTGTGAGTAAATTAATATCCAAATTCTATTTTCTTTATTCCAAAATGGGTATGCTACTACAGTAGACTCTTGAACAACATGGGTTTTTTAAACCATGTGGGTCCACTTATAACTGGATTTTTTTTTCAACTGACCCAATTCAAACCTCCGTTTTTCAACCATCAATTCGTGGTTGGGAATCCACGTATGCAGAGGGCTGACTTAAGTTATACACAAATGTTTGACTGTGCTGGCAGTCGGCACCCCTAACCCCTGCGTTGTTCAAGTGTCCACTGTACTTAGCCCACTGCATTGCTGTAAGGCAGCAAGCGGTTCCTAAACTTGGCTGCACATTAGAATTACCTCGTAGGTTTTTTAATATCCCAAACTGCAGGTTACACCTCATAATGTCTGGGGGTGGGAGCTAGACATCAATAATTGTTAAGCTTCTCCAGGTGATTCCAATTTACGGCAAAGCTGGGAGTCAATTTTGTAAGGTTTAAAGAAAACAATAAGTAAAAAGCACCTGGCAGGTAGAAAGCACTCAATAAATAACAATAGCCCTCATTTACTGAATGACTACTATGTATCCCATACTTCACCAGCATTCTGTAGTCATTGTTTCTGCTAACTCTCAACATGTCACTTTGAAGTTTTGTGATCCTAATCTTACAAAGTAGGAGACTTAGATTAATTAAGAAACTTGCACAATGTCACACAGCTCGTAACTAAGAAACCAGGATTGAAACCCAGGTCTGAAGGACTGAAGTACATACCTTTTCATCATATTGCATTAGGCTACAGAAATATTATTTTTTCCTTTTTTCTCCAATCCTATCTAAATCAGTTTATCATAATGCTTTTTAAACTAAGTTGCATGTAAAGAAAAATTAAATCTGTATTCTGTAGGGGTTTCTATCAGTATCTTCTGTAGCTTGACTAATTCCCATTTTCAGCCACAGAAAATAAGGGTTAATTGTGTGGCAGAGCCAGATTGGGAATGACTATTTGATATATGTTATTTGAGTTTAAAATGGTTTTATCCCTTTACCTATAGGCCAGTTAACTAAGAACAGATTAGAAATGGCTCTATTCATGGGTTCCACTTGAGGTTCCATTCAGCCACATTTTAAATATGTAACATTTGCTGTAAGATAATTTCTATTGGCCTAAAGAAAACTAATCACCACCATTAGAAAATTAATCACACATGTGTACACATTTAATGTATGTATATAATTGTTTTGAAACAGACAAAATTCCTAGCTACACAATGATTATAATAAGGCCTGTAATCATGACTTCACTCTAACACGTTGTTAGAGTAGTACTTCCATCTGTGGGTCCTTAGGAATCGTGTCAATTTTTATCATGTAGTAAGACACAGTCAAATTATTTCCATAACTTTGGAAGTTACTCATTCCACACTTTCTTTATTGTTTTTTGGCATTTGAGGCTATTTTATTGCTCCGAACAAATGTCGATGTCTTGATAGCAAAAACATTTGCTTTCTTCTCATCTTACTTGATATTTTTGGAAGAACAAATTGACAACTCCCATGAATGATTCCGAGTTAGCAGCAGAGCATCTGCTGCGGGATGGCGTTCCCTCTTTTGAAGTTCACTGAGAAGCTAATTCCATCATTTTAAAACCAAAAATATTGCCCAATCTGAGGTGACAATAAAATGAATGTAGATTCAAAGATTGAACAGTCACACCCAGAAAACCTTAAAATGTTAATATTTAGTTGGTAGGTGCTAGCAAATGCTATCCACACTAATACTGCATGTCCATAAATATCACCCCTGAACTGGCCTATCTTGTAATTCACTTACTGATTTGGGTCTGGATATTTATCTGATACTGAGGATAGGTTCTATTTTCAATAAGTTAAATGGTTGGGAAAGACAGTCACTGCATTTGATAATACTTTCGTGTTAAAATTGGTAAATGAAATCTTTTGGAAAGGAATTGTCACACCAAGTGAGTAATGAACAGCACGTGGGTTTATTTCTTCATTGTTCATACTGTGAATTTTCTTCATCCAATTTTTAGCATTCCTTTAGTGACCCATTTTTGCTACATGTTTACTTTATCGACAGATTTTTTTTCAAGGTGCCATCTATCTTTGAGAATATGTTCAAAAATGTTAAAATACTGGGCTTCATAAAATTATAACAGGCAACATAAGCCAGATTGAGAAATAAATATCTTGCCAAATAGTGTTTCTCAGCAAACCATTTGGAGAGACTAAATTTTTTTTTAAAGTAGTTGATACCTTGAAAAAATATAATTTCTCCCTCCCTCCTTTTCTTAACATTAGTGTTCTTGTAGACATATTAATTCCTATATGAGTATAATTCTAAAATATTCCTGGAATTTGTATGTGATTGCATATAAATGTTTGTCTTTAGAGAGTCAAAAAGAATTGAGAAGTTCCAAGTGGAAGAAACTATCTTTAGAAAATTAATTTGGAATTCTGTTATAACCTTTGGGCTCTGAAACCATAACTTTTTCCAAAGTAAGGTAGGGAGGGGTAGATAATTCTCTTAGTGACCAACCAAATATTTTCCTGAGTTTTCCCTTGAGAGAAAAGTATATTTGGTGGCTATTGATGATTACACTCAGCCTTTGTGACTCCCAGAAGTCTCTGCTTACTTTAACAGGTTGAGCGTTGGGATAGGAGGAGATCTATTTGGATAGCATGGTCAGGGATTGCCTCTGAGGTGGCAAATTTAAAAACTGAATTCTGAAGCAAGAAAAGGAGCAACTGATGTGAACTGTGGAGGGGATAGAGAACTATCCAGGTAAAGGGGAAAGCCTGTAAAAATTACCATGAGAAAGGAGATTTCTGTATTTAAGGAATGGCAATTCATCTGTGTGTTTGAATGAAATGCTAAAGGAAAGAGTGTCACAAGAAAGGGTTGTTATAAATAAGACAGGTCATTAGGGACCTTGTAAGCATGGGGAAGAGTTAAAACTTTATCTTACTTTCATTATTGAGTAGAGTATTAAGTAGATCAATGAAATGATTTAACTTAGGTTTCAAAAAGATTACTCTGACCATGAAAATATAAACCAGAAGGGGCAAGACCAATCAAGAAGCCATTAAAAAACAGAAATGACCAATACTGGCTCAAGAAGACAACTATAGAACAAATCACAAAGGTTAAATATTAATATCTTAAAAGAGGCCCCAGACATAGATGGTTTTAGAGATGAATTCCTTGTAATCACCAATGAATATGAAATTATTTTTAATTCACCAATCCTAGACTGTGGAAAAAGATAAAAACCTTCTGAATAAAGTTAGAATAGCCTTAATAAAATATCTGATGAAAGTAACAAAAAAGTTTATATTTTTACTTTTTGAAATGTATCCATTAACATAAGCCAACATACCAAATGTTACAGGTGAAAAAACCATATGATTGTGTCAATGATTGCTGTAGAATCATTTGATAAAATTAATTAGACATTCCTAAGAAAAACTATAAGTAATAGAGAAATAAAAGAAAGCTCCGTGGCAAGTCTTGGCAGCCAGGGGATGAGCGGGATAGGCAAGATCATCTGCTGCTACAAAAGGGCCAGTTTCTCTACCTGCTCAGCCCATGTTCCATGAGAGGGACACCTGTCAATGACAACAGGTGTGGACACCTTCAGCACCACTGGCACATGGCCCAGTGCCAAGACCTAATACTAACCTGTACTTCAAGGGAGAGCAGAGCAAGTGGTCCTGCTCCACCAACTACTGATGCTCTGAGGGCCAGTCCTTCACTTCTCCCAGCCTGGCCCATACACAGCACTTAGGCCCAAGGGGTGGGGCATTTACAACAGTTTGGGACATCCTCTCTCTTTTCCTGTAGGGGATGGAGGTTTTCAGAGGCTTGGCTAGGCAGAGTTTTTCAACTTTGGCACTATTGACATTTTGGACCAGATAAGTCTTTGTTATGGGGAGCTGCCAGCATCTCTGGTCTCTATTCACATGATGCCAGTAGCATGTAATTCTCTCCCCCAGTTGTGACAACCAAAAATGTCTCTAGACATTGCTAAATGACTCCTATTGGACAAAATCACCACAGTTAAGAACTGCTAGGTTATAGGACAATATCATGACATTGTTTATCATAATTTATGGCTTTATATAGTTGCATTCACACCAATAAATTCTCACTGGGGAGGAAAAAAGGGAAACTGTATTAGTCAGCTTGCACTGACAAAATAAAATACTATAGACTGAGTGGCTTAAACAACAAAAATTTATTTTCTCAAAGTTCTGGCAGATGGAAGTTCAAGATCAGGGTACCAGCATAGTTGGGTTTCAGTGAAATCTCTATTCCTGGCTTGCAACTGGCTAACTTCTCACTGTGTCCTCACATGGCAGAAAATGAGGGAGATTTGATGTCTTCATTTTCTTATAAAGAAAGATCTTATGGCCTCTTATAACGGCACCAGTTCTGTCATAAAGGGCTCCACTCTTACGACCTCATTTAACCTTAATCATGTCCTTAAAGGCCTTATCTGCAATACTGTCACATAGGGAGTTAGGGTTTCAACACATAATTTTGGGGCGACATAATTCAGTCCATAGCAATATCTACACAAGATTTTTGAAAAAAAAACTCTACCTCAAGCCAACAACTACATTATATACAACAGCCGTTATTTTATTCAAATCAGTAACAAGACAGGGATTTCTGCTATTATTGCTATTCTTGAATACATTTTGGAAACAGATAAGGTTAGAAAATTAAAGAAGCAGTGTAAATATGGGGAACGAAAAGGTAATAGTATCTTTATTTCCAGTTGGTATGATTATATACTTTGAAAACACAAGATATTCTGCTAAATATCTGCAAGCATTAATAAGAATTTGATAGAATGGCTGGCCAGATACAAAATTAATACTTTTATTTCTACTAATATTATGCAATTAGAAATTGAAATGGGAAATATCCCATTTATAAGAACAATCAAGAAGACAAATTACACAAAATAAGTCTAAGAAGACAGGGATTGGATCTAAATGAAGAAAATGATATTTTACAAAAGACAAAAAGATCTGAAATTGGAGAGATAGTTCTTCCTATATTAATATACAAATTTATTGCAGTTTCAATCAGAATCTCAACATAATTTTTTTTCAATTGGTCAAAATAAGTGTATAATGTATATGGAAAAAATGGGTAGTAACTTTCCATTTTAAAATTGATATCAAGATTGAACTCACTCTACCAGATATTAAAAATTATATAAATCTATGTAATGAAAACTCTATGTAGTAGCATAATAATAGACAATTAGGTAACTGGTATAAAATAAAATCTAGACTTCTGGTCAAGATGGTGGAGTGGGTAAACACTTGCTCACCTCCTCCCACAACCACAAATTACAAATAAATTATAAAACAACCACCCTTGAGAATCACCTGAAGACTAGCTGATCAGAATGCCTGTGACTATGGATATAAAAAAGAAGACATGATGGGACTGGTAGGAGGGGTGGAGATCCAGAACAGGATGGTCCCACACCTATGTGTGGTGGTTATGAGCTGGGGGAGATATCATGGCTTTGGAGGTTCCCTCCCTGAGGAGCAAGGGGTCCTAGCCCCACACCAGGATCCCAGACTGGAGCACTAGTATTGTGAAGATGAGTCCCCACAACATCTGGCTTTGTAAATTAGTGGGGATTCTGTCCAGGTGAGATGGAGAGCTGCTGGAGAAACAGGCATCTTCTTAAAGGGCCCAAGCACAGACTCACTCACCCACAAATACTTGTTCTAAGCTCACGAAAAAGGACAGCAGCTTGAAAATCAATAGGGACATTCAGGGAGGAGCAGAATTGTGTCATTTAAGGGCGAGGGCTGGCGGGACAGCTTTCTTCCAAACAGAAGTTCTGGTAGGCACCATTGTTTCTTTGTTTATCTCTCCCCCCAAAATTGGCAGGCATAGGTGGGCGCCATTTCTGAGTCTCCATTAATTTGGCTAATACCTCTCACCCCATCTTGATGATTCCCTGGGACCCTGCCCCACCCAACATGCACACCTACCTGAGCCGCTTTTAGTGGCTGTTCCTCACAAGTTGCTAGCCTTGGCTCATGTTGAGGACTTTCCTAAAATCTCAAACCCCAAACAAGCAGTGACTGGCCTCTGTGTGCCCTGTACTTCTTGATGAGTGGCTCCCTGCACTAGTGACAGCTGGCCTTGTTTCACAGCATAGCCTCTCCCAGGTGCCTCCAAGTCCAGCACAGGCAGTTACCAATTGAATATCACTTTGTAGCTCCTACCAGGTGGCCCCAGGCCAGGCACAGGCAGCAGCTTACCTGGGTCTGCACCGGAGGCCTTCCCAAGAGGCCCCAGAACCAACACACTCAGTGGCCTGATTCAGACCACATTTGAGCACCACCCAATTAGCTCCACAAACGACACACCCAAAGGGTGAATTCAGTAGGCATCAGATCCTCACTAAAGTGAATTCTGCTCTCTGGGATCAGATCCCAAACAACAGCTTGTAGTTATGGCAAGTCCTCACAGCCAGTCAGCCTAGGGTCAATTCCACCCAATGACCTGCCAATAGCAATCAAGTCTCAAATACAACAGGAGGGCACACACCATCCATACAAGAGACACCCCTGGATCACCTGGCTCAGGCGACCAGGGAGCCTGGACCATCAGACTCCACAGGACACTTACTATATAAGGCAACCCTGCCAAAACTTGAAGACATGACAGATCTATCTAATACATAGAAACAAACACAGGGAGGTAGCTAAAATGAGGAAACAAAGAAACATATCCCAAATGAAAGAACAGTACAAAACTCCAGAAAAAGAACTAATAAATGGGGCAAGCAATCTACTCAATACATAGTTTAGAATACTGGTTACAAGGGTGCTGAATGAACTCAGTGAGAACTTGCCCAAAGAGATAGAAGCAAACAAACAAAAAAGGGTAAAAAATGAAGAATACAGTAACTGAATTGAAGAACATATTAACAGGAATCAACAGTACATTAGATGAAGCAGAGGATCGAATCAACAACCAGGAAGACAAGGTGGCAGAAAACACCCAATCAGAACAAAGAAAAATGAATCCAAAAAAATTAGTTTAGAGACATCAAGTGTAACATTTGTATCATAGGGGTACTAGAAGGAGAAGAGAGAAAGAGCAAGGAATTGCAAATCTAAGTGAAGAAATAATGATGGAAAATTTCCCTAACCTGGTGAAGGAAATAGACATACAAGACCTGGAAGTACAAACAAGATGAACCCAAAGAGGCCCACACCAAGACACATCATAATTAAAATGCCAAAGATTAGAAACAAAGAGAGAATCTGAAAAGCAGCAAGAGAAAGGAAGTTATTTATCTACAAGGGGACTTCCATAAGACTGATTTCTCAACAGAATCTTTGCAGGCTAGAAGGGATTTGCATGAAATATTCAAAGTGATGAAAAGCAAGGACCAATAACCAACATTACTCTACCCAGCAAGGCTATCATTTAGAATGGAAGGACAGATAAGGAACTTCCCAGACAAAAAAAGAAAAGGTAGGAGAGTTCGTCACCACCAAGCCAGTAGTACAAGAAATTTTAAAGGGACAAGGAGGAAGAGGAGGAGGAGGAGAAAAGATTAAAAATGTGAGTAATAAAATGGCAATAACTACATTTCTATCAATAATTACTTTCATATAAATAGATTAAATGTGCCAATCAAAAGACATATTGTGGCTGAATGGATAAGAAAAGAAGACCCATACATATGCTGCATACAAGAGACCCTTTCAGATTGAAGGACATACACAAACTGAAGATAAAGCAACAGAAAAAGATATTTGATGCAAATGGAAATGAAAAAAAAGTGAGAGTAGCAACACTTATATTAGACAAAATAGACTTTAAAACAAAGGCTATGACAGAAGACAAAGCATATTCATGTACAATAGCCAAGATATGATTGGATAAAGAAAAAGTGGTATATACATACAACGGAATATTACTTGGCCATAAAGAAGAACAAAATCTTACCAGTTGCAACAACATGGATGGACCTAAAGGATGTTATACTAGGTGAAAAAAGCCAGACAGAGAAAGATATTTACCATATAATTTCACTTATATGTGAAATCTAAAAAACAAAATAAACAAATACTCAAAACAGAAACACATTCACAGATACAGAGAACAAACTAATGGATGACAGGTGGGAGCGGGGCTGGTGGAAAAGGGTGAAGGTATTAAGAAGTACAAATTGGCAGTCACAAAATAGTCACAGGATGTAAAGTATAGCTTAGAGAATATAGTCAATATGATTGTAATACTATGCATAATTCCAGGTTGGTACTAGACTTATCAGAAGAATTACTTCATAAGTTATGTAAATGTAACCACTATGCTGTACACCTGAAACTAATATAATATTGAATGTCAACTGTAATTGAAGTTTAAAAATATATATTTATGTAAACAAAAAACTCTAAAATAAACATATTAAGTGATAAAGTTGACATTTTTAAATCAAAATGTTGGGAGAAAAAAAATTTGTTCTACCTTAAATGATGTTAGCATTCCTGGTCAATTATCTTAAGGAACATAAAAGTATCCTACAATGGCAAAAGATATAGTAAAAAATATCACAAGACAAAAATATCATAAGAAAAATTGAGACACTTTTTTTTTAACCTTGCAATAGAGAGAGCAAGACAGTAAGGTCTTGAAAATACATAGAAAAAGCAGTAAATTTGGTTACACTAAATTATAATGTTTCTTCCCACAAAAGAGAAGCTACTGTTATTGTTAAAATGAGAGGGAAGAGTAGTTATAACAGTGGTGGTAGTGGAGATGGAAAGAAGTAGACAGATTTGATATATATCCTAAGGTGGCAACAACAGGATTTCCAGATAGATTGGAGATGGTTTGAAAGTGGAAAGAAAGTAGAATTATATCCAGACTTTGTGAGATCATTTTAAAGAAAAATAATACAAAATTACTCACACAAAATTAGATACAAAAGTGAGTAATTCTTTACAATGAGAAAAGAAGCCACAACAAATTACAAATTATACTAAGCTCCCAGATACTAGAAACATTCCCAAATTCCCCGCCAAAATTATGACATATTATTTTTAATTAATCAACTGCTTGAAACATTTTGGCATAATACACTTTGATATTGCTTTTATATAATTATGATTTTGTAAGATCATTTGGTAAGTTCAGTCTAGCATAGTTAATCAATGTTTTTTTAATATTATTTAGAATTGGGATATATAAAACATGTGACATCACACATAGATGTACTTACTATTTATAGCACAGTTTTAAATTTGTAGTCTACATAAAAAATTCTGATAAATTCTATTTCATGCAATTTTCATCTTTGAAAAGTATGAATTATTTATAATTGTAAATGTTGCATTATTGAGTATTTGTAGCAAGAGAGAACTTCTCTTTTGACTAGGTGTCATTATGTTTCACATGTTCCAATATTTAGCTAAATAAATGCTCTAATATTAAGCAAAATAAATACTAAATATTATATGTCTGATTATTGGAAGAATTGTCCACAGACTAACTTCTGGCTCCCCAAATTTCAAATATCATTTCTCCTCCCTACACAATACTTCTGAGTTTGATATGTCATGCTTATATGGCAAGACAGTCATAGGTCCTGAACTTTGTATCACAAAGCTGGGTGAGTCGGCATAGTGAGTTGTTAGGAGCTTTCCTAAAGCCACCCCATGCAAGAATAACTAGAAATTTCTTAATTATATACAGTAGTGTCTGTGGACAACATAAGTTTATTTCACTAAATCCAAAGTAAATGTATCCCTAACACAACTCCTCATAACCAGATCTCAAAAAACTCACTTAAAATTCAACAACATAGGCTAAAGTAAAATGATTGAAAAGTATACCATGTAAATATTAATTTTTGAAAATCAGGAATAGCTATATTAGTATTAAATAGAGTAGACTTCAGAGCAAGGAATATTACAAGAGGCAAAGAGGCACATTACATAATGATAAGAGGATCAATCCACCAGGAAGATATAATGATCCTAATGTGTATGCACCAAACAGCAGAACCTCAAAAATACATTAAGCAGAAATCAATATAGATGAAAAGAGAGACAAATTCACAATAATTGCTTGTCCTTTAATACACCCTCTTAGCAAGCATTAGAACTAATAGAAAATCACCAAGAACAACACAATTACTACCAGAAAATTGACATATATAGAAATAATCACCCAATCAGAGCAGAATAGACATTTTCCTAGCATTTATGGAACATTTACCACATAGATCATATCTTGGGCTATAAAACAAGCCTGAATACATTTAAAATAATTGCAATTACACAAAGTATGTTCTCTGACCATAATGAAATCAAACTAGAAGTCAATAACAGAAAGACAAGGGGAAAATCTCCCAACACTTGGAAATTAAACAACACACTTCTAAATAATGAATCAAAGAGAAAGTCTCAAAGGAGATTAAAAAATACACAGAAACAAATGAAAATACACCATATTAAAATATGTGGGATATAGCTAAAGCACTGCTGAGAGGGAAATGTATAGCACTAAATGCTTACATTACAAAAGAGGAAAGGTCTCAAACCAATAATATAAATTCCTTTCTCAAAATTATCAAAAAAGAGCAAAATAAACCCAAAGCAAGAAAGGAAATGCTGACCACTCTCAATTACTTCACTTCTCTTGTTACTAGGCCTGGATTCCATTGTCCAGCATTATAATTATGCCCTTACAACTGTCATTAATTACTTGCCTCTCTCTATTACTTTTTCACATAGCCAACAAAACAAACAAACAAACAAACAAAAATCCCAACTTTCCTTATACAAACTTCTCTCTCTGCATTTGTTCACAAACATCTCAATCTTACTGCAAAAAATCACAGCAGTGCTGACCAGAGTCATTTCAAATCATGACCGTAACCCTCAAATGGTCACTTGACACTGACAATCAAACCTACCCCAATTCTCTAGTAAATTTACTTTTCTATTATCTTAGCAGATGATTTTAAATATCCAACATTTTCTTCCCCCTTTGTTCTAAGCTAATAACCTCTGCATATTTTATACAAAATAGTTCTACTCCAATAAGAACTACCTTATCTTTCAACCATCAACCTCCTTGTGTCTGTACATACATGTGGGCCTCTCTTATAGTTATAATAGTCACTGCTCCTATCTTAACCCAACCACACCACTTATCTTTTTGTAAAAAAATAAATAAATTTTTACTGCCATTTTTTCTGTCTCTACTACATTATTAATTTCTCCCTTTCTACTGAATCCTTCCCATGCAAACTGAAGTGTGCTTTAAGATTACCCATCAACACAAACAAAAAAAAGCAAGCAAACAAAAACTTTCCTTTGACTCTATATCCTGTTCCAGCGATTGCCTATTTCTCTGCTCTCCTTCATAGAAAAATAAAGCATATCTATACTTACTGTCTTTACTTCTTCACATTTTCTCTTCAAATCATCTTAATTGGGTATTTCTCTTGACTTCTCTAATAAAATGGACCTCATCTCACCAATGACTTCATCTTACTAAAGCTAATGTTCACTTCTCTGAGATCATCTTACTGGAGCTCTTGACATTTGACACCATGTACTCTATTCCCTCCTTCCTGACACACATTCTTCACTTGGTTTCCAGGATATCATGCTTCCCTAGCTTTTTTCTCATCTCTCTGATTGCTTCATTTCAAACCCTTTCCTTCTTCCTCTAGACCTCTAAATATTGTGGTGACTCAGGGCTCTCTCTTTGGTTCTCTTCTCACCTCTATGATCTAATCTGGGTAATTTCAGCTATTCCCAGGGCTTTAAGTACCATCTTTAGCAGACAAATCAAATTTATATCTCCAGCCAAGCTCTGTCTTTAGAATTCCAAACTCTTATATTCCACTTGGCATTTCAATTTAGATGTCTAATAGAAAACTTAAACATGGCCAAACAGAATTAATACCCCTTCTCAATTTGTTGCTGTAAAGTCTTTCACCTCTCACTAAACACATTTACCATTTATTTAATTGCTTAAGAAAACAGAAATGTATAGGTTTTATTATCCTTGACTTTTATTTCTCTCACAACCTATATGCTATCCATCAGTAAATACTATTGGTGTTACTTCCAGTACGTCCTGGATCTATCCATTTACTCCCATCTCCATAGCTATAACCTTAGTCCACATCACCTACTCACCTCACAGTTTTTTAACAATTAACTTTCTGAATTCACTTAAAACTGAGACATGGCTGACAGATCATTTTAAAGCAGTAGTACCTTAAACTTCCCCAGAGTACATATTGTATTTGCTTTTCATTTGGGCCTTGAAAGATATTTTAGGGACAAACTTGAGAGAAACTAGTTCAAATGTCATTTTAGACTGGAAATACCTGAGCTTGTATTTTGAAAAGACAAACAAAAAGCAGAAAGAATAATGGATAACCAGTGGTGAATTTAAACTACTTGCATGGGCCTTTAAGAATAAATTAAAGTATAAATTCTCATTGAACCAAAATTGTTTAAAGTAATAAGTTAAAAAGAGGGGAATTTTAAAAGTTATACTAATGAATAAGAGGAACAAACAGGAAGGGGTAGTCCCTCTGCTTGAGACAGATGGTGATAACAGACGACAAAAAGAAAGCAGGACCACTCCGTTCCTGTTCTGCCTGTCTTCTGCGTCAAAGACAATGATCTTCAGACTGGAGAGGGTAGAACAAACTAGTTTAAGAGGGAACTGATTTCAAAGATAGATGGGAAGATAGAGAACATCAAGTACCCTGGCTGAGATGAACTTCACAGCAAGGTGGGAAAGAAGTGGGGGGGGGGGTGAAACTTCTGAGCCAGCAATTGTTACCTCTAAGGAATGATGGAAAAGGGGAGAGTGGCAAATACAGTGCAAATTTTCAATACAGGAAAACAGTAAATTCTGCAATTATATTAAATCAGTGAGCCTGACATTAATCCCTGTGCAAAATTATAGAATGGATTGTTAAAATGCATGGATTTTTCAAACAGTATAAAATGAGAGCTCAATTCTTACAAAGGGAAGTGGTATTCACTAAGACCCAAAACAGGCTCATTAAGATTATGCTCTGACTAACCTCATTTACTTTTTGGGTAGATGAACTGCTACCATTATGAAGAGCTAATATTTCTTTAGCACTTATTTGATGTTAGGCTCTAGGTTAAATTCTTTATATGCATTTTTCATTTGATTTTAAGTATTAATTTCCCCCATCTTATAGATGAGGTAACAGAGGTTTAGAGAAATAACTAACCCAAGACCACAAAGCTAAAACTGGGGAACATGTATTTCAGCACAGGTAGCCACGTATCAGAATCCATGGTCTTACTCTCTATGCTATAATGCCACTAAAGAGTATATCCCAAGCATGCTATTGAAATGGTGCATCTGAACTATGTCCATGGCCACAATATAAGAGAAGAACTAGCTGATGGAACACTTGAGGTGGTCCATAAATCATGGAACAGCCATTTTCAAAGAGCACTGATTAAAGCATCATTGTCTATTGAGAAAAAAATCTCCAGTGATCTTATCCCAGAATCCCATTCTTGGTTAACATTTCCATGAACAACTCGGCTAAATAAATAAATGGCCTATTTTCAAATATGTGGATGACCTGAAATCTGGTTGGCTAGTATCTGCTGGCAGAATTGGATTCCCCAAAGATCTTAGCATAGGTTGAATAGAACAAGTGGCAATATATTAGGAATAATTGTAAAATCTATCACTTAGGATTTTCAAAATCAACCCAATATCACATGGAGAAAAAAAAGAATAGCTAACAGCAGCTCATAATTAGCTCCTTCTCATGTGGCCAGAGCAAACTCAGTGATATCACAGCCCCATGGTAAAGCATTTCACAAAGGCAAGGTCTAGTAAGAAAGCTTAAGACTAGATCATTGAACTCACTCTATACTGATAGGCTCCAAGGTCACTGTTGAACAAAACAGTGATAACAGATCCAGAGAATAACATGGGAGAAAATGCTAGAGAACAAGCAGCCGGGAAGCTTAGTAATTGTGAGAATTTAAAGCAGGAGAGGGAAAAAGAGTGCAGCAAAATCAAACTCATTCATGCTCCCTTTCTTTACATATATACTGTCTTCCCTGTCTTTTTAAAAATTGAGATATAATTGACATGTAACATTATAATAGTTTCAGGTGTATAATATAATGATTTGATTTTGTATATATTGTGAAATGATCACTACATGTCCACTTATCATCCATCATGACACATAGTTACAATTTTCTATTCTAGTGATGAGAACTTTAAGATCTACTCTCTTAGCAACTTGGCAATATATAATACAGTATTGTTAATGATAGTCACCATGCTGTACATTACATCCCCAGGACTTATTTACATCTCTCTCCTCCCTTACATGTGTACTGGAAGGCCTCCAATTACTGAGGGCTTTCATTATTTTTCTTACCTAGACTATCAGCAGGTCTTTAAGTGGCTTTTGTAGCAAACAATGTGTCTTGATTTATTTTATTATTTTAATGTTTAATAAAATTGTTTTTAGTTTTTTTAAAAAAAATCTTTTCACATGTGTACAATTTTAAAGGATTTTAGGCTTGAATATGCATGTGTCCTTAATGTTATGGGAAGTCCATTACCAGACTATGGCAGCTGCATTGAAGCTTTATTTCCATTTGGTTCCTGGTAGGTGTTTTGGAAAGTATGTAGAGCAACTCCAAGGAGCTTTGAATCTTGTGCAAAATACATTTGATAGAAATATAAGTAAAGAGTATGATGTGGTTACCAAATAGCCTAAGGTGAGTTGATACTACATTAGCAAAATTATAATATATAGGAAGAAGAAACTAATTATCTCTCGATCTACACAGCTAAGCCCACCCATGGACTAATGTGGAGTTCTGACACTTCAGGAGGATGAATAGATGCTCATGAATTTCCAGAAGTGACCTGGGTGACAAAGAGATTTGGAATCTTACAATATGAGAAACTCTTGAAGAAACTGGGATGCTTTTCCTGGAGAAGGTATTAGTCACTATTTATCAAACTGTAAAAGTGACTGAAGTAATAACAAATTACAAGAGAAAAAGGAAAGATTAGAGTTTTATCAATGGGTAGGTAGTATACTGGCTGCAGTTTCTCGATCTATATAATGGTCAATATAATAGTACATATGTCATTATGATTAAATTAATTAAACTATGTAAAACACAAAGAATATTGGCTGGCACATGTTAAACACTTGATACTTTTGAGTTATGAATAAAGCACAATAGAAATTTCCCTCTTGTTGGATAACATAAATTAATGGTTAGGCTTTTGATCATGTTTCAGTCAGGAAAGGGAGTGACAGAAAAGGAAAGAATGGTGATGGTCAGGTTTGAGAATTTGAGTTTGTTTCTGCTTATCATGGCATAAATCCAGCTGAAGGAAAATACATCATAATTACTAGAGTATGGGTATCTTAAAATATCTATTGAGGTCCCATAACCCAGAAAGATCAAACTACACTGATTGCTATTTGATTTTTTAAAATTGTATTGTCAAGAAGATAAGTAATCTAGCAGGCCTGGGCAAACTTCCCAGGCTTTGCATTAAAGGCCAAGGTAGTAAAACCTGTTGAGAATAGCCTATCAAAATTACTATAAAAGTTACCTCTGACTTTACTAGGAACAGAGGTAGCCCATTAGAATAAATTACAGTACTTGTGGATTATCCAAAATAAGGAAAAAAGTGTATATATATATATATATATATATATATTATATAATACATGTAACATATAAATACAAATGAAAATGTTTCTATCATGAAATAAATTTTATGATATCTTTGGAAATGACATTTCATGTCCACTGTGTGCTTTGCACTAAATCTTCTTCCCCAAAATGGCCAAGTTTACAAATAAGAGCTTTTTTGACAAAGGAAAGAGTTGGATAGCAGTTAACAGTTGTTTGTAATTGAACTTTTAATAGTGTTTTAGACATCAAAACAAGGACACCAATTTAAATAACAATGGATTTCAATTCTATCCTGGACATTTTGGCTGTGATGTTAGGTTAGAGACTCAGAGCCTACTGACTCCTTTCTTCTAACAAATTCTTATTGAACATTTACTATATGCCAAGCTCTTTTCTAAGTCTCTCTGAGAAGAGAATAGGAACAAGGTAGACAATGTCACTGTTCATACAATTTACATTCTAGCGAGGAGATACAATAAATAGATAAACAAACAAGAAAAGTTTCCAAAGTGTTAAGATCAAATAGGGCATAAAGATAGGAAAGACTAGATGGCTACTTTGGATTGCATGGCCAATGAGTCCTCTCTAAGGAGGTGACATCTCACCTGAGACATGTATGACAATAAGGATCCAAAACTGAGGATCAAGAAAAAGACAATTCCAAGAAAATGAAACAGCTAGTAAAAAGATCCTAAGGTGAGCAAGATGGCTAGTTTGGCTGAAAGGTTGTAGATAGGGTAGATAATGTTTATGGGATGTACAGCAATGCAAAGACAAGATCATTTATGGCACTATAGGACAAGGTAAAATATTGGGATTTTAGTTACTATCAGAAGTCAGGCATTTGGTGGATTTTAAGCAGAGGAATGACATCCATGATCTGATTATATTTTAAATAAATCATTCTTGCTATTACATGGAGAATAGATTATAGAAAGCAAGAGTGCAAGCAAGGAGACCAATTGGAAAGCTATGGTAATATTTCAGACAGGAAACGGAGAAGTCTTAGAGAGAGATAGTGATAATGGACATAAAATCAAGTGTCAGATTTGGGGCCACTTTTGGTGTTAGAAATGATAGAACTTAAGTGTATATTGGACAGAGAAAAAGCTAAATTATCAGTGTATCCCAAGTTTGGGGCCTGAGAAATCTAGCAGAAGTGGTGTCATTTTCTTATATTTGAGAGCTTGGGGAAGGAATAGGTTTGGGTGGAAAACAAAAACTTCATTTATGAACAAATTAAGCTTTAGATGCCATCCAAAAGTAGCTGCTAAGTATAAAGTTGGATATTGAATCAAAGGAGAGGTGATGAATGGAATATATTGATTTGAAGATACAGACTACCTGGGGGAATTCCAGTCAAGATGGTAGAGTAGGTAAATGCTGTGCTTGCATCCTCCCACAACTACTTCAAAATTGCAACTAAATGATAGAATAACCACAGTTGAGAAGTACCTGAAGACTAGCTGAACAGAACTTCTATAACTAAGGATATAAAGAAGATATGTTGAGACTGGTAGGAGGGGCAGAGATGCAAAACAGACTGGTCTCACACCCATGTATGGCAGGATATCTCACCTGCAGACATCCCCACTGAAGAAATATACAAGAAATAAAGAGAAAGGACATACATACAATGGAATATTACTCATCCAATAAAAAGAATGAAGTCTTACCATTTACAACAGCATGGATGGCCTTAGAGGTTATTGTGCTAAGTGAAATAGGTCAGACAGAGAAAGACTAATACTATATATTTTCACTTATATGTGAAATCTAAAAAAAAAAACAAAATAAATGAACAAGTATGACAGGAGCAAATTCATAGATGCAGAGAACAAACTGATTGTTTCAAGAAGGGAAGGGGGTTGGAGGACTTGACCAAAAATGTAAAGGAATTAAGAAGTACAAATTGGCAGTTACAAAATAGTCATGGGGATGTAAAGAACAGCTTAGGAAATATGGTAAATAATAGTGTGATAATTATACATGGTGACAAGTGGGTACAAGATTTATTGGAGGGTTCACATTGTAAATTACATAAATGTCTCACCAATATACTATATACCTGAAACTAATACAATATTGAATGTCAACTATAATTGAAAAAAAATTTTTTAAAGAAAATATTGTTTACATTTGGCATGCTGATGTCATTACTTGCTAGTTTTTATTTTAATGTTAATTAAAAACATCTGACTTTTTTTTATTTGAAAGTCTAGACTACCTGAAGCCATGAGAATAAGTGATACCACTTATGAGAATGGGGCCAAGTTACTGAGCCAGTGGGTACATTTAGAGATTGGGTAGAAGAAGGAAAAGGAGGAGGCAGAATAAAAGACTGAGAAGGATCAGCTAGTGCATTAAGAGGAAAGGCAGGAAAGATGCTAACCAGGAGACGAAGGGAAGAAATCATTTCAAGAAGGAGGGAGTGATAAATTGTGTCAAATGCTGCTGAGAAATGAGGTAGGATAAGAACAAAGTAGAGACCATTAGATTTGGCAGTCCTGGTGGAATGGTGGGTAATGAAGCTCAATAGGAATAAACTGAGGAGAAAATGTGTGTTGATGAAAGAAAGAGAGTGACCACTGACAGGAGAAAATACCTCTAGACAATGTAATTATTAAAGCCTTCTGAAACTGGACTGGCCTAGTCATGATATTGGAAGAGTTCAAAGAAAAGTTTACAATTATAATGATGGAATTTGTGCATCAGTTTGTGAGTTGGACCAGATGACCTTGGAAATACCTATCATACAAAGATGTTCTAGGATTCTTTTATTCTACAGTATTTATCTGATATAGCTCTCTTGCTCGCCTAAACTGTCAGTGCAGAGTCCCTCACCTGATCCCTTTGCAACCTTATCAAGGATAGATAAATTATTTTCATTAGACTTTATAAAACACTGGAAATAGCTCTTGAATTTTTATTGCTGTCTCAGTAGACACTAGATTGGGAAAAATTGATCTCATTCAACTGTCTTATAATGTAGATAAGACAATTAAGGCTCTGAGAAGTGAAATGGTTAGTCAAATATAATATTCTAAGATAATAGCTAAGCTAGGAGTAGAACCCAAGTCTCCTAGTTTCCTATCATCTGATTAGTTCTCCATTTTTGGTTTGTATCTTTGTAATTTTTATAAATTATCTACTTTGTATAAATAATAACTTTCAAAGTTAAGTTGTTTAAAATAGCAAAAATAAAAAGTAAACAAAAATACCAAGAATTGGGCCTGGCCGAGTGGCTCAGTTGGTTAAGAGCTCGCTCAAGAGTGCAAGCTCTGTGCAAGAGGGTTGCTGGTTCAATTCCTAGCCCGAGCTGAGCTGCCACTGAACTGCCAACAGGTGGAATATTCCATCAAAAGATACAACAAGAGCCCCATTAAACTTTAAATGAAAACATTAATCTCACTTTAGGGTTCTTATGATAAGAAAAAAAGCCAAGAAAGTAGTAAGAAAGAGTCACCCATCCTGGCACAGGTGCTTAACTCTGATATAAGGTAGAGCGGTAGGGCAGCTGCTTCACATTGAGGGCAGGAAAGAATAAGTTTTGTACCCATGCAATACACTGGGGAATCTCTTGGTGTACTGTGCTGCCCAATCTTGACAATGATTGTAAGTGCAACAGACATGGCCTGAGAAAGTCATGGTGACCAGGGCTCAGGTCCATAAGGGATGAGGGTCTGGGTTACCCCACCATGTAAGCCATCTAAATCAGCAGAGATGTTAGCCATGAGTCAATAAAATCTAGAATAAATAGTAGAAGAAAGATACAACGAGAAGTTCATAAAATATATAAGTAAATTCAAATAGCATAGGAGATAGACTTTACCCAATATTACTTTATGTCTCCCAGATTCCCCCCTCAGAACTAAGGAATTCATTACCTCAGTTGCTGGTAGCATTGACAACCAATTGCTCTCACCTGAATTTCTATCTATGAATTGCCCTGAGCTGTAAAGAATTGTCTTGCCCCAGGTCACATCTACTCTCAGGGCACAGGCCCCATACGATTACCAGGTAAAAAGGGGTTTCAAAGATTCAGCCCCTTTGCCTCAAGGAGAAACAACTCGGAAGGGCCATACGTGCTCCAGAGCCTCCGGGATCTTTATCACAACTTCACTGTAATTCCACTTCTCTCTTGGCCCAACCCTACTTCCTCTATTTGCCCATATAAGGGTTGATCCCAAGGGCACTCACCAATACCATTACTGCACACAACACAAGTGTTTTTCTTAGAATGTGTTTCTCATGGATAGCTAGTTCAAAAAGTATATGGCATGTTCATGTGAAAGATCTTCTGGCAATGAAAATGGTATTGTAGTAGATGCCTTCATGGAATTGGGAAAATTAGGTTAAGACAATTGTGCAATGTTTGCCCTCCAGTCTTATAAAATAACTATATAAATATATGTACATACATCCCGAGAAGAAGCATAAAGTAGCAAAATACTAGCTGTGGCTATCATTGGGTACTAGGCTCTTGACGTTTTTCCATATTTTTAATAATTGACAATAGATATGTCATTGTTTTTTTTTGTTTTTTGGTTTTTTTTTCATGTGTTCCCTGGTTCTCTGATCAGGCTTTTATTCAAAGTTAGCTGTCCCAAGTGATTTGACCTCTTTGGAATAAACAAATTTAAGTTTATGCCACAGGCTTCTTTTCTTCTGTGGTGGGTTTCTTTTCCGCAGGTTTCTTCTCAGCTGCTGGTTTCTTGGTAGCTGCAGCCTTTTTTCCCACCAAAGGCTTCTTCTGCTTCGTAACGCCAATTGCCTTCTTTCCTTTCTTCCCTACCGCTGGCTTCTTGCCTGGGACCCCCTTATCACCTGATTTGGCTTCTAGAGCTGCTGCTGCTTTATCCACCCCGAGCTTGTGATTCTTGGCCTGGCGAAGAATGGTGTTCCGGCGCATGGTCTTTGCATATGGGTTTAACTTCAACATGATTCTCAGGTTTTTCAGTGGATTCTTTTTCAGGACTCTGCGATGAATCTTCTTGCGTGGTGCTCAGAGGGCTCTTTGACTCTCTGGGCTTTTCAAAATCCTGCTAAGGTCTGTATTAAGCATCTTGTGCATGGGAAGGTTGTAGTTACTCTTGAAGGAGGCAGCTTTACGCCAAGTGCCATACAGCACATCTAACTTGCGGAAAGCACTTTCAGTCCAAATGCAGAAACGGCCCACATGTCCACCAGGAGCAAGTTTCAAAATGTTCAGTTTGCTTATATTAAGCAGAGTAATTCCAGGGATGTTTCTGAAGGCTTTGATGATGCCATTGTCCTCATTATAGATAATGCAAGGTCCCTTGCGCTGGATACGACGATGGTTTCTCATTTTGCCCTTGCCAGCTCTCATTCGCTGAGAGGCATAGACCTTTTTTATATCATTCCAGGCCTTAAGCTTCTTAAGAAGCAAAGCAGCCTCCTTGGTCTTCTTGTAGCCTTCAACTTTATCTTCAACCACCAAAGGAAGTTCAGGAACTTCCTCAATACGATGACCTTTAGACATGACCAGCGCTGGTAAGGCCGAGGCAGCCAAGGCAGAGCAGATGGCGTATCTCTTCTGTGTTGTGTTTACTCTGCAGTGCCAACGACGCCAGGTTTTGGTTGGTGCAAACATGCGGCCTCCACGACACATATTGCCAAAGGCACCCTGGCCAGAACGATGAGTCCCACCACCTCGAACTCTGGGAATTCGAGCCACAGCTCTGCCAGTACCCCAAGACTCAGCACTGGTTTGATGACCTGCTAATTCACTGACAGCATAGGGCTGTCTATTGTTTTTGCGCAAGTTGGTGTGAACAAAGTTCACAATATCTGGTCGAATGGGGGCCTTGAACACAGCAGGCAAAGTGACATTTTTGCCAGATGATTCCCCCTTTTCGGAGTACACCGATATCAGTGGACGAGCACACGCCATGGCGGGCAGAGGAGACCTGCACACCCCTCTCAACCCGGTGGCTCCCACAGGAAAAGGGATATGTCATTGTTTTAATAAGACATTTTAGTTAAAAGGTAGAGTGTATAATATACCTATAAAAATAGAGACATATGTATAAAACAGAAGGAAGTAGAGACAATAAAACACAGAGTTCAATATAATTCATGTCTATTCTAGATGACCCTTGAATTAAAGATAGGAAATAATTTATCTCTCTTCCCAATTCAGCCACTGGACTACTTGAAGTTACCAGGTGAGATGCACAAGTAGGAAACTACACCTTAGAGTGGAATTGCTGGGTCATACGGTTACTGTATGTTTAACCTTTTGAGGAACTGTCAGGTTGCTTTCCAAAGCAGCTGCACCATTTTACGTTCAGCAATTATTATAATATTATAAGCCACATTATTTTCTCACCCTTGTCCAAACACTCTGCCAGGTACTGAATAGTCATTTCTTTTAGATGGGTCTGTGCGAGGTCCGAACTAAGGGAAAGACCAGGGAAAGTCAAAAGAATTTGGTTGGTTCCTAAGGCGTAATCCATAAGGTAAGAATAAGTTGAACATTAATTTTTCTTTGAGGCTGACACTCAGCTCTTAGAGCATTTCCTTCCCTGTTTCTGTCCAGCCACTTACTGTGTCCATTCATTAGCCAACACACTCAAGAAGTGCTCCTTCAAAGGTAGGACATTTCTCATTGGCTTCTTTATCCCTAAGATTCTCTCAAAGAACGGAGCCTTGTCATTCTCCACTCAACTGCTTTACCTTGCATAGGAAGCCACATTTTAACTGAAATCAGAAACTGTAAAATTTGTTATCTGGTACAAGACTGTTTTGTTTACTTTTTAAAATTATGCTACATGCGTTTTATAAAGAGGTGATATTCGCTTTTCCTTTCTCCGCTCCCAGGGCTAGATCAGCCCAAATTTTGTTAGGACATTTGCCACATACTATGGTTGGGCATTAAATTTAACTCCCAGGTTCTTGGTTGCAATTCTCATGGAAGCATACAGTTCTTAAAAACATTTTCTGATATAAAAATTTAATGGGGAAATTATGATTTATGTAAGTGGCATCAAGGAGCCCAATGGTCACAATGTCTTCAACGGTTTCACAGAATATGTAGAAGTGTTTTTCAGGTGTGTGTTCTTTGATCAACTTTAAATAAAAACCCAATGAATCACATCAAAATATGTTTTCTGTGAAGGTGTTTTTTTTTTGATGAGGTTAAACAAAGGTAGTTCAAGAACGATGTGGCTGCATTTAATGTGATTTTGAACTTCACTAATTTGAAGTGGCATAGTATAAAACATTAATAAAATCTCTAAGTATATACTTTGAAATAATTCATATTCCAATTATAAACAATAATCAAGAATTGCCTAATTCAGAGCTGACTTGTTGAATAAATTATAAACTGTGCTTTTGCTATTTTCATTAGGAGGTAGCAAATTAGCTGGCAGACAGATCCACCATCCCTTGTCAGGTCTCTTGAAACTTAGTCTTGAACTATACAGATTAGAAATAAGTTTCCAGAAATGTACCATTCACATTCATGCAACTGCCCTGTATCTACCTTTCTGCCTGCTCTATCTTCATAAAAGGAGAATCCTTAATTCCTTAGAGACATGGATATGTTACATCCTACACTCGTACAGTGTTTACATATGATTACATTAATATGTTGCATATTATATATTTCTTGGTCAGTAGTTAAAATGCTGGCTGAACATCAGAGTTACCTGGAGAGTTATCTATAAGCCATATTTTGTCATTAGTATTATAGAAATAATATTTTTCAGTCTTTTCCAAATACATAATATTTTTATTTAGCTCAGTTTCAAAAGGTACAAAAGGTTATGCTGTGGGAAAAATCTCTCTCCCACTCCTAACTCCCACCCACCCAGTTCTTCTCTACAGAGGCAAAACATATATTATCAGCTTTCTGTGTAACCTTCCTGAGATATCTAATGCGTATATATAAGCAAATCTGTTCATCCTTCATTTTAACAGTGTTGGTAGCAAATGATACAGTCTTGCATTTGTCACTTAATAAAACTTGAAGATTGGCCCACATCCATAATAAAGAAGTTCCTCTTTCTTTTTTTGCATATGCATTGTACATTATAGTATGGATGCCCCACAAGTTGTTTAGTCTACCTGGAACGTTTTTAAAGATACATGTCCCTGGGCCCTCTCATAGACATACAGAAGCAAAATCTCTGGACCAGAGTCTGAGAATATAAATTTTTAATAAGCTCCAAGGTGACTGTCATCCAGTCAGCCCAGCAGATTGGTTCTGGTGAATCACCATTCTAGGTTAGCTAGTCTGAATCACTATGTCCTGCTAAGCTTTTCACTGAGGCTAGAAAGCAGAGGTCACATATTCTGGGAAGAGCCTAACTCCTTGGTAGTACATGTCTGTGTAAGAAAGGAGGTACATAATCTTTATTGTTCAATTTGTAGAACATTTTCAAGAAAAAAAATATTCTTCTACAGGTGCCAGTATAGTTAATCACCTATTGATTTGTCCCATATCACACAGCTTAAATGAGTCTCAGTGAACCTCAACTTTTCTTCTGCTTTACACAACTCCCCCCAGCTGCTATGATTTCCCTGACACTCAGTGATTCTCAGAGGGGAACTGGAGCACACGAATAATGACAGCAATTTGAAGCAATAAATCGGTTGCTTATAACAACTAAAGTAAAAGATGTAGTGTTTCTTACTGCTTTGGACTGCTAATGGTCCATGGATTTTCAGCATCTTAATCAATGACAATGACCTTTGAGATGGATTTTATGAAAGCAGGTAAGGAACTAAGGTATTGATTACATTCTACATCAATTACTTAAACTAATCACATAAGGAATAATCACATGTCCCATTTTATAGATGAAGAGATTGAGGCTCAAAGAGGTTAAACAAGCTACCCAAATCAAACATCTGGTGAATGGCATAGCTAGGGCTGGAAACTAGTTCTGATTCCAAATATTATGCCTCTTCTACTAAATCATGTTCACTATCTAGACAAATTATATAATTTACAGACACATTTACAAGAGGAAAATAGTTAACATATTTAGATAAAAACCTATTCAGTATTTCATTATGAATCCCCAAACTGGATAATTGAGGTGATTTAATTTCCTAGACAAGTATTTCTGTGGTTGAATGGATAATTATTGAACCAATTGTGCTATCAGATCATTCAGATCACAGGCTATTAAGAAAAGCTATTCTAGATATAGCACTATATGTAATTGCACTTCGAGTTTAGTTTTAGAACAGTTTCAGCTATAACTGAGTATAACAGCTTCTTTAGGAAGCTTCCAAATGAAAAGTGATTTGCACTTTTGTTGTTGTTAATGTGTAGTCTTATACGAAACTTAATCAAACATTTAAACGTACAGAGATTAAATGTTGGCTTTAAACATAGATCACTGCAACACACTATCTAGTGCTTCTGTAACAATATCATGTAGAAAGAAATCAACCTCAATAAGATGACATCTTTTTTTTAAGGAGGCTGCTTACCTGTTCTGATCTCTCTGAGTTCCTGAATGTTGATGTAGGATTTACCTAGGTTAGGTATCTATACCTAACAAAACCTGGAGAAATTAGAAAATATTACTTTTATTAAAAAAATGTAGGGCCGGCCGAGTGGCGCAATGGTTAAGAACTGGCTTGGGACGCCAGAGGGCCCCGGTTTGGATCCCTCATATGAGGGCCAGTGAAACTGCCCTCTACAGCTAAGATGCTGAACAACAGCTCAACCTGGAGCTGGGCAGCCGTGAGTCACCGGCGACGGTGTAGGCTGCAGCCCCTGCGGCAGGGGGTTGCCATGGGCTACCGTGTGTAGCCAGCAGCCAGCGTGAGCGGCCACCAGCCGCAGTGAGCGGCCGTCCAGAAGCCGGCGACCGATCTGCCTTGCCAGGGAAGAGCGCAATGATGGTGCCAACTTGGGCCAGTGAAGCAACATCCTCCACAACTAGACTGAAGAACAAAACGACAGCAACTTNCTAGACTGAAGAACAAAACGACAGCAACTTGTCTGTTCCCCTTCCCCCAATTCCCCAGCACTGTTCCCATCCCCCCAATTCTCCAATAAAAATCTTAAAAAAAAAAAAAGTAAAGAATTTGTTTTAAAATGATTAAACCACTGTATTTAATGAAACATATACTCTAGTCCTAATCTAGTCACAAATGTATTTATGCGTATGTATGCATGCATGCATGTTTATGTGTGTGTGTGTGTGTGTGTGTGTGTGTGTGTGTGTGTGTGCATTTGTGAATGCATGTATTGCACAGTCATTACTGATACCACCTTCCAGCTTTTAGTTAGGTAAATGCAACACCTTCAGTGCTAGAGTCTGGTCTAGATTCTTCTTCCATATTCTGCCTATCATCTTCCTAATATCTCACCTTTTTGCCGTAATTCAGTGAAATTTCAGGGCCCTTATTCTCAGTACCTATTTATGCATTTATAAACAATTCACTTTGAGGGTACCCTTTTTAATTTTGCAATATTTTAATATGCTTAAAATTATAGAGCCTAACATAAGAAACACTCATGTCCCCAAATCCAGGCTCCACCCAATTTAATATTTTGCTTTACTTTCTTTTGTTTTTAAAATTACAAAACATAGTTATAGTTGGTAAACCCCTTACCAATCCAAGTTCCCATCCTCTTTCCTCACATGATAACCATGACCCTGAATTTGGTGTCTTTCATTGTCAAGCATTATTTTGATTTGCTTACTTAAAATGTTTGAATGTATTGACAATATGGAGGACTTCTGTTCAACATGTTGGGTTAAATGTACACATTTATTTTCATCCCCTCCTGACACCCAAGTAAAAATGCTGTAAAAGCATAGTTATACCAAGACAACAAGAACAAGTCATGCTTTGCCCAGTTGAATGTGGGAGCATGCGGAGGGGACAGGGTTTTATTCCATCAAGATAGAGTATCTGTCCCTTTTCTCAGGAATGCAAAAAACTTTTCATGTTGACTTTGACTTTTGTGTCATTGGTGAAAACTGAGTCACATGACCACCACAAGCTTCAACAATCCTAGGATAGAAAGCATTTTACTTTTCCACCTTTCAAGCAGAAGTGGGCATGTGCCTATGTGCTGAATATCTAAATTACTGACTTTGCCATAGGGCCCCAAAATCATACTTGGCTGGGAGGAGAGATTGGAATTACCAGTTGCGTTCTAGGAGATTGCTGCCTTAGGTAAGTTCCCTAAGATGCATAAGTGCCTGCTTTGCTATTAACACTGTCTTTAGCTCAGATTTCTCCAAAGTGTTCTCCTAGGAATAGGATTCAGTGGGATGTTTTTCCAGCTTATTTGACCACAGCATTCTGTAGTCAAATAAGACTGAAAAATTAGAATTGATTTACTACATTGTTAAAATATATTTGTACAATATTAAGCTATTTGTTGTTTCTTTCTGTCTCATAATTCCTGCTTCCAATGTATTCCTTAGCAGGGAGTTACTGCTCCTTATAGATTTTCTTTCTTCTTTTTTCAGTTCATAAATGTTAAATTAAATTTTATATGAAGCTATAGCATCTCAGGCCTCTTAACTCTAATTTCTATTTTTTTAGTCCCATTCCCTCAAGTAATATAATTCCAAACATGATTTGATTATCACTTGAGATTAAAATCATGGGACTTCCTCATCTTCTTTCCTTCCAAAATTATAAATTTATTTTTGACATTTAAGTTTTATTTTTGATTTATCAAAGTAATACATGCACATAGTTTATGAAATCAAATAGTCCTAAAATGTTTATGATAAAAACAGTGGTTCTATGCTTCACTTCTCTCCTGTTCCTCAAGGGTACTCTTTCCTTATTTATACATCTGTGTTTATTAATAGCATGCATATATCTTTATATTTTTTCCCTTCTTTCCTTCAACTCTTATTTTTATTTTATATTTCAGAAAAGTTCAAACATATATAATAATAACAGGAATAATAAAATTAACCCTCATGTATCCATCATCCTAATTTAACAATTATCAGTTCATAGCCAATCTTGTACTTATATCTCATTCTCTTCTTTAGAATTATTTATTTTTTTCATTAAAAATTTTTTATTGAAGTATAATATACATACAGAAAAGTGCAAGTATCAGAGTGTACTGCTCACTGAATTTTCACAAAGTGAACACTCCCATGAAACCACTACCCAGATCAAGAAACAACATCAGTAGCCCCCAGAGCCCCTCATTAGAGCCCCTCACTCATGCCTCTTCCCAGCTGATAACCCTCTAAGGCAGTGGTTCTCAACCTGTGGGTTGCGACCCCTTTGGAGGTTGAAGGACCCTTTCACAGGGGTCGCCTAAGATCATCGGGAAACAAAAAAGATATTTACATTACGATTCGTAACAGTAGCAAAATTACAGTTATAGAGCAGCATCGAAAATAATTTTATGGTTGGGGGTCACCACAACATGAGGAACTGTATTAAGGGGTCGCGGCCTTAGGAAGGTTGAGAACTGCTGCTCTAAGGGTAACAACTCTTCGAACAGCATACGTTCATTGCCTCTGTTTTGTACATTATACAAATGATTTCATACAATATGTATGTTTTTTTGTTCTGACTTCTTTCACTTTGCACTATATTTCTGATACTCATTCTATGGTTGTCTATTGTAAGTTGTTCTTGCTCACTGTTGTTTAGTATTGCATTATGTGACTATATCACAGTTTATTTACTCATCCTACTGAAGATGGGCATTTCAGTAAGGCCCACTTTTTAGCTGTTTGAAACAGCATGGCTATGAACACACTGAAATGCTGTTGATGATCATATGCTTGTATTTTTGTTGATATATACCCAGGAGTAGAATTGCTGGGTCACAGAGTATGTTATGCTCAGTTATAGTACATATTTCTAAAAAGTTGTCCAAAGTTGATTGTCTTAATATGTATCCCCACCAGAAGTGTATGGGAGTTGCAGTTACTTCACATCCATGACATTTTTCTTTTTCTGTCATTCATTTCAGCCATTCTGGTGGAACTGGATATCTTACTGTGGTTTTAGTTTGAATTTCTCTATACAAAAATGAAACTGAACACCTTTTCATATGTGTTTTGGTAATTTGGATGTCTTCTTTTGCAAGTGTCTGGTTGAGTCTATGTCAGTTTTCCTGATTGATTTGTAGAAATTTTTTAGGTGTTTTGAATATGAGTCCCTTTATATATATATATATATATATATATATATATATATATATATATATATATATATATATATATGGAATATATTCTACTATTTCAGTTGCCTTTTCAACACCATAGTGTTTTTTTTTTTAAATTTGGCTAGTGTGTTCTATGTGCTGTTTGAGAAATCTTTGTCTACCTCAATTCATAAATATATTATCCTATGTTTAATTCTAAACTCTTTATTGTTTTACCTTTAGGATGGCAACCTATCCAGAATTTTGTTTCTGGTGTGAGACAAGTAGAGGTCAAGATTCACAAATATATATATGTCTCACAAATATATATATGATTCACAAATATATATATATATGATTCACAAATACACACACACACACACACACACACACACATACCGGGGTTGCCCAAAAAATGTATACAAGTGGCCACTTTGGTCAATGTTGCTCAAGCAGTAGTTTGCCATAATCGGAAGTGTCTGGATGCTGATGGTAACCACTTTGAGCACCTCATGTAATTGCAGGAATCAAACATGATGTATTCATCTTTTGTTATTGGTATATATTGAGTACTACAATTTTAATAGTTTTTTCCTTTCTTAAAATGTGCATAAATTGTTTGGAACCGTGTGTGTGTGTGTGTGTGTGTGTGTGTGTGTGTATGTGTGTATTTAATGTAGCTCTCTATTTATTCAAAAACTTCTTTTCTCCACTGCACTAAAGTATCATATTTGTCACAAATCACCTCATTATATGTGGATCTTTCTGGAATCACCTCTTTGTATACTTGTAGGATTTAACAGTTCATAAGTATTATTTAGGCAACTTCATAATCATACAAGGAGGTAATTGAGGCCCAGATCAGTTTATGAGGGAAAGCCCTACTTTATATGCCAGTTAATAAAGGTAGAAGGAACAACAGAATTAGGAAAACATAATTTCACAAACTCTAACTAACTTATTGATTCAGAAAATGTATCAAAGTTAAAATCCTTAGGTAAATGGGAATATGGACATTCATTTGGTGTCAAAGTAATATCATATAGATCATTTCCTAATCACAAGAGGTTAAATAAAATTGCACTGCATTTCTATTTTTCTTATACTGTGAATTCTTTCATTAACTCATCAACATTAAATCCTTTGAATGTTTCAGGTGAATAAAGCCCAGAAAGCATCCACTTGAATAGAGTAACCCCAAGATTTCAAGGTAAACTTTAGGGGACTTTCACATGTACTGACATTCTATGAGAATATGCAACATTTAATGAGCCACCTGGATGATTGAATGCTCTGAGGATCTCATCAGGGCTACACAATTTGCTCTGTGTGGGGTTAATATACTCACAATTAGCTAGTGAAATAATTATCTTAAAGACACAGGAGGCAAAATCTCAGAATTTTGGAGAGCATCCATTAAAATGCAGAAATACATAGATGGTCATCTGTGTGAGAGGTAAAGTGAAGGAGAATTTTACGTTTAAAATAATTGATGATCCTCCAAACCCCAAACAATTAGCCTGGGAACAGAAAAACTTAGAAATGCTTAATTACTTCAAAGTAAAACAAATATTTTCTTAGAATGTTATATTAGGTATTCTAATGATTTAAATGGGATTACTAATTTTGCTATATATTCATTAGGATTCTTTCCACTACTTTCTACAGAAATTCAAGTGATTTAAATAATAATGAAATGTACTGACTCACATAACTGGAAGTCCAGAAGTAGGGCACACTTCAGGGTTGGCTTAATCTGGCAGTACCAGCTTTCTGTCCCAGAGGTGGCTCACTGGGCTCTGTCCCCCCTCCTTTTGTTACGTTCATAAAATGGTAGCCCCAGCTTTACCTGTATAACCTTTTCCTATGTCTCTCACTTAAAGGTAAGAAACCATCTTCCGGAGACTCCCAACCAGTTCCCCCTGATCTCACAGGCCAGTATTGTGTCTTAGCTCCCATTCCTGAGCCAATCAACAGAGGAGTGGGATTACTTCTGAAACACATGGCGTCAGGCAAAGGAGCTGTGGATATACTCGTATGAATGAAAATTAGGGTACTCTTGGTAGGAAGGAAATCAATGTTGGGTGGGTAACCAGCAAGGAGTAATTTTTAAAATTTTGAGGTTGGGTAAAGCAGGGAATTATTTTATTTTCAGAAAATTAGTTTTTCATTCTAATTAAACTTGGCTTTTAAGCCATCATGAAGGAAAAGAATCCAAACATTTTCCCATCTGGTTTTCTACTTTGCTGAAATGACAATAATAATTTTGAGTGGGAATAACAATATTATTATGTATCCTATCACTAGCCAGGTTTTAGAATTCTCAAATGGTGTTGAACACTTTCAAAATGTTTAAAGTTTGGAAAAACCTAAGTGATCATTTTTCCCTTAATTTTTAAAACATACGCATAAGATTTTTTAAAATGGAGATGCAATCTGTATATAATAACCTAGACTTCAAAATGTTGTTATGTAACAGCTATTTGATGTTTGACACGTTTTGACACTCCTTAATGAGTCTGTTTATATCTTTAATCTTAGAAATGAATTTACTAAGTACATATCTGAGCACCAAGTATGATCAATTCAGAATTTTACCCTTGAAGAAGTAGAGTGGCATCTAAATTTGGCAAGCCACTTTTTAATTTTCTTAAAGTGAAAACATAATTTATGCCTTAATAATTTCAGTTTCTGTACTTTTTCTTTGGCTTTTGTTTTTTTTAACCAATTTAACCACTATTTTCCTATTATTATTGTCTTCTAAGCTGTAGTCTGTGAAGAAAAATTTAATGACCTGTAGGCAGGAGCTCTAGATACAAGTGTCGAGCTAGTTAGGTCTTAGGAAAGCCATTTTGCCTCTCCAAATCACAATTTTATCCTCATATTGGTAGATCCCATGAATCATTCATTTATTCAATTAATGAATAGTTATTGGCTGCCTATGACAGTTTTGGGAATTTTAAAAAATGAGACTTGGTTGTTCCTGCCTTTTAAAGAGTTCATAGTAAATTGACACAGGCTGACATATAGCACAAAAGAATTTTTAGAAGGGGTTAAGTCCAATGATGAAGATGTGAATGGGGTATTTTGGAATTACCTAGAAGGGATACTTGAATCACCTTAAGTCTGGAGATGGATGAAGGGAAAGTTTTCTTGTAGATGATGCTATTTGAGCTGACTAATGAAGGATGAGTAGGCATTAGCCAGGCAAAGGGAAGTTGGGGAGGAGGTAAAGACATTCAGAAGAAGAAGACCGTATGGTCAAAGACATAAAGACACAGCCCAGTGTAAGGGGATGTTATCAGCAATTCATGTCATTGGAAAAAAAAACGTGAAGCAAGGAGTGAGAGAAAGAGAAGTGTGTGGGAACCAGGCCTTGAGACACTTTTCTCCCGATAGGTGATGAACATTCATTAGAAGATGTTATTTAAGTGTTGAATTGAAACACATTGGAGTTTTACCTATCATACCATTCTAACCTTCTTTATTTCTACGTATGGTTTTTATCTGTAACGTTTTAAAACAACCTATAGTTTATCCTATAAGTTTCTACCTTCCCAACCTCTCTATCACTACATCAGTATTTGTGTGATTCTAGGTTTTTATTGAATTCAAGCTTCTTTCTCTTACTCTACTGAACCAAAACAGTTGTGAAGCTTTTTTGTTTCAAGAAAACACAATTGTGAATTAATAAAATGTTTGTGAAATGAGTTTAGCAAAGCCCCCACTATTACCCTGGATTATGCCACCCTTGGTTTAATTTTCCTTCCATTTTCATAAGGTTAACTGTTTTTCCATATAGCACAAACTTGAGAACTAGCAGGGTAATCTGTTGCCTTTGTACTCGCTGATACATACAAAATTCTGACTATTAAAACCAATTTGCCTCCTCCTCCATCTTCTAATTTTCCTCCTCCTCCTCCTTTTACTTAGAAAAGTCTCCTATTAAGATGCAAATTCTAGGAGTGGGATTCATTAAGCTACTATTAAATAATGGCAGCATGGATTAGTTGACTATTAGATGCCCAATCAGCAGGGAAATGTGCCTGTCCAGGATCAAGTGGCCAGAATTGAAGAAAGGCCTGGAAGTCTGAGAAAGAAGGAGCAAACATAAGACCTGCCTTTTTACTGCAGAGAGCTATTTTCAGCCAGTATAGTTTTTGTAGTAAAACAAGACAGATTTAAGAAGGGCCTAATGCTTCTTAACAAAATAATAGAAGGGTCTATTATTCCAGAGGGGTGTTAAAGAGAAAACCACAGGGCTAAAAAGGTATCACTTGTGCTAAAGCCCAAGATACCAAATCTAGATTTAAAAGTACCTGACCTAGTTGATCTTTCAACCTTTCCTAGAAATATAATCTTAATCAACCAGTCTGGAATTTTCTGGTAAAGCACCAGTAAGGTTATCTGTCACTTAGGCCTTCTCCATCACCTATAGAAACAAGAGGTAATCTGCATGATAAAACAACAACAACAACAACAACATAAAAAAACCTTGTCATTCCCTTCTCCCCAAAAGTAGAAGTCCTGGTATAAAAACAATCCTCTCTTTTTTTAACAGCTCTATTGCCCACTCTCTTCCTATCAAAAACCTTCCATTTTGTACGATGCCTTGTGAGCACCTTTCTAGTTGCTAGACTGGGATGCTGCCTGATTCATGAATCACTTAATAAAGCCAATTATAATAGATCTTCAAATTTACTAGGTTGAATTATGTACTTTGCCAGGGGTAAGTCCAAAGCCACTAAATAGAAGTACATTTCCACAGTATGACTACAGACAACATTGCCTTAGAAAATAATAGAATGCATGCCTTGCTGATGTGCTAACCTTTCTTAGGTGACCTTGTAGGAAAATTAATTGCAGCTCTCTGTGATGAGGAAACTGACCTAAAATTGGAGCATTGTCATCTTCAATCTCGCTTGTAGGATGAGTGTTTCTCTGCCTCCCAACACTCCCACACTTTTTCTTGAATGAACAGAGATTCCCTAAGTCCTAGCAAAGAGTGGGACACATTTCTCTCAGAATTCTCCAGAAGGAGAGGTGGAGTCATTAAAGAACTTGAAGAGGGTGCCACATGGAGGTTTGAACAAAGAGAGAGAAGAGTGGGGGCTGTTTATAAAATAGAGAGGGAGAAAGCATACAAGATGAGCATTTTCTTCATGGGGCTTATGTCTGGAAGTGCTTTCCTTTGGGCTATATAAAAGAATGATCAACTCAGAGAGAAGTCCTATGACCTCTAGTCTTTCTCACTGCCCTATAAGGCAGGCTTCATACATGCAGTCTTAATTTTTTATTTGCATGTGTGTTTGATAAATGAAGTGACAATAGGGCATGAGTGGAGGAGATATGCACGATATGGCAATATGCATGTGTGCCACCATTTTCTGCCACCGCATTCATGTCCAGTGTTCAGGATGCACCATGAGCACAGAATGCCTCTGGAATCATGATGAAGGGAATTCACTGAGATTCAAAGCAAGTACAAGGTAAGCTTGTCACATCTATGTTCTGGTAAGCAGAGGCTCTAACACCCACAAAAGGCTAGGCTTTCTATTTGAACTAGAATTCACTTCAAATGCAGAAAGAAGGCTATGTGGCATTCTAAGAAACGTGAACTACCCAGTATCATATCCTTTTCAACTTGTGTTGTGTCCCTTGTATTAACTAACTAACCACTTATGCTAAAAATGATGCCAGTCAGTCCTTCCTTACTCTTTAGTATCTTGAAGATAGAAAGTGTTAGTAGAATGTACACAGATCAAGAAATGAAATAAAAACAGTAGTTTTGCGCATTGATTCCATGGTTCTAGTAAGAACAAATACATTTGCAAATGTGAGCTATGAAATATGAATTGTGTAATTTCAGTGATTCTGCGTGCAAGTTCAATGCTCTTAGATTTGCATTTAAAACTGGCATTGCACAATATAAAGAATAGTAAAATTCATGGTAATAATTCAAAATGCTAATTTATCTCTACTTAGAACAACATTAAGCAGCAAGTAGAAAAACATCATGATAATTTGAGGAGCCTTTCAAAAGAAAAGATAAAGCTTTAAGTTTTAATACCATTGATGACACTCTTTCTCTGCTTTTGAACAAGGAGCCCCACATATTTGTTTTGCCCTGATTCTAGATTATGTATTCAGCTATGAGGTCTTACCTCTCGAGATCTACCTGAACTTTCAATAAACATGTTTGTATATCTTAACAGAACATGTTTGATCCAATGGGGTCTTGTTTTCCAGCATGGCTCACATCATCCATTCCAGGCATCCTTTTTCTTGTCATCAGAAGTAGGGTGGGGAGAGCACTGCACTCCAGCCCCTACTCGTAGGCAGTGTAAGTTATGCTGCCTCTTGTTAACTGAACTATAGAAAGACCCACTTGGTGTGAGAGACAATAGATTGAGTCCCTTGATGACCTCCATAAGTAAGCAAAGTACACTTTAGAAAAAGACAAAAAGGAAGTCCTAGCCCACCATTTAAAAGGAAAAATATATATGTATATATATATTTTTACATATATATATGACATATAACATTGTTTAAACTTAAGGTGTACAACATGCTAATTTGATATATTTATATATTGTAATATGATTGGGTTGTAGTGATATTTAGCACCTCTATCACATTATCTAATTATATCCTTTCTCAGTCCATCATTCTTAACACCTGTGATTTTTTTTTAAAGATTTTATTGGAGAATTGGGGGGAGGGGAAGAGCACTGGGGAATCAGGGAAGGGGAACAGACAGGTAGACAAATTGCTGTTTTTGTTCTTCAGCCTAATTGTGGAGGACGTCACTTCACTGGCCCATGTTGGTATTATGATCATTGTGCTCTTCCCAGGTGAGGCAATCGAGTCATTGGTCGGCCGCTCACAGCGGCTCCTGGCAGCCAGCACCGGCTGCTGGCTGCTCACACTGGCTGTCAGCCACTCATGTAGCTCATGGCAGCCCACTGCAGCCCCGCTGCAGCCCACGCCATCCCCAGGGACTCACAGCAGCCCAGCTCCAAGTCGAGCTGTTGTTCAGCATCCTAGCTGTAGAGGGCGAGAGTCACTGGCCCTCAATGTGGGATCTGAACTGCAGCCCTGCTGCTCAGAGTTGGCATTCCCAAGTGAACTCTTAACCAGCTGAGCCACTCGCCGGCCCTTAACACTTGTGATTAAATGTTCCCCTCCAGTAGATAGATTTCACTAAAAACAGTCAAGCCTCATCAAGAACAAAATTCATGCTTCTAGCATCTTGCCTCCAAGTTCAATAAACACTATCTCTATTAGTTAAGCTTTGGCTCAACTGCAAGTGATAAAAAGCCCCCCACAATAGTGACTTTAGCAAGTTTGAAGTTCTTTTCTCTCTGATTCACAAGTCTGGAAGTAAGTGATTCAGGGCTGGTATATGCTCCAGTGAGAGCAACCCAGGTCTCTTCTGTTTTGTTACTCCGCTCTGCACAGGGCTGCCTTGAGGTTCAAGATGTCTGTAGCCATGAGCCCATCTGCAGAATATCAGGAATACACAAAAGGAAGGAGAGGGGAATGCCCCCTTGTAGTAATGAACATACCACTTCCACTCATATTCTACTAGCCAGAGTTTAGACAGATAGCAATTCTAGGTGCAAAAGACACTACAAAATGTAGTATCATGCTTGCAGCTAAAAATACAGGGTTCTGTGACCTAGCAAAATTAGAAGAAGTTGTGGGAAACCATCACTGTGCAAAATTGTATTTTCAAGTCACCCATAACCTCACCTTTCTGCAAAGAGTTCTCACATTTGTAAATCCCTCTAGTGCAGTGCCTAATACAGAACATGGTAGGTAATTAATGAATGTTGTTCAGTTGGTTCAGAAATTGCGATTATTAAATTTATAAAATTTCCTAATGTTTCTAGTGTCTATTCATTCTGATTGGTAACTCAGGAGCACATAAAAATAATATAGTTCAAATGCAATAAAAATATTTTTAAATAATCACATTCTATGTTATGTTTTAGAAACCAGGTTTATTTTCTAATATTTCAGATATTCTTAAATCTGAAAATGATAGGCAAACTTGAGTGTGCACAAATAGTTTTTTAGGGAGCTTTTCAGGAGGCTGATTTCTGGAATATATCCATTATATATAACTATTATTGCTATTCATATTTCTGATTCAGAAAGCCTGGGGTTGGGAATCAAAATTTTCAGTGGGTGCCCAGGGTAATTACCATGGGAATTAATTACCACAAAACATAGCAGATTGGATCGTGTTTACCTATAGCTTGCTCCTACAAAGCGCAGCACAGGAACAAATCTTTAAAAATAAGATTATGAAGTCCAGAATATCATCTTTCTTCCTATACCTTCCATAAATTAGTGCTAACGCCAGGTCCTTATTTTAGGGGTTTCCTCTCTGTTAGCTATTCCTTCCTGTTCCTAATTTATTCTTGATTCGTTCCCATACAACACACTCTGAAGCTCTTTACAGCCCAAGAAAAGAAGCCTGCGAAGCCATGATGACCCACTTGGGGAAGTGCTGGGTTGAAAAGGGTGTTTTTTGCTATTACATCCATTCATTTGACCTTTAGGTTGGTAAAATAAAAATGTCTTTACTCAGTGTGTTAATAGTATAACTAATATGTATGTATCCTAATGCTATACTTATGTAATATTTGGCTTCAGGTAGATTACTATTAATATACTAAGAAATAATTACAGAGTTTTGAATCTTGATGTTGATTTTATCCTGTGATTCAATGTTTCATAAAGTGTGCTATACATATCTTATATACATGAGGTAATTTTAGATGGTACCTTAGAGAATTTAAAATTTGAATAGTTTTAAATTTATTGGGTTGCCAGAAAAGTCATGATGTATTTTTCTGTTTTTCGTTATAAAAATGCGTCATGACTTTTCCAACAACCCAATATTTTTACTTTTACTTTGCATTTATGGCAATCAGTTCTGAATTTCTATTCATGGGAATTACATAAAGTTTTCTTTTACAATAATTTTTAAGTAAAAAAATGAGTTAATGTAATGAAAAATATTAACAGTATTTAAGCAAAATTAGAATCAAATTCCAAATCTAAGAGTATATCACTTAAACTCCCTAACACTCTTTCTTGTATAAAATGGAAATAATAATACCAACTCAGATGACTGCTGTGTTAAATGAAATAATTCATGTATATATATAATGTGTTCACTATTGATAACTACAATTACTACTGTTATTAATATCATTAATGTATATCAGATTTTCATATGCATTATTTTGATGTTTAATGTGAAATCTGCTTGGACACTGAAAGGTTACCTGGGCTTGCAAAGAAAAATTGGCTTCTCAAAAGATAGTCTCAGAATAAAGGTAGGATATTAAATTTCTATCAGCAGGGTATTTTTAAGGAAAATTATGATCCATCCATTCAGTCTTGGGGTATTAGGGGAGGCTTCCTAAGAAATATCTATCTATCTATCTACCTACCTACCTATCTATTATCTATTTATCTATTGAGAGAGGGGATAGCTGTGGGGGGACACAAGGACTTGAAAAGGTTTATAGAAAAAATGCAGGTTGAGTAAATTTTTGAAAGATGAGGATGGAAGGCTGACAAAAGGAAGACAAGTAGCTGGGACAGAGGAAGCAACTGAAACACATATATAGATACAAGAAAAAGCCAAATTTTGTGAGTATGACCTCTTTGTAGAAATGCAAGCACCTAGGTACAGTTGGAGTGTGACATGCACACTGGGGCATGGCTAGAAATGAGTCTGGACAGGTTCATGTGAGATCACAGAGCGACTTGATGCCATACTAAGAGATGAGGTTAATGGGGTGCGACTAGCTAGCTTTAAGAAAGGAAGTATCACTATCAGGACTGTGGTCTTAAAAGATAATTTCAATGACAATATGGAGGATGCTTAATTGTATGAAACAAGAGGCCATTACTATGGTCTAAACAAGAAATGAGGAAAACCCCCTAACCAAAGGCAGTTGCAGTGGGGGTGGAGAGGAGGAAATGTATAGAAGGATATGGTCATTACTGGAAGTTTAGGGAGACTGAGAAGCCAAGGCTGACTTCCAAGTCATTTATCTGATAGAGAATCTAGAAAAAGGGAAAGGAGACAGTCTTGGTGGCAGCTGCAGAGATGGTGAACACAGTTTGGCACTTATTGTATTTGAGGTGCCTAAGTCACGTCCAAATGGTCAGGCCATGTGAACCTATGGGTCTAGCACTCAAGGAAGACAGAGGTATGGGTGACTGCTGCCTCTTAGCCTGAAGATCACCTCACACCAATATGTTCCAGGAAAAGCCTGCCTGATAAAGTATCTTTAATAATAAACCAATACAAATGTGAAAATGACCTTTTGTTTTGGTCGTGTTTTCCTTTCCAAGTCATTTGTGTCATGTTCCATTTTCACAAAGGGGGTTTGGTTTAACTACTTGGAGGATCATTTGTAATAGCTCTAAGTCTGGGCCCCTCTGTTTGACATTGATTAGTGGTCCAGTCTCTCCCATCTGAATAGGATGTCACAGCATACTCCAAAAGTTATACCAGGACAGGTTTCAGAGACATAATTCCTATGCAGAGAGTGAGATGGACCTGTTTGTATGGAGTACTAAAACGAAAGAAATCCCAAAACGCACAGCAAATGGGTCTTTCTGGTACTTTGGTTATTGAACTTACAGAAACTCCTGCTTCTGCAGTCCTTAAAGAGGAATGTTTTTAAAGCAACATGAAAATCGAGAAGACTCTTTAAAGCAAGGACAGATCCATTACAGTGGAAAATAGGGTGGCATGCCTATGAAAGCTTACAATTATACTTGGCTTGGCTGGGTGTTGAAAGTGACCAAAACTAATCAGGTCCAGGAGAGCATTCAGTAAAGCTGCTTTTCTGATTCTCTGCCTCTGTCCTTTCTGCTGCTGACTCTGAGCAGATTGCAAGAGACTGGTGCCAACTCAACATTGCTTAATAATAATTCTCATTAGCATGCTGCCTCGAACGTGTATTGCAGAGCAAAATTTAGCTTCTCCTCCATGTGATCAAGAGAAGAGCCCCAAAATTCTCAGAGTGTGTCAAGGGTTGGAAGACCTCAAACAGAGGACACTTTTGGATGGGCATAGCACCCTTCCTTTTGCTCCCTGGCATGGGTGGGCCAGACAAAGCGGAATCTTAACGCCAGACTTGGAACCTTGTGTTCTTTCTGCTTTTTCACTTGCGGGCCCTGAGATTTCAGTTGTTTGTAGTTTCCTACTGCACAGTCTGATAAATTCCGAATGCCTGTGGCTGCCCAAGCCCAGTGCCCCCGTGGAGTGCATGCTATTAGCTCCGGACTGTGCCTTTGGCCACCCTGCCACGCTGCATGTACCTGCAGCTCCATGACTTTCCTGAGGTCGCTCACATTAGTTTTCGTTATGAGAGTGAATGAGATGCTGTTTATTCTCCTGCAGATGCCAGAGTGACTGAATGACACTCCGAGGAGACACGCACAACCTTGCACATTCACAGCCTATCTTTCCCACAAAGGCTTTCACATACCATCTGCTGTCACATGATACCACGTGCCAGGTCCTTATAAGAAATGTATTTGATCACCCGGTTTCTCACTCCTCCTTTAGAAACGGCACATTGAACAAGACACTAAGTAGGTTTCACACTAAAGGAATTATGTGCATATCAAATGTAGTGAATTAAAGGGAATTTTTATTGTAATCACCGGCTTCAAAATGGCAATCGCACACCCTTATGAAAAATTTAGCAAAGTTATCAGGCTAAGTGGCTAGCAGAGAGATCCTTAAATGTTTGTTATGTGAATTTACTTGCCAAGAGAACCAAAAATAATTTTAGAAGGAGAGTCCAAGGCATTTTATGGTTCCATGTTGTTTTCATTTTCCTATTGGTATACCATTTCTCTTATCTGATTGAACGCTGAACTCAGTTGTAAAGAACTGCCCCATTGTAAAAGGGTGAATGAACACAAGCAGGAGAGAGAACTAGTGCAAAGTGTACCAGGGAACAAGTGAATTAGTACATCTTGCCAGGTCTCACTCTTGAAGGATGGCACCTTCTTTGTTAATTGAAAAGAAACGTAAAATGGGGGTGAAAGCAAAAAAAAAAAAAGAAAAAGAAAAAGAAAAATTTAATAAAATAAAAGCATTCTGGCTCGTCTTTCCCTCTTCTTTTTCCTGACCTGTGACACCACACTGTAATGTTTCACGGTCTTGCATTATCATGTATTATTCTAGTACTGCCTGTAGGGAGCCTAGAACGGGCTGCTAGAGAGACAGGCTATGATTGAAAGTTCTTTCAAGAGACGGCCTTCTATCAGGCCTGCCGAGGGAATAGGATCTCCACCTGCTGACTTTTTTATGTTTGCCGACTCTGAAAGAATGCAAAGCATAAAGAAACTGAATGGCGGTTCTTTCTTTTATAATTTCTCAGTGGAAATATAGTTTTCAAAATTATTGATAAGATGTACCAGTCTAACCAGGGCTTTCAAGATGAAATTGCAATCTATAACTGGTTTTAAGAGTGGGGATTATGTTTGGCTTCCCCGAGCCAGTCTAAGTAATTACTTTAATCTGTTACAACATATAAATTCATAAGTCGGTGCCACCATGGCTCTTAGGGAGTACTTGACTTTTCAAACCCTGCATCGCTCAGCCATAAATTTAAACTACATGGCTGGCCCATGTGTGTGTTGTTTTAAGAAGATGTAGTCTCTTGTTATAGAGAGTTTGGAAGAAATGCTAGGTGTTTTTGATCTAAGGAATAAAGATAAAGCTCTAGTGAAAACAGTAAGTATTTTTCAACAGCATTGGCATGGTTTGACTATTTGTTGTCTGCATTTCAGAGAAAAGCTCTGCAGCTATATAATACTCACATAAAACCATAAGCCATTTATTTGTCTTTTCTTGATGAAAATTGCCCTGAGGGGACACGGAATGCATTACAATATGCTTGGCTGCTTAGCATATTGGATGGTGAGACCATTGAGGGCAAGCACATCTCCCAGCTCCTTAAGATCTCAATGTTGTGGGTTTCATTTCTTATCTAAATTCTGTTGATTAACAAATGATAAGCTAATTACTTGCTGGACTCCACCTAAAAAGTGAACGCTTTTTTTATGACTTGAGTTTTGTGCTTCAAAAGACAGTTTTACATTATTCTTATGCGTGAGTATTGTAAATCCTTTTCTGTACTCACAGGAGCCAGTGGAAATGGCACACATATTTATCCCCTCAGACCCTACCTCAGAATAGCTACATGATTCCTATGGAGGCCTTAGTTAGTTGGTTTTTGGTCTTCCTTACAAGGTTCCCCATGACTTTTCTTCAGGTGAGACTCTATGCACCACAGGAGTTGTCACCTACTCCTTATTCAGAGGTGGTTATGTGACCCAGACCTGGCCCCATCCTCCTAGTCCAATCAGAGTTCTTTCCTGGAATTAACATGTGGACAGTGGATGGAGATGCTATGTTCTTCCTCAGGAGCTGGTAAGCTGTAGGTGCTTGTGCCCATGTTTTCTGCCACATATGACAACCTGGCTGAAGTGGGGAAACAAGCCATTCCTCAAAGCAAAGTCAACACTGACAGAGATGAGAGCCGTAGTGAGAGAAAAAAAGCCTCGGCAGGGTCCACGCTCTTATTCTTGTCCCCGAGGCCTGATTCCTTACCCCCCCACACACTTCCTTTGTTTCTGTGGAGTTCATGTGGTTGTCTCCCCATGAACCCCATTTCTGGCTTCCATGACTTTGAGATGGGTTTCTGTTATTCATAACCAAAAGGGGCTGACTACCAGAGCTCCATACAACAGAAATGGGAGTGATGAGACTGACAACTACTTATGGGGAAGTAAAGAGGCCTCATTTTCTCTGTTGAGACTAGAATTACAAAGGATGGGGAAAGGGAAACAGAAACATTTCTCAAGAGCATCAGATAACAACAAAAACTAGCCTTTGTGTAGTGCTCTACAGTTTTCAAAGTACCTTCATAATCATTTTCTCCTTTGACCCTCACAATAATTCTGTGGAATGGAGAGAGCACAGTGTATAATTATACACATTTCACAAAGATAACAGGACGGCAAGTGGAAGTTTTCCCTGTGGTTCTGGAATTATGGTGAAGGCCCATAACTGAGCACAAAAGACCCTGAAGCGTTTTACATTCTGAGTCCAGGGGACCCCCAATTTTGTTCCAGTTCCTCACTTTACAGGTTTACTGGGAAGAGCCAGATCAGAGAACCACACAATGAACCCCAAACCCAAAGAAAGCCAAGAGAATCAGGTGTTAACACTGGGGTATCTATAAGAAGTAGAGATTGGCGTATTATTGCCCAACTGGACATGTTTCACCAGCAGTCCTGGCTTCCTGTCTTTAAACAGAGTACAGCAAAGGAAAATTGGAGAAAGGAGAGTGGGAAACGAATGCTCAGAAAGGTTACTTTCCAAGGCCATCAACCAACGTGGCAGCTGAGCTGAGGTTTGAATATAAACCATTGATACTCACACTTTAGCATGGATCAGAACCGTGTGTGTGTGTGTGTGTGTGTGTGTGTGTTGGAGGGAGACTTGTTAAAACACAGATTGCTGGGTGTTATTCCCAGAACCTTTGATTCAGTAGGTTTAGGGAAGGACTCAAGACTGCATTTCTAATACGTTTCCAGGCGATGCTGATAATCCTGGACTAGAGACCCCACTATGAGAGAACCACTAATTTAGACCATCTCACTTCAAATTCTGGACTTTTTGTACACTGCCATGCTGCACCCCATTAACCATGTACCAAGAATTGTTCACTCCTTGCCCTATTGCACTACTGACATCTCATTAATATTCTGAAATACAATTTTCCAAGAAATATTTCCTATCAAATACACACTTTCAGTATACCTCAGCAATTTTGTACTATGGATCTGAACTATAGTATAGCTATTCTGTAACGGGAGCTACAAAAGCTGAGGTTGGAAGTAAAAATTCTAAACTCTGAAGTGCATGTTACTTTTAAGTCTATTTTAATTAAGAAGAGTATTCTTTCAGAGCAGGGCTAAGCAGTATACACGGGAACTGGTACCTTCAGCTTTGCACATAAAATGTACATCAGTAGAAAAAAATAAAGCAGAAAATAAACAAGATGAACTCAAAATACTGTAGCAAATGTTGGGCTGAAACACTGCCAGGTGTGGAGGTGTAGAGAAATGAACACACATTTTGGTGGCAACGCTCAAAACTGTTTAAATCCTTATACAGAAGTTTCTGAAAACTGCAATTTTGGCATGGCTCTATGAGCAAAGTTACTGGATTTATCACATCGTCAAACCAACAATATTCTGTGAGAATTGCCCTGTCCATCCTTGGATGTTGCATAACTCCCCTAAAACATCACCTCCACATATGCCAAAGAAAGGAACACAGAAATAAATCAGAAATTTCTTCTGTACAATAAAAAAATACCAGAAGGTGTGAATTCTCGATAAATGGTAGCTAGCTCATACTCTCTTCACAAAGTAATATTCCTACAAAGGACTCAAATTGACATTTTGGGGCATATGAGAATATATATGCATAGATATGTGTAAATATGTATCTTTTTCTCTAAAATGTTTTACTCTTCTTCTGTCAGTGTTGATGGCAGAGGGAAAGGATGAGGTGGGAGAAGCCAGTGGACACATATATGGCAGTGATCAGCAACTTTTAAATAATGACATCTCTAATATTCAGTTCTTACCTAGAAAATAGTTGACGGAAGGCAGGAGTAGAGGCAGGTACAACAACACGTTTGTCCTGTGAAGATTAATGAAGGTTTGTAGTCACTATCTTGTCATTTGTACCCTGGGGATCTTCGTATTAGCCCCAAGGTTCTGAGTGCAGAGCTCAAGGGTGTTCAGAGAGAAGGGATGGCAGAGAACTGGACTCTCCCCATAAAAGCATTATGCCCCTTGATACCTTCCTGACTGTGGGGTCAAGACCCAACCTTGCACAGAAGTGGAGAAGAAAGCCCATAACCCAAGGACTGGTCTTTGTGTCTCCAAGCCCTATTTGTGAAGTGGATTTCCTTTGGCAGGATTTCTAAACATTCAACCATTGTTTGGAAAGAAAATATTGGGTTGTTTGGGTTGTCGGAAAAGTCATGACATATTTTTTCTGTTTTTCATAGCAAAAATGTGTCATGACTTTTCCGACAGCCCAATACAAAAAGAAGTCTAGAATGCTGTGATGAGGCCATGAAGGAAGGCGGCGTGACAAATACCTTTGAATTTACCCAAAGTTTTCTCCCTCAGGCATGTCTGACAAGGTTTAAAGGTAATACAAATAGGTTTTTACTCTTGCAAGCACAATAATAATATTCTGTGTGTTGCGTACATACGTACATAAGTTATTATCCACGTGCAGACTCTTACTAACGTCTAATCATCACTACAGTGTTTAGAGGGTGATATAATCATAACCTGATAGATGAAAAAAATTTAAGGGTAGGGGCTTTCTCACAATTTATAAATGAGGGAACTGGGATGATTCAAAGCCAGCTCTCTCAGACTCCAGAGCCCCTGATATTTCCACTGTACCATATTGCCTCCACATATTGGGGTGATTTTAATTGGAACTGGGAAATGAAGATATTTAATGGTTAACATCTTGTGATGAATTCAGCAGTAGCTATTTGAGAATTGGGACACAACATAAATCTAGGATAAGGAAAGGAGAGAAAGTGAAAGGAGTACTTAGGAATGACTGTGGAGATCACCCTCCTGAGGGAAAGGGACCAATAAAATTGAACCAACATTTGAACCTGGTCTAGGATTGTCCATGGCTATGCTATCTAGGGTATGTATTAATCAATTCAACACATATTTATTAAGTTCTGGCTATATATTAAGTACTATACTTGGGTCCTGGCTTTTATGATGCTCAAGCAGTGGTTCTCAAACTATTGCAATTAGAATATACTGAGAACTTGTTACAAGGTCTGATGCCAGGGACTGCCCAACCCCAGCTATTTGGATTCACTTGTTCTGGCATGGGGTCTGAGAATTGTTATGTTTTAAAAACTACCTGGTGATTCTAATGTACGGCCAACAGTGCTAACCTGTCTAATGGGTGAGATAAGTTCCCAGTGGTAGGGTGGGAATGCTTTATAGGTACAGTGAGATAATATGCCCCTCAGCCCCTGTCATGTACATGACATGTACAAATATCATTTTCTATGTCTGTCATGATATGCAAAAAAGTTGGGAAACACTAAGAAATTATTAACACATACATCACTGTCATACATCACATACATGGTCCATATGTGTGTCCATGTATCTCCATAGAGGGTGGTGGAAGGAAAGCCACCATAATCTAAGGTAACTTCTCCAAGCAATCTTTTGCACGATATTCTCCAGTAGGGCATGAAACAAAATCAGAGAACTGAAGAAATCTTAGAAGTCATCTTCTGTCCCAACTCCTTTGTCTCAGAGATAAGGAACCTCATTCAAATCATAGAGCAATTCAGGGGTGGAGCCTTGCCATGGACACCATTCTTTCAGACACTATTCTAATGGCTTAAGGGTAAACCATAACCCTGCATAGGATATAGTATTTAATTGCATGAAGTGAAAAAGTAACTATATGCCCAAGTCATACTTATAACGAGGCATAACCTTATGAGGACTTCACTTTGCCTTTGTTGCATATACTGCATGCTAAGTAGAGTGACAGTCCAAGAGATAGACACTCAAGTAAAAGGATCTCCTGAGAGGCTGATTATTTCCTTAAGCCCCACAAGGAAAAAAAGAAAAAGACACAAAAAGCTTTCCCTAGGTAGGGAAAATGTCAAGTTCCTGCCAAGCCTCCTTCCTTCTCTCTGGGTTGCCTCTCCAGTCCCTCTGCCAGCTGCTGTTTTCATTGCTATCATTATTTCTGTTTCTCTGAGGATAGTAAAATGCTGCCAACCTGCTTCTGTCCTCCTCAGACTCTCTCATCTCACTCGTTCTCTAAAATGCCTTCCATCCAGCCTCTAGCCCATTTCTTTCTCCAGCTTTTACATTATTCCTCATTCTCCCCGAGGTCTTACCTATCACATCACTCACTTTCTGCTACTATTTCTATTGCTGCTGCTCTCAGCTGGCTTTTTTACTTTAAGCACCGCCATTTCCAGTGGAAATTCTGACTGCCCTGATTGTGAGATTCTGAACACTGGACATCCATTCCCAATTAAGTTTGGTGGCTCTATGCCAAAATGGGTTCAGAACACATACTGGGTGGAAACACTCCCATGCTCTGCCATAGGTATGCTGGCTACCACCTGTCCAGGGGTTCTGCTCCCAGAACCATACCCTGGCACTCTGCCCTTCTCTTCTCTTTAATACCCTTCATCACAATGTCTTCTTCCAATAACATATTCTTAGCTTTTTAGAGTCCCCAAAACTATTTAATGGTTATCATCAATGGTAATAATGGTTGCATAATTGTTGAATTTAAGGACTTTGACCTCAAATACCTTGAGTTTTAATGCCAGCTGTGTCACATACTAAGTGTATGAGTGTGGGCAAATCACTGACCTTTCTGAAATAACAATGGTACCTACATCATAGTAATGTGAGGATTAAATGGGATAATACACGTGAAGTGCATAGCATAGTATGTATTTGGCACCTAGTAATTACTTGATAACATTGGATATTGTTGCTATTATTATTAGACTATGCCCTATCAATAATCTGTCTATAGAGTATTATCTGTGTAAATGATATACAAATTAAGAAGATAGCAGGTATCCAGACTGTCATCACTCATGATTGATGTCAATTAACTGAGAGAAGTTTGGTCATTAACCAGGAGGTTCACATCATAGTTGTACATTTTGCTGCTACTCTCAACACAGCTTAATAGCATTTTACTCTGTTCATTCTGTACTCTGTATGGTTCCAAAGCCAATCCTTTTGCGTTTTGGTTAATGCATATAGCATTATATTCTCCCAGCTTTCCATGAAGAATCCTGCCATAAAAAAACAAAAAAACACAAAAAAACAACAAACCTTCTTCCCCTAAAATCACCATTCCTCAGAAATCAAACTCATGTTTCCTGGCACCATTATAAATAAAACAAAAAAGTATAATGTAATTACTTTAGAAGATAATAACTTTATATTAAAATTTTTATTTAAATATTTTATATGATATTTTAGTTATGGTACAGCTAAACAGCTGTAACAAAGATCCCAAATAAGTCATTTAAATATAATAGAAACGTATTTTTCTGTCATATATAACAGCCCAGAGGAATGTGTGTGTTCCAGGGCACTCAAACTGCAGGTCATCCTTGACCTTAAGCAATTTGTGCCTTGTTGTTCTACTGTCTCCTAAGGTATTGTCCTCATCTGCAGGGTTGCAGCTCTTTCGTCTTGATCTCTAAATTCCAGAAGAAGAGAAAATCCACAATAAGTAGTTTCATCTTTAAGGAAGTGACTTTAAGGAAGTTTCACTTGTCCGTAATACATTTATTGGCCAAACTGAGTCACTACCTAGCTGGATATACCTTTCTAAGAGGCTGGACAATGTTGTTTATAGCTAGGTGGCCCTCTGTTACTAAAAGGAACAAAGAGAATAAGTACTGGGGACGCTGAGTGGCCTCTTACATATATATACATGATTAAAAGTTCAATTAGAACAGAGGTGTATACTATGAAAATAAGAGTTATCTTCTCGACAATTGCTCATCTGTAAGACCTCTTTCCAAATGAAACCTCTAGAGATATCCAACTCTGCTGCTTTTTAGCTATTGTGATGATTACCTATTTATCTCTAAATACTATCTTATAGACTCTAAAGTCTATCAAAATTGTATATTTCCTCATAATACCTATTGATTTCTACTTCCTGTAATGCCTAACTAGGTAATTTGTCTTCTTATAAAAGAACAAGCAAAGAAGATGGATGACATACAAAAAGCACTGTCTTAAAAAGTATCAAAGACTTGCAAGATAGTGAGGAAATCTGGGGTCAAGATATAGAAGAAGATGAGAAACTAGAGAAATAAACCCAGCCCTTGAAAATGCTTTTTTTTCCTGAGGGCATTTGCCAAGTCTGGAGAAGAGCTACAAAATTGAGCCATCATGTGGTGATGTCCCCAGAACTGGACAAACTGAAGTTGAACACTGAAGCCTGCCAGGAATAGAGATTTGATAAATCAAGCCCTGTTTGAGTTGAGGATCTGAAGGGTCATACCCTCAATATGAGGAGTAACTGCAGGCGAAACAGACCTTGCATGGAGTTGCAGTCAGCTTTGCATCATTTAGTGGTACCAGAAAACAGAAACTTTGACATTATGTTAAGATATTACTGAAATAACACCCACTACTATGTGCAGAAGCAAATGAATACCCTCTTAGAAGGAAGCTATAGCCATGTCAGTCCTCGAATTTCTTCCATGTAATTTGTAAAATATACAATCCAACATGCAATAAAAAATAACCAGGCTTATAAGAGAACAAGATGAAATGTGATTAACAGAAGAAAGATAAACAACAGAAAAACAGGCCCAAAACTTGAGTTATCAGAATTATCAGATATGGTTCATAAAATAACCATGCTTGCTACATTTATGAAAAAAGTTCAACCTTAAAAATATCAGAAGTGAACTCTAAATGTAGGAACTCTAAATGTAGAAGGAAATTCTAAAATGTAATGTAGCATGTTTTAAAAAATCAAACTTAACAAAATATATAATACTCAAAATTAAGAGAGGCAAATTAAATGTAGCTAAATTAAAAATCTATAAAATGGAAGACAGAAAGAAGAAAACATCCAGAATGTAGCACAAAGAAACAAAAGGAAAAGAACTGCAAAAGAGAGGGTGGAAAGCATATGGGCTGTCAGTGAGAAGTTTTAGCCTAAAAAGAGTGGAGTGAGAGAGTGGTATAGAGGACCTGAATAGACATTTCTCCAAAGAGGACATTCAGATGGCCAATAAACATATGAAAAGATGCTCAACATCACTAACCATTAGAGAAACGCAAATAAAAAGCACAATGAGATATCACCTCACACCAGTTAGAATGGCTATCATCAACAAGACGAATAATAACAAATGTTGGAGAGGCTGTGGAGATAAAGGATCCCTCATACACTGTTGGTGGAAATGCAGATTGGTGCAGCCACTATGGAAGGCAGTGTGGAGGTTCCTCAAAAAATTAACAATAGAATTACCATAAGACTCAGCAATCCCTCTCCTAGGTATCTACCCAAAAAATCTGAAAACATTTATCCATAAAGATATATGTGTGCTGATTGTTCGTTGCAGCTTTATTTACAATGGCCAAGACATGAAAACAACCAAAGTGTCCCTTGATAGGTGATTGGATAAAGAAGGCGTGGTATAGATACACAATGGAGTACTATTCTGCCATAAGAAAAGATGAAATAGTGTCATTTGCAACAACATCAATGGATCTTGAGAGTATTATGCTAAGTGAAATAAGTCAGACAGAAAAAGCCAAGAACCATATGATTTCACTGATATGTGGGGTATAAAACTAAAATAACAAAGGAACAAGACAAACAAATGAAGAAACAAAAACTCATAGACACAGACAATCGTTTAGTGGTGACCAGAGGGTAAGGGGGCAGGAGGTAGTAGATGAGGGTAAAAGGGATCAAATATATGGTGATGGAAGGAGAACTGACCCTGGGTGGTGAACATACAATGTGATATATAGATGATGTCTTACAAAACTGTACACCTGAAACCTATGTAATTTTGCTAACTATGTCACCCCAGTAAACTTTAATTTAAAAAAGGGGAGAGGGAGTCAAATAAATAAAAGTGAAAAAAAAGAAGAAATCACAATGGACATTAAAAATAAATGGTATTGAATACTGATGAAAATACAATAAATAAAAATGTGGAAAGTAGCTAACGCAGTACATGAGAGGAAATTTGTAGCCTTAAATGAATATGTTAGAACAGAAGGAAGGCTAAAAGTCAGTAATCTAAGCAAACTTATAAACAAATTATTAAAGAATGGCCTAATCAATCCCAGAGAAATTAAAAGGAAAAAATTTGATTAGAGCGGAAGTTAATAAAAAGGAAGACAAACATCCAATACTGAGGATCAACAAAGGCAAAAATTGGTTCTTTAAATAAGTTTATGTAAGAGATAAGGCCGTGGTGGAAATGATGTAGAAAAGAGAAGGCACAATAACCAATATCAAGAATGAAAAAGGGGATACCACTACAGATTTTACAGACACTAAAAATATGAAAAGAGGATGCCATGAGCCACTTTATGTCAAAAATTTAAAAACTTAGATGAAATAGAGAAATTCTTAGGCAAATTTAACTTACCATTCAAGAAATAGACACTGTGAGTAGTCATATAAAATTGACACAGCAATTAAAATCCTTCCCACAAATAAAACTCTAGGCACGTCCAAGTGGTTTCAATGGTAAGCTCTACCAAACATTTAAGGAAGAAATTATTACAGACTTAAAAATCTCTTCCACATAACAAAAAATAGGAAGCATCCCAAAATCACTTTATGAGACTAGCATAACCTTGATACCAAAACCTGACAAGTGCAATAAAAAAAGAGAAATCTACCAGTCATTCTCACTCATGAATATAGATGAAAACATCCTGAATAAAATAGAAGTAAGCATATGACAAAGTCATATTTTCCCAGGACTATAAAGCATAATGTCATTAAGTTCAATATCTATTCATAACAAAAATGTATAAAGAAGATAAAAAAGGGAATTTTCTTATGCTGATAAAGGATATCCATAGAAAGAAAAAAAAGAAAATCCTTATACTTATAAGGTATAAAGTTGAAAGTTTTCCCTCTCAGAATAGTAACAAAGATACTGTCTTTTTAACATTATGCTTTTTAACATTATTGACTGGTGTAGTAAGGCAAGAAAAGAAAGCAAAGTATTGGAAAAGTAGGGGAAAAAACTGTTATTACTTACAGAATATATGATTATATATGCAATAAATGAAAACATAAATAAATCAAATTTAAAGTTGAGTTTATAATTTTGTGGGCTAAAATTAAATACACAGAAGTCAATATTTTCTGTATGTCCTCAATAACAGAAAATGAAATATTTTAAAGGTTCAATTTTAAATGGGATTGGAATACCATGGACACATGAATACATAAAAATAAAATATATCTAAGGCCTTTGCAGATAAAACTATAAAAACTTATTAAGAGACATCCCAAGGAAACCTAATAACTGGAGTGGTATCCTATCAACATAGATTGGAAAATGAATCCCATAATAACTGTAATTCTTCCAAAAGTGTTATGAAGATTAAGTATAATTTCAATCAAAATCCCAAAGGATTGGTTAGTGGAATTGGGTAAACTGATTCCAATTTTATTTTGAAATGCAAAAGATTAAAAATAGCTGAGATATTCTTGAACATGAAGGACAAGATAGGAGCACTGCTCTACCTGCTAGCAAACTGTGTGTGAGGACAGACAAATAGAACTAGCACAGAATGGAGACAGCAAGAAATAGACATACATATTTGGATACTTTAATTATGACAAAGAAGGAACTGCAGGGAAGGAGGGAAAAGATAGTCTTTTCAAAAAATGGAACCAGGACAATAAGGTATTCAAATGGGAAAAAGAATGAAATTGTATGTACCCCTACAGCACAGCATAAATCAATTATAGGTGGATTATAGACCAAAATGTGAAAGGCAAGATAATAACACTAATAGATGATAATACAGAATAGCTTTATGACTGACTTTGCATTAGTGGACATGTTATGCACCTGTACTCAGAGCTTATGTCGATACCAATGCAGTCTTTAAGTGAGTGGGAATTTTCTAGAATCCTTGCCAGCCCTGTAGGAGCAATACTTGTCCCATGCCATGAGTCTATGTCATTACCACCTGGCTACCCTATGAGGATGCTTCCCTTCTCTGCTGAACCAGGACCACTAAGACCAAAAAGGACCCCTAGCACTTAGTGAGGTGGAGGAGAGCCCCAGCACCTTTATTTGTGGACAGAATAGGGCTCTTCAAAGTACTCTGGCCTGAAAATGTGAGGACTGGATGTCAACTTTACAACAAAGAAAACATGCGTTGCTAGAAGAGAGACAACGGTTATTTCTTTCCACTGACTCAATTTTATACCAATATTTTTTTGTATGTGAGTTAATTGGGGGTGTAAAGTGTGGAATTGAAGGGAGAAGAAAATGAGGTCTCTGCTGAATTGACAATTTTCAAAAAATTTTGGTGGCCTACTTGATTGTAATTTGTTTTAAACAAGAAAAGCTTCCCCATGTCAACAAAGTAAACAGGACGTAGATATGGAGTGCAAAGGAAGTGGAAGAATCAGGTTGATCCCAAAGCAGAATACATTTTGAGCAACTTCCCATCATCTTCTAAGAACTAGCTATTAAAGATAGGCAAAATTAAATAATATCTTATTGGAAATGTATGGGAGCATGATAAAGTACATCTCCCTCCCTTTCCTCTTCCCCTATGCCCCATCCCTAAAATTTCTCTGACCTTTTTTAGGTATTTGAAATTCTACCTTGGAGGAATTTTCTTTAGTTTAAGGTTTGATCCCTCTTACAACACCAGGAAAACCAGCATGGTTACCAGCATTTTGGTATAAAATTACTATAGATAATAGGTTCTGATGAGGAAGAAGCATGAAGCACTAACAGGAGTGGTGAATGGGTTTCCATGGGCAGAGGCAGAAAAGCAAGAAGCAGAACTGGAAGAACAGGTACCCCCCAAAAAAGGTGGGATGGATATAGCTCAGGCTTGGAGTTAAGCTGCCAGGCCTGGGTTAGAATTGTGGCTATACTGAGCTCATGACTTAACCATCAGAGCCTCATTTTTCTCAGATGTAAAATGAGAACATATACTATTTGCCTTTGAGAGTTGAATGGGATAATTCTGTTAAAGCACCTGATGGTTCAGAGTACAAGTTCATCAAGTGTTAGCTCTCATATTGCCAGGTCTGCCCTCCCCCCAACCCCCCCATCAAGACCAATCTCTTTCAGAGCCATTTCCTTTGTAATATCTTACATCTATCCACACATTTAAATACCTTCATCAATCTATGGCTTTTGAATGATTTAGGAAAATAGTCTTTAGAAAAAAAGCAGAATGAGTCTATTTTGTATTCCTCATCTCTTAATATTTTTTTGGTACTACCTTTCAGAGGAGGTATCAGGACTTGGAAGAATATAAAAAAGTCATTTGTTTCACATTTTTTTCTTACTTCAACTTGACAATGATTCTTACATGTCTCTCCTGATGAAATGTATGGACGTATTGATAAAGGTACATCGTAATCTGAAATAACATGTGAATAGTTAGGACATGACTCAAGGACAAGGATACAGAGAAATGGAAGCCTGCCTTTTCCTAAAGCAATGACACTGTCCTCGAACAAGGCCAAGAGAGAATCTAATTTATTAAAAAGGAACATAGCTATTTCTTCCCCTTTTGAAGAGTGGTTTTTAACCTTTTTTTAAAATCAACTCACAGTAAGAAATACATTTTGCATTGTGACCACACATATACATTGTGATACACACATATACATTCTCTGTGTGTGTGTGCATGTATGTGAATATGTCTATCTGTTTTAAATTAAAGTTTCATATACTCTGAAATGTTCCATTCTACTCTACTTAATCTTTGTAAATGCTGTTCAAGACCATTCTATTGATTTTGTGTTTCACACTTCAAAACTACTGCTTCAGGGTTCTACATGTTTTGCTTTTTTTGAGTGAAAAGAATTCTCATGTTGATTTTAAATGCATTTAATTTGGTCCCATTCCCATTTCTGGGATCTGTCTCAAACACGCATATACGCACGCATGCACATGCGCACCAAGATGGAAGAATATTGAGAAAAATCAGTTTATGATTGGCTTGGTATTATAATCTACCTGTCATATAAGTAAATGCAATAAGAAACCTCTCACACCATCTTTCACATTTCCTGCCTATTTAACTTCTTTATTATTCCCTATTTCTTTCCTTTCTTATTTTCCCCAAATACTAATTTTCAGTTGTTATTAAACAAACAGGGTGACTGAAGGGAGGAGACCAATATTTAATGAGCACTAACTATGTACAGGTAATTTATATACATTAATTCCTCTTTATAAGGAAACCAGGATTTAGAGAAATAAAGTAACTTGCCCCAGGTAAAAACCTGAAAAAGCTGGTTCACGGTAGTACTGACTCAGGTCCGGGTAACATGAAAATCATTGCAATGTATTTCCTTTATGTCGACATAAAGTTAAAACCCCAACATAAAAAGGAAAAGTAGACCTTATGCTTTTAATCTGCTAACTTTAGCAAAGCATGCTTATATCATTTCTCTTTGAATAGCTTTTTTTGTTGTTGTTATTGTTAGACTCTTATATTTAACTATTATTATACAGAACATATGTTGAATATATATATATATATATATATTATATACACACACACACATTATATATACATATATTCCCAGCACACCATTTATTCCCAGCACACCATTTATTCATTTAGAGTACTCTGGAGCTTATAACCTACTTATATAATTTTTTCCCACAAGGATTCCATGTTTTCTGTTGGCTTCACAAAGAAACAACTCAGGATTCTAATTTATCTTTGCATTATAACATTTGCTCTGATATTAGCCCGTTCTATTTTGAAGAGAGAATCAAAATAAAATGCTTTCTTTTGTATAACCTTTAGTTCTAAGTGGAGCCCATTAAAGACTTTAAAATAATCATGTTAAAACCTGATTCTTGCATTGGTAAACACTTTACATGAAGTTAAATAAGCTTTGCCTGTTCTAGGAGAGTGGATGAAATCAAACAGCAGTGTGTGTCACTTGCTGAAGTGACAGGAATAAAGAATAGATAGTATTCACTCCTTTATTCCCATTATGCTGCCTTTTTCCTGAAACTGGATTGAGATTCTAGGACATCTCAACATAGAGGAGAGACTGGTTCTAAAGTGGAAGCAGGTACCCAGTGCCTTTTTTTTTTTTAATTAGCAGCTCTGTTGATATAGAACTTACATACCATAACCCAGTCCTGTTTCTACCCATAACAAAATCTCTACGTCTGAAACTTGGAAAATAAAAAGAAATAATAAACATACATACTTTTACCAGTTTATACTCAACCAGTTATCCTTATCATTTCACTCACTCCCTCTTCCCCAGTGCCCCATTAATAATTGCTCCATACATAGTACATAGTACATTGATACATCCACCATGGTTTTTTCACATGTGGGCTTTCAACAATTTCACACTAATTATGTTTTATTCCCAGGTAGGAGCAACCATAAAATAGCATCATTATACTTGAAAACTCAATCACCCCTGTGTTAGGGCAGAACTACAAATACACCTGATGTTTTCACTTCAGAGAGAAACAAACTGGCAGGAGGAGTGGAATTTGAGGTATAATTTTTCACACTACCATTAACAATTAATATCAAGTTTTCTCCTCATAGGATTTGGATGGTGGCATGGATGGAGATGGACCCCAGTCTGGCAACTAAACAAAAGGTGAGATTACCCATCATGAACATGATGCCATTATGTCAAAGTGAGAACACTAGTGTTATTTTCTGAATAACATCTTCAATGGTGATGTCTTTTTTAAAATGTTGGTACTCCTTATGCAACTCCCTAACTCATCTAAAGCTGTCAGATATATAAACATTGTTTTAGTACAAAAAGGTCCTATGAAAACCAAAGTTTAGTCTTTGCTGCATCATATTGTGAGTCCACAGGTTACAGTGGGAGATGCTGTGTAACCAGAGGCCCTGCAATAGATTAGTTAATTTGTGGGTTTTACTCTTATATGGAAAAAGAACTTGCCAGAAAATCAACTTTGGAACTTTTACCTAGAAAGAGGGGAGATGAAGAAGTCCCGGAATCCTGACGTTAGCTATATACTCCAAGAGGTTGGGGCAGGGCAGGTCACCCCGTTTTGAAGGGAAAAGGGTAAAGTGAGGTCCCCTGCACCCTGCAGTTATGGAGGAATAGAAGCTGAGGCATTTTCAGTCCCCCATAAGGAGGATGAATCAGCCAGCTTTTGTTTTCAGGTTAGAATTGGGAAAGTTATATAAACCCTGAAGGTATAGATTTCTGAAAGGAAAAGAGATCAATGGGAAAGCTGACCATTAATGAAGCAGCTGAGAAAGAAAAGCTGTAGAGAATTCTGGCTGAAGTCAAAATGGAAGGAGCTGTATGTCTTAACGGAGGACAGAGACCTGAATGGTTCTGGACAGTGAGGCAGCATCTCAGAGTGAACCGGAATCTTCCATGCGACTGCAAAGGGCAAATCCACCACAGCAGCATGGCAGAAGAGCGAGACACATCTTAGGTGGAGGAGTCCTACTGACTCTTTTGATCCACCCAGGAATATTTTTTGGATATCTTAAGGCTACAGGATGTATTAGTTTTCTATTGCTGCTAGAGCCAATTGCCACAAACTTAGAGGCTTAAAACAACACATATTATCTTACAGTTGTGTACGTTTTAAATCCAAAATGGGTCTCACTGGGCTAAAACCAAGGTGTTGTTGGGGCTGCATCCCTTCTGTACTCTGCAGAGGAGAATCCATTCCCTCCCATTCTCCAGCATCGAGGGGCTGCCCACATTTCTTGGCTGGGACCCCCTTGTTCCAGCACATCAGGCTGAGTCCTTCCATACTTCCATCTCTCTGGTTCCCTTTCTTTTGCCTCCCTCTTCTACTTGTAAGGACCCTTGTGATTATATTGGGCTCACTTGGATAATTTCCTATTTTAAGGTCAGCTGACCAGCAACTTCAATTCTATTTGCAACTTTGATTCCCCTTTGTAACCTAACATGTTAACAGATTCCAGGGATGAGGAAACAGACACCTATGGGGCGGGGGCATTATCCTGACTACCACACGGGAAGATACGACATGTCCTGGTAATGCAGTAGGAGGGTAAGGCGCACAAGCAAGCTGAGAGATGGACTCAACTCTCTTGTTCTCACTGCTAGCTATATGTATAATTGTATGGAAGCCTTAAACATTACTAAGGCCCAGGAAATACCTTCAGCTGTCCTAATTTAATAGGTTTGGGATGGGTTCCAGGCATAGCTTTGTTGGGATATGTACCTCTGGATGACCCAGGTAATTATGTGCAGGCAGGATTGAGAACACTGGTGTAGGACAGGGGAGTTACTATCTTAACTCTAGGAAGCAAGAACAGAAACCCAGATCACACATGTTCTAGAATTCTGTGTTCTTTTCTGACTCCCATCAGTTGCTTCTGTTATATATCAAGTCCCACATCATTAATTTACCTCTATCAAATTTAATATGTGGGCTTTAAACATTTGTAGTAGCAAAGAAATCTTCCCCTAGAAAAATATTATTTTAAATTACATTTTATACATTTTAATTTACTTTCCCAATCTGTCTAAACTTGTTTTCTAAAAATATTTTAACTGAAAATTACATCATGAAGAGTTCATCAATAATAGTTTATTTCACTACTACCTAGCTTGTTTGTAATGAAGAGTTAAACTGTATTTCATTTACCTTAATCAAATCAATTTTAATGAGTTCACTCTATAGTGTTTACTTTATAAACACTTTACGGTATTTCAATCAGTTTATGCTTTTTCTATTTTGTTACTTTTCTTATTTTATTTCATGCTTGCATATAAAATTGTTGGTAGTTGCCATGGCAATTCTAATTGATTTCTTTCTGCTGTATTTGTAGGCTTTTAAAAAGATTTGCACAATACATCATTTATATTGTTATTTTTATCTCTGTAAATTTGTAATGGCCTCTCCATAAAAAAGAAAAAAGCTGTGCAACAAGAGCATCAGAGGTTACTTTGCTTAGTGTGGAAGGCTGCGAAGAATGGAAGAGAACTGAGGAAGAAAAGCCAAGCTGGGAAGGGCAATGAAGAGGGTTAGGTTCAGAAGTAAAAATGCGTGTCACACAAAAGAAAGAATTCAGGTATCCCAGCGAGTGGCAATGCAAGGGCAAGATGTGCTTTTAGCGTGAATTGAACTTGTCAACGTGATTCAGTTTTGAAAGACCCATAAATGATGGAGGGAGATGCAGGAAAGGTAACCAAGTGACAATGTCGCCATTTTGTTTGTTTGTTTGTTTATCTTCTGGTGAATCTAAAAACCTCCTCTGGTTTTGCTACTATTACTTCTATACACACACACACACACACACACACACACACTCATGGAATGCATCAGGATATCTATTGTCAGGACCACTAATGTTCTCATTTCAGTAAACCAGAGATACTTTCTCTGACAAGGTGGTGTGTGTTGTGATTCAACTACCCTCTTCTAAGCAATGAGCTACCATATCATTTGCAGCCCTAGAAAAAGAAAAGAAAGATTCTCAGAGATCTGGAATGAACTGAATTTGGTTTTAGGTTCATTGTAGAACTCCAGAGCATTTACATTTTTAAAAAAATTATGCCACATCTTTTTCCAAGAGCTAGTTGCTGTGGAGTGCAAAAGAGTACAATACAATAAAAAAACAAGAAAGTACAGGTAATTTCAAACCATTAGATTGTAACTTGAAACCAATACAATGTTATATGTCAATAAAAAATAAAATAATTGTACCTCAATAAAAAATAAAAAAAGATAAGTACAGGCATACCTTGGAGAGACTGCAGGTTCAGTTCCAGACCACTGTAATAAAACAAGCATCACAATAAAGTGAGTCAAGATCTTTTCGCTAGTGGAGGGTCTTGCTTTCAATTTGTAAAAAAAAAAGCAACACCTGTGAAGTGTAATAAAGCGAAGAGCAGTAAAACCAGTTGTGCCTGCAGCGGAGGAAGAGTAGAGTGAACTAGAGTAAAATTAGGATGCAGACATATGCTCTATGAGGTCTGCGGAAGAGTAGAAAACCAATTGTGAATTTGCCTCTGAGCTTCTCAGTGGCCAAAGCCAAGAGGAAAGCATGATCTGAATGAAGACTCAAAGTGCCTTTGAGGGAAACATTTATCAGGTACATCAGAGAAACACGGTCTTTCCAAGAATTGAGACAAGTTAAGAAATCTCTTCAGAGGAGGGGATATTTTCATATCATGAACAATAACCTCAACAATATCCCTGCAATATAAAACAGCAAGTTGCACATAGCCATTTTTTTTAAAAAAAAACTTTCATCCAGTGAAGTCAAGGGCATAATGCTGGAGCACAACTCAGAGAAAGCTACTTCATGAGGGTGAAGAATTCTGAAAGCCCAATGCCCTGGTCTCAGGTGAACTTGGTGATAGAAAGTTACTCTATATGGAGAGGACCACCATGTCCCATATCTGTTTTAGAGAAAATTTATGCCCCATCCCATCACATGGTAAAATCAAAAGATCTGATGACAGTGTACCCTACAAGCCATTTCAGATTCTCACTTTACAACAAAAAAACATCTTCCTGGCATACTCAGATGAAAAAAGATCTCAGGGGTAGTAAGCATGATTCGTCTGAAGAGCCCATTGTAAAAATTACATTACACAGGCCTATGTGAAATATGCAAAAGCTCTGGAAAATAAATGCCTAGCATAATCCACCATAAAACTCTTAGATAAATTATTATGACCCTGTTCTTCTGGTACAAGCATAAATGTGTTTCCGATAAATGCATTTTATTATGTTTTGCTTCATAAGACCACCCTATTATAAATTCAGGATGGTTAAAGGAAAAAATTTAAGATCCTCTCTTCCTTTGGCAGTCAGAACAAGGTTTTCCAAACCAAAAACATATGTTTAAATTTAGCTCCACATGTGCCAGCTAGTTATTGACTGATTACTGACATGTGTTTTAGCTCTAGGGATCTCAGATCTTTCTCTCTGCTTCTCTTCTCAGCTCCTCAGCACCACGCAGCTCACATACACGCACACCACACATTGGGAATTCAGATATTTAGCAGGTAACCAGGACCTAGTATTTAGAGAAAGCACGTTCCTTGATGAAAGAACAGTATGGAATGCTATATGCACTATCTTACCTTGGGGGTGGGGGGGGACACAAATAAATTATTCTTGCCAAATTCTGAATACCCCTTGAGCTTGCCTTGTTCCTTAGCAAATTGTTTTCTTCCGAATATTCCTTAGTTATGTCCAAGATATACTAAAAACAGTGAATTTCTTAATCAGTTCTCCCCAAGGTAAGTGAAAACAATATTCTGCTGGCGGGATAATCTTAGCAAATTACAATGGGAATACAACTTTGAAAACAATCTAGTTTTGTTCCTCTTAGTTGCCAAATCCTGGGTCTGGTGGCCACTTTAATGGGCCTCTCAGACTGCCAACTATGGGGACTGAATTGACCAAGGGCCTCAGCTGGGACACCCTGAAATCCATCACTGCCTGTGTGATTGGTTCTGAGGCCACTTCCTATTGCTGCTGTCAGTCAGTGGCTGATCAGGGAAGGGACACTAAAGCAAGCCCATTCCTGGGAGAACCAAGCATCTTCTGACAGCGCCAGGACGCCCTGACAGCCTTGCTGCCTGAGATGCTTCTATTCAGCCTTTCCTTTTTCTCTCCCTCGGCCATTGACAGACTTGCATCAGGTCTGAAGACTTCTTCCAGCTTCTTCCCTGTTTTTCTCACACAGGCTGTTACCCTAAGCAAACCTTTGCCTGTTTAATCCTGTCTTGGTGTCTGCTTCTTGGAGGACCAGGACTAACCTAACATTCTCTGCTTAGTTTTAAATGTAGGTTATGTTACCTACATTTAAGAAAATACATCTTCACAGAATCAAGGACTATGGCTCTAAATTAGTCTTTTGCTTGAAAAGGGATGTATTATTGCATTTTGAGCATAATATCGCCATCCATGGAGTTGGATCCTGAATTGAACCAGATTAAAATTCCTCATAAGTGATATTCCAAAATAAATTTCTAATCATTCTCCTGTCCAAAAGCCACAATGTTTCCTCTAATCCTAAAGTCATTGATAACCAATTCTTCCAGAGAATGCTAAGATTTTGTTTTCTGGAATCTCACTTTCACATAAGTCATACCTATAAATTTTGCTAATTAGAATGAGCCAACTAGAGCGTGTTCTGTGGCCTAAAGCTCATCCTTTTATGTGATTGACAAGACTGGCAATATTCAGCCTTATATTGTTGCTTATATAAGAGATCCATCCTGAAATAATGTGGGAGAGTTAGCATAAATTTAAGACCACTCAAGAAAATGCAGCATTTTGGGGTTGTCTGAATTAAGGAGCAGTCAAACCCTATTCCTTCTCTGAATTTGGAAGCACCTAAAAAAAATTAGACAAAGGAGTCAGAGATCAAAAGATCATTTTTGAATATTTGGTAGGCCTTGCATCTAGAATGTGCATTGCCCATCTAGCCTAGGCAGAGCAAATACAGGACTCTCAGGTGTAGGCCAGAGCACAGCAATGGATAGAATGCTACATGGGGCCAAAGGGAGATTCCCGAAACAAAAGCAGTCCTGTCTGGGAATAGGCCAGCTTGAAAATAAAAGTATTAATCTGTTCTTCATTTCACAACTTTTCCTCACTTAAGGAGTAGTGAAAGAGGGGCAGAAAGAAGCTTCCTAATCCTTCCAAAAAGACAGAAATTCTATCATGTTGGCCATGGTGGAAAATCAGAGAGAAATAGTTCATCCTACAAAACTCCCAACCCTGAAGTCAGTGGCATCAACGCTGTGTGTAAAGGACAGAACCTCACTGGGCCACCTTAGCTATGGGGCCAGCCAGGATAGACACTGCGCAGAAAGCAAAGCAAACTTTCCTTCATTTCAATACTATTCACATGTTTCAGAACAATTCATTCAAGACTCACATAAAGTTAGCTATGGGCTTTTCTAAATAGAGCTCTTATATCTTAAAAATAAATCCAAGGCTTTTAAAGCTCTGTAATTATCTTGTCTATTATCTCACCTGCTGCTTCATCTCTCATTCCCTCCCTTGATCTGTATGGGGGTTTGCCATTTTTGCATAGCTTTTAAAGCAAATTCTAGATATTTTCAGAGATGGGAGGGTAGGAAGAATAGATACATCATAATTTATATTACTTATTAATTTATTTTATATTTTTTGGAAATTAACTCCTTAAGCACCTGCTGAGTAACAGGCACCTGGGAATTTGGATTTTGAATAAGAATTTTAATTGTATCATTTCATTGCTGTGATCACACTTAAGGATGAACATTTTTACAATTTCCTGCACTGTGGCATTTATATATTTATTGAAATCACATTTTAAAATTGCATATTCTTAAGGATTCCTTCATTAATGATCAGTATAACTAATTTAGAACTTAGTGACCTCTACAAAGTAAATTTACTGTTCTTACAGGGGAAAAATGTGTAGAAAAAAATGCAATATGTCTCGGAAAAAAGCCATTTGACTGAAATACTACATAAATAGATGTAAATTTATGTAGAGTTTTCTGATTTAAAAAGTATTACATACTCATGCAATATTTAGAAATTACAAAAAATATGCAACATAGAAGAGAAAGGATGAATATAAAGTAGAATAAAAACCATCTTTCTAATTATCATTAGATGCAAGCATTAACATTTTGGTATCTTTCTTTACAGTATTTTACATCACATATACACAATGAATCAATCATACGGGTAGAGTTTTATATTCAATATATTTCATATTATGAGAATTTTTTAAAATTATGTAGACATGAAAATGTTTGTAATGATAGCATACATAAGAATCTATATGAAGTATGTTAACAGACAACTCTAGAACATATAACATTTGTTATTCCAAATTTTTCACCATTGTAAATAATGCTATCGTAAACATTTTTAGGTGACATTTTAAACTATATTGCTGATTCTTTCCTCAGGAAATAAAAAAAAATTACTGAACTTAAAGGTATTACTATTTGAAAGGCTAAGAGCAAATTATTAATTTACTTTGGAGGAAAATCCCATGGAGACACTTATTTCCTGGATTCAGAAAAACCGGGAAGCTAAATTAATAATGAGAAGTTCTTTTAGGGAGTATAGAAGCAGGGCAAGAGATGGCAGTGTTGAAGGACATTTCATCAAGATCATGGTGAGCCATGGTATCTATGTCTTCTCCCATTGAATTGGTGTCTTTATACTAAAACATTTTGTCATCACAAATCTTATTTATACTGCAATTTAGATGGCTCTTATTTAAAGTATTATAAAGCACTTTATAATTCTGTGTGTGCTCAGATTACTCCACACAGCAGGTTTCATTTGCCCCAATGGAAATGCCAGCTAAAGGGCCACAGCTAGGCCTTGAGCTTTCAGAATGAGAACCTGGTGATGTAAACCATTAAGACAACAAAGCCCACCAGAGAATTGAAGTTCACCAGCCTTGAGGGAGACAGATTCACATGACAAAAATTAAAGATGAGAAGGAGATACTGCTTGCTTAGGTGTAGGCATGATAGATATTTCTACTGGTAAAAGATGCCAATGTCTATTTTTTCCACATTTTACATAAATAATTGATTTTTTACATACTTTTGACTATTCTGTTATTCTTCTGACAGTTTCAATATATTTTCATTCTCTTGGAAGCTAGGAGAGTTATATATGTATTTCTTGCTCTCTCTCTCTCTCTCTCTTTCTCTCTCTCTCTCTCTCCCTCCCTCCCTCCCTCTCCCCCAGCCCTCACCCAAAGGTAGGTTTAGAGTCAGATGTGAAACCAAATTCAAATGTATGTAGAGACTGAGTAAAAAGCTAGAAAGGAAGAAAGCCCAGGACTGTTCACTCTTATATTTATAGTTGAACATGGATATGTCTTCATGTCTAAAAGGGACACAAAAAAGTTAGGCACTCAGAGGTGCAGCTCTTTGGAGGCTAACTTTGATTAACTAGCTCCTTCAACTATTGTTGTTGAGAGTTTACTGGCTCTACGAGTATCCTTCAACTAGGCAGATCTGAAAAAATGTCGATAATGGAACCGATATTCAACAAATACAGAGGGAAACAGATGCTTGATCAGATGAGGAGTGTACAGAATTCTGAATTCACTCAATTGAAAACTCATTCATTCATTCCTTCAGCAAACATTTATTGAGCACTACTATATGGTGATACCAAACTAGACACTATAGATTTAGGGATAGACAAACCAGACAAGATCTTTATTTTTCTGAACTAACATTATAATAGGGGGGGGGGGGGGTAAAAAAAACATATACAAAAGCAGTACAATTTAGAGTAGTGATAAGAGCTAGAAAGAAAAATGAAGTAATGTAAGGGGATGGAGAGTAATGGGATGCTACAGTAGTTAGGAGGGTTGAAAGCTGAATGAAAGTGAGGGAGAAAAGCCATTAGGAGGCACAGAGGAAAAGCTTCCCAGGTGGAGAGAACTGCAAGGTCAAAGGTCCTGAAGCAGGAGGGGAGGGGACGGAAAAAGAGTGAAGAGGGGGGGAGTGGACGGGAGAGCAGAAGAGAGGAGAGGGGTGGTTTGACAGCCTGGCAGTGTGCCAATATTTAGAGGTCAAAGAGAAGCACAACCAGGATGTTGAGAAAAATAGTACAGAGAAGAAACCAGTAAAATTTGCAAGAGGGAGGTCATTGGTATGATGATTTATAGCCCAAGTAATCTATAGTCCAAACCATGATTTTTTAGAAAGTGAAATGGAAGTTAATAATTCTGCCAAGATAATAGGTGTAAACTGGGACTGTCCTGAGAAAACGAGAACATATGGTCACTCTACCATTGGTGACCTCCAAAAGACTGGTTTCAGTGGAGTTGTAGTGATGGCAGTCTGATCGGTGGGCTGAGGAGAGATAAAAGGTGAAGAAATGAAAACAGGAAGCCTAGGCATCCCTTTTGAGAAATTTTACAATAAAGAAGGTAGCAGAAAAATGGGGCCTGGCTAGAGGGGATAGGAAATCAAGGAAAGGGTTGGTTTTTGTTTGTTTGTTTGTTTTGTTTCAATGAGAGATGTTATAGCATCTATGTATGCTAATGCGAAGGATCTAGAAAAAAGAAAAATTTTGATAATGCAAGGGGAAAGAATAGCAGCAGAAGCAGGTTCTGCAAGCAGGAGAATAAGAATGAGAACCTGTGCCCAAGTAGAGTGGCTGACTTCGGATGTGAATTGATTCGGTTCACACACTGTAATGAGGGAGATGACTATGTGGGTACAGGTGTACATAGTGGCTAGATTTGGCAGTGGGAAAAGGATTTACCTTCATAGCCAAGGCCAGAGAGATTCTACTTTTTGTGAAATCCTCTTTTCCCACCCCCAAAAAGGCACAGTTTACCATTTGGGGGCAATTTTCTTCATAGGCGTTAAGAAAGGATATGTAAGCTATTTCTTCTCTCTGGAAAATGTTCCAATATGGAACCTTTACTAGTTTACCAGCAAATGTGGAAACTCTCCCAGGTCCAATTTAGATCTGGCAGAGAAGATGAATATTACTAGTCAGTCAGCAACTGCCTATAACAGATGTTTTTGCTGAATGTGAACATTAACAGTTCTATTTGGCCGTTTCAGAATTTGAATTAAGAAACAGAAGAAATAGCCAAGGGTACATTGAGACCCAGGTGGAAAAAAACCCTTTGACCAGACACAAAATGTGACATTAGTGAAAGCTTTAGCATCTAAGCACAATGTAACTGGGGAAATCCCTGTGCCCCCGATTGTTTAATCTGTAAGAGGAAGAGAAAAAAAAAAGCAAATGTCTAGCAAAATTCAGGGGTTTGTAAATATGCATAGTCTCTGTCAAACAATCATTAGAAGGAATTTTAGGGAAATGTAAGCTTTTTGTGGTGATAGCACAAAATGAGCCAAGGAAATGAGCATTTCCAGTGATTTAATGTCTAGGAATAACTCAGTTCAATTGACTCAGCAGAGAAAACCAGAATTAAATGGTTCAGATTCCAAATTATGTTCTTTCCAGAGTCAAACCCCCTTGAATCCTCTCCAAGGCAGGAATAATAGCAAAGACCATTTTCTCCCTCTCTTATGAATGAAACTTCTATTACCCTAGTCATCCAGGTACAGTTGCTGAAAGACAATCTATTCATCTGCAAAACGGTACCTGAGTAGTCATTTCCAGATGTGCCATTAGTTATTGCCGACATTGGTTCATGGCAATAAAATTATAATGCAGCTCACCTTTGGCATTTGCCAGTGTAACAATCACACCTGCTTAGGTACTGCAGGTAGGACCCAAGCCTTCACCAGTGAGACACTGCTGCTCATACTAGTTAGTACCCTACCACCTATGCACACCACTACCATAATGAGAAATCGACCATACTTGGTCTGTACATTAGTTCATTACATGGTTAAAGATGGAGTCCTTAAGAACAGACTTCTGAAAATGGCACAGGCGTAGCAATTTATGGATGCTGCACTGCAAAATGGTTTAAAGAACTGGCTAATGTTCTTAGTTATTGATCCTGTGGACCACTCTGTTTTTCAGTGACTAAATTCAACCTACATGTACTTGCTATCCATTACATCCAGCTTCCAACATTCTCAGTGGGATAAAAGCAAATAATGCATTTTATAAGCACTTGTAGATAAAATCAGCTCATCATCTCATATTGATTAATGCCAATTACTGAGAAGCATTTACTATGTAACTATATGCCATCAATAGCATTTGTTTTAATTGAAATGTGTTTTTAAACTCCTTTTTTAAAAATTAACACAGTATTAACTGAAAAATTAGATTACCTAAAGAATACGGTATTTCATATCAAGTTCTCATTTACGGTCCAGGCTCAGATGCTTAGAAACCATTGAATTGTAGCCATTTCCTAGACATTAGCCCACCATTCAGACTTCACCTGTGAGATACGGAGATAACGGTCAGCATGCTGTGAACCATAAATGAGCATGCAGACAAGGTTGTTTTGATTGTTCTCAGGCTCTATGAACTCTTACTTATGAAGGTCACCTACCTTTTATTACATATAGTAAAATACATTCAAATTCCACATTAAATATAATATATATAGAAGAGCTGAGTTGAGTTGCCCTCAACTAGTTGACCTAATGCCGCAATTCAGAGGCATTTAATTAAACACTTTAATTTTAATACTGCTACTTTCTTTGCATATTGTGAAGCCAATAAAATATTTTTTATGTTTCAGACATTTTTGTAGAGATTTAAGTAAACATTTACTAATTTTTTTTAATGATTTTTATTGGGGAATAGGGAGGATGGGAACAGTGCTGGGGAATTGGGGGAAGGGGAACAGATACGTTGCTGTCATTTTGTTCTTCAGTCTAGTTGTGGAGGACGTTGCTTTGCTGGCCCAAGTTGGCACCATCATTGCGCTCTTACCGGGAGAGGCAGATCAGTCGCTGGCCTCTGGACGGCCGCTCACGCTGGCTGCTGGCTACACACGGTAGCCCATGGCAACCCACTGCAGCAGGGGCTGCAGAGAACGCCATTGCTGGCGACTCATGGCAACCCAGCTCCAGGTTGAGCTGTTGTTCAGCATCTTAGCTGTGGAGGGCGTGTCACTGGCCCTCATATGTGGGTACCGAACCAGGGCCCTCTGGCGTCCCAAGCCAGTTCTTAACTATCGCGCCACCCAGCCGGACCAAACATTTACTAATTTTAATATTGTAATTTCCTTTCTTGATTTGGAATCAATGATCTATACCATATATATATATGTGTATATATATATATATATATATATATATATATATATATACACACACACACACACACATACACAGTATATACCCTGGTATAAAAAAATATCCCGTGCCAAAATAATGTATACAAGTGGACACTTTGGTCAACATTGCTCAAGCAGTAGTTTGCTGTCATCAGGAGTGTCTGGACGCTGATGGTAACCACTTTGAGCACCTCTTGTAATTGCAGAAGTCAAATGTGAACTTGTATTTATCTTTTGTTATCAGTATATATGAGTATTGCAATTTTAATAGTTTTTTCCTTTCTTAAAATGTGTATACATTTTTTGGCACCCTCGGTACATTGGTAATATCTGTTAGTGCCACTCTGTCAACCCCATTCACCCCAGAAGCTCACCAGCTCATTCAGCCAGGGGGCTGGAGAGAGGACAGGGTTCCCTCATTTCCACACTGTGCCCCACCCCAAAGCCAGAGAGAGGCAGGCAGTGCCAGCTGCTCCAGATATGCCTGCCCCCACCAAGAAAATGAGTGAAATGATGAATAAGAACGTAGGTAGGTAACTAACATAGGTACCCCTATTCTAGTGGAAGACAAATAAAATATATATACCTGAAATGCTACAGGTGCTTTGAGAAAGGTAAATACCGGCTATAGCAAAAAGCACAAAGGAAGAGTGGTCAATTCTGCCTGAGAATAGGGGGTAGGAGAAAATGAAAAGCTTATTTCTGGAAATGTATAACTATGTATTGGTATACATTTGAGCAAGAACATTCCAGGCAGAAGCAGTAATATGAGCAAAGCCATCGTGGCAAGAAATAAATTTAGAAAATATTATTGAATTGATGAGTTTGTATTTTGGTATAATTAAAATATTTAAACTTAAAATAATGTGAGTTTTAATATAGCTAGTTTTCAACTTTTGAATATTTTTAAGGTTTTTAATGTTTTAAAAACCAGCCAGTTAAAAAACACATAAAAACATGTATCTATGGGGCACACATTTGTACTTTTGTCTCAGACTCCGATATAGCTTAGCACGTATCTAAGCTGTCAGATTCTGTTTTTATTTAAAATTTTGAGATTTTGTTCAGCGTGGATTTTTTTTGCATTCATTTTTACTTTAATTTGTTTTTCATTAAAATGTTACTTAGCTTGATTATTGAGTTTTCTGGTAGCCCTTTAAATGTCTCACCTAAGGTAAGTGCTTTCACTCACCTCACCTTAATGCCAGCCTGGAAAAAGCCATTAGATCTATATTTTAAAGACCATTATATTATAGCATTGAGTATGAATTGCTGAAGACTTTGGTGGTTAAGAGTGGAGAAGTGGGAGCAAATTTAAAGTTTATTTTAATAGTTTATGTGGAAAGGGATGCAAGTTTGAACCAAGGCACCAAAGGGGATAGAATGGAGGCAGGGTTAAAATAAGTTTCAGGAATGAAGAATGGGACAATCTGATAAAAGCTGGAAGTATGGGAATGTTCTCTATCCTGGGATTCACTCTCCAAATTATGACTGTCAAAGCCCAATAAACTCTCCCTCCTCCAGGAATATCTTTTAAGCCATTCTATACCATGGTAAATTCTTCCATCTCCATGTTTTTATCTCTTTGCTGCCAAAGGCTATATCTCACATTTCTTTGTTTCTCCTACTGTGTTATAAACACATATATGCTCAATAAATACATCTTGAGAAAACTAGAATCATCAGTGCTTTTTAACAAAGCTCCAAGGCAGTGTCCATAATAATTAAGCCAACAAAAGAAGAGTTTAAATCTTGTTTGGATACATTTTTAAGGTTAGAGTACTCATTTATCTGTCCAAGATGGCATAAATGACTTCTTAGGGCCCTTTCCAATTACATGATTAACAGCCCTTTTCTGAGAAGAGTTTTATATATGTTACTGCTAATAGCAAGAGAACTTCTCCTGGAGCCTTTTTCCCTTTTATGTGATTACACTACTATTTTAGAGAAAATGAAATTACTGCATCCCAGCTGGGGAGTTCTTTTGAATTTATAAAATGCAGAGATTGTTATAGGATTGCAAAGTTAAGGCAGGTCTCTTAACCAATCATCAATAGATAATTTTGTTTTTTATAATCCTTCTTACAAAAAGTTTTACTGTGGTTACCAGTGTCCAAAATTTGATGTTAGTGTTGCCCTTGACAATTGAACCAGAGAGCTTCTTTAGAAATTATTCCAGTTTTAGTAAAAAGATAATTACAGTTGTAGGAAAATTTGAACAATATGTTTGAGTATGGCTTTGTCAGATTTCCATTTGTGGTGATATCTTGATCCATTTTACCAGAAATTACCATTGTAATTATTTATTATTATTGTTATTACTATTATTTTACACAAGGGGCTTTTAGTAAAGTTCCTAAGAAAGGAACTAGATCAATTCAGCACGTACCCTTTATCCTCTGCCTCTCCACCTCTGTGTGATGGATGAAATGCTGAAGTCCCCCTGACACAGTGGTGGAGCTGTCATACCAGCCCTGTATCGTCTACATCCAGACTTCTAATTTAATGGGAAAAACAAAATCATTAATATATTTATGCCACTGTTTTTAAATTTCCTTTGATTTAGCGCTGAACATAAAACTTTTTTTTTTTTAAAGATTTTTATTGGGTAATTGGGGGGATGGGAACAGTGCTGGGGAATTGGGGGAAGGGGAACAGACAAGTTGCTGTC
>NW_017731445.1:1193665-1280505 GCF_001890085.2 Hipposideros armiger | reverse complement strand
AAAAAAAAAAAGTGGAATGCTTTAAGCAAACCTGAACTGTGGAATTGACTTGGTGTGAGAAATGGGGCTTTGGGCCATAAAGATGCAGGTACTTCAAGCTGGAAAGCTGGTGGTCTTTGTTATATAATGACAGAACACTTGATGCCATCACTGCCTGCTTTACTTGGAGTGCAGGCAATGGGCTAACTGAGGCTATACTATTAGCAGAAATGGTAGCAAACATTTTACATATTGGCATGTGTTACCTCCACCACTTGCAACAAAATCTCACTGAAGAGATGAAACCAGACCAGAGCTACTCAGGCTGCAAGCAGAGAAGGACAGAAACACTATTTTTCCAAGGGAATCCTTCCTAGCCTGAGGTCTATCAGTTATGGTGAAAGGAGTCCTGAAGCCAACTGCTTCTGTTCTTCAACCTTGAAACCGTTATGAATAGTGATGGACAAAAGGTAGGCTAAACACTGGTGCTCCGCTAGAAAATGGCACAAAGCCTTCTGGCAGTGATGGGATCAAGGACATTGCCTTCCCACCTGAGCCTATTGATTCTAACTGTCTCACGCAGCAACCATTGAGTTCAGGACAAGAGAGATTAGCAGAGCATAGAGCTCTGTAATTAAAGGTGAAGATGCCTCAGGCGTAAAATCTACATCTGGACAAGACCTTGGGCTATTATTTATTATTATTATTAATATTATTATTATTATTATGTTTCAGGTGTACAAAACAATGCAATAGTTATCCTTCTCACCCCTCACAAAGTGACAAACCCCCTTCCCCATCCACTGCCCCCTCACCCCCAATATCATACATATCTATTACAATTCCATTGACTCCATTGTCCCACTATACTCCACATCGCATGACTCTATATGTATTAAATTATAGTTGACATATAATACTATTCAATGGCAGCTTCAGATGTACAGTGCAGTGGTCAGGCCTCTATACCATCTATGAAGTGGTCTCCCTTACAAGACATGAGTCCACCTGGCCCCCTAAAAAATCTTTACATTATTGATTATATTCCCCAAACTGTCTTTCCTATCCCTGAGGCCATATTATAGTTACCAATTTATGTTGTCTTGTCCCTTCCCCTTCTCCTTCATCCCCACCCCCTCCCAACTAGTAACCATCAGTTTTTCCTCTGTGTCTTTGAGACTACTTCTGTTTACATTACTCATTTATTCAGTTCTTTAGATTCCACATATAAGTGAGATCATATGGTATTTGTCTTTCTCTGACTGACTTATTTCACTTAGCATAATGTTCTCTAGGTCCATTCATATCATTGCAAATGGTACGATTTCCTTCTTTTTTATAGCTGAATAATACTCCATTGTACAAATGTACCACAGTTTCTTAAGCCAGTCGTCTACCGATGGGCATTTCGATTGTTTCCAAGTCTTGGCTATTGTAAATAGCGCTGCAATGAACATAGGGGTGCATATATTTTTTCGAAGTAGTGTCTTGGGTTTTTCTGGATAAATACCTAAGAGTGGAATTGCTGGGTCATAAGGTAGTTCCATTTCCACTTTTTTTAGATACCTCCATACTGATTTCCATAGTGGCTACACCAATCTGCAGTCCCACCAATAGTGCATCAGGGTTCACTTTTCCCCACAACCTCGCCAACACTTGTTGTTTGTTGATTTATTGATGATAGCCATTCTGACCGGAGTAAGGTGGTATCTCATTGTGGTTTTTATTTGCATTTCTCTAATGATTAGTGAGGTTGAGTATTTTTTCATATGCCTGTTGGCCATCTGTATGTCCTTTTTAGAGAAATGTCTCTTCATATCTTCTGCCCATTTTTAAATTAGGTTGTTTGTTTTTTTGTTGTTGCGTTGCCTGAGTGTTTTATAAATTTTGGATGTTAACCCCTTATCAGATATATCGTTGACAAATATTTTCTCCCAGTCAGTAGGCTTCCTTTTTGTTTTATTGATGGTTTCCTTTGTTGTGAAAAAACTTGTAAGTTTGATGTAATCCCATATGTTCATTTTTTCTTTTACTTCCCTTGACCGCGGGGATGTACCAGTAAAAATATTGCTCAGGTTAATGTCTGCAAATTTACTCCCTATATTTTCTTCTAGGAGTTTCATGAATTCAGGTCTTACATTTAAGTGTTTAATCCATTTTTAATTTGTTCTTGTATATGGCATAAGAAGGTAGTCCAGTATCACTTTTTTGCATGTGTCAGTTCAATTTTCCCAGCAACATTTATTAAATAAACTACCTTTACCCCAATGTAAATTCTTCCTTTCATTGTTCATAGACTGTCTGTATATGCATGAATTTATTTCTGGGCTCTCTATTCTGTTCCATTGATCTAAGTGCCTGTTTTTATGCCAGTACCATACTGTTTTGATTACTGTAGTCTTGTAGTAAGTTTTGATGTCTGGTAGCATGATACTCTCGACTCTGTTCTTATTTCTCAGGATTGCCATGGCTATTCAGGGTCTTTTATGGTTCCATATAAATTTTAGGATTTTTTTTTCTATTTCTGTGAAAAATGCCCTAGGTAGTTTGATAGGAATTGCACTGAATCTATATATTGCTTTAGGCAGTATGGGCACTTTAACTGTATTAATTCTTCCTATCCATGAACATGGTAGGTGTTTCCATTTATATGTATCTTCTTTTATTTCTTTCTTCAGTGTCTTATAATTTTATGAGTACGGGTCTTTTACTTCTTTGGTTAACTTTATTCCTAAGTATTTTATAGTTCTTGAAGCAATTGTAAATGGGACTGTTTTCTTCATTTCTTCTTTTGATAGTTTATTATTGGTATATACATATGCAACTGATTTCTGAATATTGACTTTGTATCCTGCTACCTTACTGAATTTGTCTATCAGTTCCAATAGTCTTTTGATGGAATCTTTGGGGTTCTCTCTATATAGTATCATGTCATCTGCATATAATGACAATTTTACTTCCTGATTTGGTTGCCTTTTCTTTCTTTTTCTTGTCTGATTGCTGTGGCTAGAACTTCCAGAACTATGTTGAATAAAAGTGGAGAAAGTGGGCAGCCTTGTCTTGTTCCTGAGCTTAAGGGGAATGGTTTTAGCTTTTCCCCATTGAGTATGATGTTAGCTGTGGGTTTATCATATATGGCCTTTATTATGTTGCGTAATGAACCCTCTATTCCCACTTTGCTAAGAGTTTTTATCATAAATGGCTGCAGATTTTGTCAAATGCTTTTTCTGCATCTATTGATATGACCATATGATTTTTATTTTTCATTTTGTTGATGTGGTGTATCACATTAATTGAGTTGCGGATGTTGAACCAATCTTGCGTACTAGGGATGAAACCTACTTGATCATGATGTATGATCTTCTTAATATATTGCTGAATTCTGTTTGCTAATAGTTTGTTGAGAATTTTTGCATCTATGTTCATCAGGGATATCGGCCTGTAGTTTTCCTTTTCTGTACTGTCTTTATCTGGTTTTGGAATCAGGGTGATTGTGGCTTCATAGGAGGAGTTTGGGAGCTCTCCCTCTTTCTGGATTTTTTGGAATAGTTTGAGAAGAATAGGTGATAATTCTTTTTTGAATGTTTGGTAAAATTCACTTGTGAAGCCATCTGGTCCAGGGCTTTTATTTGTTGGGAGCTTGTTGATTACTGATTCGATTTCCTTGATAGTAATCAGTCTATTCAGATTTTCTGTTTCTTCTTGAGTTAGCTTTGGAAAGGTGTATGCTTCTAGAAAATTATCCATTTCTTACAGATTGTCAAATTAGTTGGCATATAGTTGCTCTTAGTAATTTCTTAAAATTTTTTGTATTTCTGTGGTGTCTGTTGTCACTTCGCCTCTTTCATTCCTAATTTTACTAATTTGAGTCCTCTCTCTTTTTTTTTTATGAGTTTGGCTAGAGGTTTGTCAAGTTTGTTTATCTTCTCAAAAAAACAGCTCTTGGTTTTGTTGATCTTTTGTATTGTTTTTCTGATCTCTATTTCGTTTATTCCCACTCTGGTCTTTCTTATCTCCTTCCTTGTACTCTCTTTGGGCTTATTTTGCTGTTCTTTTTCCAGTTCCCTGAGGTGTAAGGATAACCTATTGATTTGAGATTTTTGTTGCTTCTTTAGGTAGACCTGCACTGCTATGAACTTCCCTCGCAGAACTGCTTTCACTGCATCCCAGGGATTTTGGGTAGTGGTGTTTTCATTTTTGTTTGTCTCGAGATATCTTTTGATTTCCTCTTTGATCTCATTTTTGACCCACTTGCTATTTAGTAGCATGTTATTCAGCCTCCATGTATTTGTGTGCTTTCCGGATTTCTTCATGTAATTGATTTCGTTTCATAGCATTGTGGTCAGAGAAGACGCTGATATGATTTCAATCTTCTTAAATTTATTGAGTCTTGTTTGTGGCCTAACATGTGGTCTATCTTAGAAAATGTTCCATGTGCTCTTGAGAAGAATGTATATTCTGTTGCTTTGGGATGAAATGCTCTAAATATCGATTAAATCCAGCTGGTTTAAAGTGTCATTTAAGGCCACTGTTTCCGTGTTGATTTTCTGTCTGGAGGATCTGTCCATTGGTGACAGCAGGGTGTTGAAGTCCCCTACTATGATAGTGTTACTGTTGATCTCTGTCTTTACGTCTGTCAGTATCTGTTTTATATATTTAGGAGCTCCTATGTTAGATACATAGATGTTTACTAGGGTTATGTCCTCTTGTTGGATCAATCCCTTTATTACTATTAAGTGCCCTTCTTTGTCCTTTATTATATTCTTCAATTTAAAGTCCATTTTATCTAAGTATCACTACTCCAGCTTTTTTCTCAGTTCCATTTGCATGAAATATTTTACTCCATTCCTTTATTTTCAGCCTGTATGTGTCTTTTGATCTGAGGTGAGTCTCTTGTATACACCATATGAAGGGTCTTGCTTTCTTATCCATAGCTACCCTATGTCTTTTGATTGGAATATTCGATCCATTTACATTTAATGTGGTTACTGACAGGTGTGTAGTTATTGCCATTTTGTTATGTGTTCCTGGTCTTCATTAGTTAGGTTGTTTTTTTTTTTCCTTCTGCTTAAAGAAGCCCTTTTAACATTTCCTGCAATGCTGGCTTGGTGGTAATGAATTCCTTTAGCTTATTCTTTTCTGGGAAGCTCTTTCTCTCTCCTTCAATTTTAAATGATAGCCTTGGTGGGTAAAGCAATCTAAGTTATAGGCCTTTGTTTTTCATCACTTTGAAAACCTCCTGCCACTCCCTTCTGGCCTGCAGAGTTTCTGTAGAAAAGTCAACTGATATTCTTATGGGGGTGCCCTTGTAAGTAACTTGCTGCCTGTCCCTTACTACTTTTAGGATTCTGTCTTTGTCTTTAACACTTGCCATTTTAACTATGTGTCTTGGTGTGGGCCTGTTTGGGATCATCTTGATTAGAACTCTCTGCACTTCCTGGGCTTGTATGTCAATTTCCTTCGCCAGGTTAGAAAGTTTTCAGACATTATTACTTCAAATATGTTCTCGATTCCTTGCTCCCTCTCTTCTCCTTCTGGTATTCCTATGATGCGCATGTTGTTGTGCTTGATTTTGTCACCCAGCTCTCTTAAACTATTTTCAATGTTTTTTATTCTTTTTTCTTTTTGTTGTTCCACTTGAATGATCTCTGCTATCTTGTCTTCTAAGTCACTGATTCAATCCTATGCTTCATCCTATTTGCTGATAAATTCATCGAGTTTGTTATTTATATTAGTAATTGTATTCTTTAGTTTTAGCTGGTTGTTTTTTATGATTTCTCTATCCTTCTTTTTATTCTCATTAATTTCCTTGAACATTCTAGCAATCAGTGTTCTGAACTCTGTCTCCAATAGGTTGTTTACCTCTATTTCCTCTAGTTCCAATGATTCAGGAGGTTTCTTCTGTTCTTTTATTTGGGATGTGTTTTTATGTTTCCCCATTCTGGCTTACTCTTTGTGCTTGCTTTGATGTAATAGGTAGATTTCCTAGGTCTCTCAGTCTTTTCTGGGTGGACTTATGTGGTATGTGTCCTTTCTATTTGAATTACTCTGTCTCCCTTTTGTCCTGTGTGTGTGTACCAGAAGTGTTCCTTGTGTTGTGTGTCTTCTGTTGAAGTTGAGCTTTGATTGCTTTTGGCTTGTCAGGAGGTGGGATTGACTCCCAGGCTGACTAGCTGTGAGGATTATCTGTGTCCACAGTTTATGAGCCGCTGCATGAGGGTTGACCCCTCCGGTGAGGCTTGGCCCCTATGGGCTCTTGTGCCTGTAGCGATTTCCCTTTGGGTGTGACTCTTGTAAGTCAAACCCCATAATGCTCTGGTTTTATCTAAAGTTGCCCTTGGGTATGATGATTCTTGTGCCCATTTGCCTGGGCCCTGCTGCAGAGCGGTTTTAGAACAAAACAATTAAACAAGCAGAACCGCAACAGCTACCAAAGGAAACCAGATACTGTCACATGTAAAAAACAACCAACAACCTACACTCTACATGTACAGAAATACCAAACATACAAAAGAAGAAAACAAACAAAAACAAAACAGCAAAAAACAAAGAGCAAACAAAATAAAATAAAATGTAATAAAATAAAAAATAGAATAAACACAGAAAACAAAATAGCAACACCCCCCCAAAAAAATTGCAGAAAAATGGAAAGATGGAGGAAAAGTAGAGCAGTGAAAAGAAAGAAGAAAAGAAGGGAGAGAGAGAGAGAGGGTAGAAAAGAAAAAAGGAAATAGAGAGAAAAACAAAATATATATAAATCTACACACCCAAATATATGGACATATATATCCACATATATACATATATATATATATGCGCCTATATTAAAAACTGAAAACGATAATGAAACAGAAAAAAAACAAATCAACCAAAACAAGCAACAACAAAAAAAACCCCCAAATGCCCCCAAATAACCAAACCAACAACAACAATAAAACACGCCAAAAAACAAACAAACAAAAAAACCAGTGCCAGTTTGGCTAAAGTCCACCAAACTCTCCCCAGGTTGTCCTCTGCTATACACAAACTCCTTTGCGTCTTGTGGAGGCAGAGCCAGCCGCCTGGCACCTAGAGTGACCCCGGTAATGCAGGGCTATTGTAGATGAGTGGGGTTATGAGGTGTGACTGGTAGTTTTTACAAAGTCAGTGCCATTTCTGCTCTCGCCTGCCCCGAGGCACGGCTGAGTGCTGCACAGCCAGAAGGCTCAATGTGCGTTTTAGGGCATTCTTTCCGCTGGAGGCTCTGGGTGGCTGTGAGATTTCAGGGCTCCTAAAAGCTTTTTTCTTATTTTTGACAAAGCCATTGACAAATGAGTGTAGTCCCAGCATCTAGACATGAAAGCTGGTTGATATGTTTATGTTACTGAGTAAAATGAAATGAAGCAATGAAGACGTACATCAGAATCCACTTGTTCATCAATGATATGAGCAACTTTCAAATACTGGAAGAATATTTCCTCAACTTTTGGAGTTATTTATAACGCAAAGGCTATTATTATTACAACATGCTTTTAAGTATAATTTACATTAGTAACATTTTCTTCATCATTCTTAAGTCTAGACAATCAGTAAAACAATAAATCAAGCACAGATTTATAGCATTTGCTCATTTCCATGATGTAAATACTTCCACTGTGGCTGATTTCAAGATAACAATGTGATATCAGTGGCAGCAGAGTTGGAACAGATGTGCTGTGTCATATGATTTTAAGGTATCTCCATCATATCACTATGATAGATGCAAACTTCAAGAGCATATACAATGGCACAATGTAATAAAATAATTAAGAAGCGATGAATTTTGAGTATATACTACCTTTGTTTTAAATATAATTCATTTAGTTGTATGTTTATATAATTATTAATAATGACTGTGTCTAACCATGAACTCACAAAATTCCTGAAACTTTAACAACTGGATTTTGTGAGCTGGTACAAATCTTATTTCCACACTACCGGAAATAAGAGTGCATCTGAATGATGGGAAACAAAAGGGGTAGCTGTGTCAAACAATGCTAGTTGCCTACCTAATAGCTAGTCTATTTTTCCTTAATAACAATACCTGATTTTATTAGATACAGCACATGCCAGGTTAAGAAATTATATTTCTTAGCCTTCCATGCAGATAGGGGTAGCCCTGTACCACAGCTCTAGCTAGTAAGATGTAAATGAATGCTGTTCAGTGAGACTTCATAAAATCCTAACCGTGGGCAGGGGGAAGCAACGTGTGTCTTTTGTTTTTTGCCCTTCCCATTTCTAATGGTCAGGTTAGGTAGATTACGCTGCAGTAACAATCTAATTCCCAAATATCAGAGGCTTAATGCAGCAAAATTAATGTCTCACTTCACATCCATGCAGGTAGCTGGGGCAGCTTTGATCCATGTATCATTCAGGGACCCAGGTGCAGTGGCTCCACCACCTGCAACCTGCAGGCTCCTCAGGTTACATGACTGCTTTTCTATGCTTCAGCCCAGAAATGAAACACTTAATTTCCTCATTATAGCTCAGTGGTCAGAATTATTCATAAGGCTCTGTCTAACTGCCAGCCAGGCTAGGAGTGTACCTTCATTAAGTAGGAACAATAAGACATCTACTTTGTTTAAGGCCATTATTGTTGGAGATCTGTTATGATAAAATGTAATTTGTAAGCAATGCAATTGATACCGAATTTCATTCATTTACTGTAGGCACAGTCAATAGCATACAGTGTGTTGTCATATTCTAATCCTACGGGAAGTATATTCAAGACCAGCAAGTGGAACAAAGTGCAAGTGTAGGAACCAACACCTAGCCTGCCTTTTTCAGACAGGAAGACACATTCGAACAAGACATTATGGCTTTTCCTTATTCCTAAAGCAGAGTAAGTCATGAAGAACGTAGTTTTTACATAAGGAATAGCTTTAAATATTCATATGGTTTTCTCTTTTGCCTTTCTGAGCGTAAGACCCTTTACCCTAATCTGTCCCGGGGTATCCATCTGTCTGAGAAGAGATTAGAAATTAAAGTAGAAGGTATGCAAAGAGAAGAGGAGGTAATATTCAGCTCTTGACAATAGAAATCGGATTGTGCAACGAGACAATGCCCTGTGAGCCAGGTTATTTTCTTGAGAAAGGATTTTTTCCCAATTCCTGCATGCCCCATTTACATATCAAGGCCAAGCTTGTCCTTTAAGTCTGAACTGCTGTAAGAAAGGGAAAAAGGTATGACAGAATTAATAGAAAAAACACCCACCCATCTGGTCCTTGAAAAGCGTAGGAGGAGAGGGAAGGAAAGGAGACAGGGAAGGGGAATGTTGCAACCAGGTATAAATGTCCTGGTGTTGTCCTCTCTGGGGCTTAGGCTGAAAGGCAGAGGGAAATGCATCAAGTCAATGACGACAAACCCAAAGGTAAGCCAGGGCACAGCCACACAAACATGACAAACATGCTTAGAGAGAGGAGCGCCTGCAGTTTAACATTCACAAACTGCTCTTAATTCTTATGAAGTGCAGGTATTGAGTTGAAGCCAGTGGACATTCTGTGAGGTCTGCCATGGCTGGGTGAGATGCTGGGGGTGAACTGCCAACTCAAAAGACAGGGCAGATGACACAGCTAGGGGCTCAGCAGGGTCTAGAGCTGCAGGAACTGAGTGAGGAGACAAGGAGGCACAGAGCACCACAGGAGCATCACAGAATCAAAAGAATGGATCCTTAGTCAAGTCATCCATAGAATGCAGCATTTGAAGACAGCAGGGCAAAAATTACACAGGTGGGCACAGAAAATCGTCACAGAGACCCAGTGGATCTAGCCAGCACACACCCAAGGAGCAGCATGTGTCTCTTCCCTACCCAACTTCACAGCCCGCAAAGATGCACCAGCTTCCTTGCTCTTACACACATTGATGCCATTTTAGAGAAATGAGCAGGAGAAAGGGTAGGCCCTTTGAAGACATAAACATTTTTTTTTTCCTAGAGAGACTAAACTGTACTGCAAGAAACCATTTAAATTATTGGATTGGAGTAAATTTACTCTAGACTAGTTCATTTATGTACCTACTAACGTGTTAATTTATATTGATCTTCAGGAGGAACACAAGGAACTATAGATAAAATAAAAGAATGAAACTATTCTCAACAGTAGTGTGAGTTAAATTTTGTGACCTCAACAGAGAATACCCCTTCTTTCAGTCTTTTACAAGAAGAATATGTGGGGGAGGAAGAAATTTTTCTCTACTCTTCGAGGTTCTTCTGGCTAGTTTAATAATTACATTGACATGAGACAGATTGACAAGAGAAAATAACCTATCATTACCTATGCACATATGGGAACCCCACATACATGAGAGGTTTAGGGGCAGAAAGTTAAAGCGAAGAATATATAGCATTCTGAGCTAAGAGTGAGGTAAGGTGCCTTGACGCTTAAGAGGGGAGAAAGGTCATTGCAGGTCAATAAGAAAAGCAAATATTCATTAATTTGAAGCTTGCCCTGTCATACAGGTATGTAATAAAAACTTGTTTCTGGTAATCACTTTTATTATGGGCAAGGCCCCAAATTTAAATTCTTTAAGGGAGAGGTCAAAGTTCCTTTTGGGCTTGCAGGGTCTTAATTTCCTTTAGCTTAAAATAATTCACATGCCAAAGCAGTCATCTTGGGGAGGACTGTTCGGATCTCCTTCAGATATTTTGCAAGGCATGCTGCTGCTGCCAACAGGGGTGTAAAATAAGGAGATTTGCCCCAACGCAGGGCTGGTTGCTCACTGGCAAGGGTGTTACATTGTGCCACATACACGAATAGTTTAAAGATTCAGTACCATCTCTCCATCATTGACTCCAGCTATCTGGTAAATTATCTGGGATAGGCTAGTAAACAGCCACAATTTTACCCTGATGTAATGAGTAGGTTAGGGTTCCCTCCTGTGTGTGTATGCGTGCATGCATGGGTGTAGGACTGGCTACATAATTTGCAGAGCGTCCTGCAAAATGAAAATACAAGATTCCTTGTTCAAAAATGATTAAGAGTTTTGCGACAGCTGAAGCAGAGCATTAACTTAAGAGTGAGGTCCTTCGACGTGCAGGGCCCTGTGATACTACGTAGGCTGTTCACCCATGAAGCTGGTTCTGCACGTGTGTGTGTGTGTGTGTGTGCGTGTGTGTGTGTGTGTGTTATTGAGGACTATGTTTTAATGTTCTTCTTAGAAGACTTCATGCAGTAAAGGTATTGTTTTTACTCTCCCACTTCAGGTTTCAGAGTTCACATAGATCTGTGGAAGGGGGCCTGACCCTTTTTTTAAAAAACAGCTTTAGTTCTAAACCAGTGGTGAAAACATGTGATCCCTGGTTCAAATTTCCACTCACTAGTTGTGAGGTTGTAGGTACATTACTTATTTTCTCTGTGCCTCAGCTTCCTAATCTATATAATGGGGATATAAAAACATACCTAGCCATAGAGTTACTAAGGAGGTTAAAATAAATGAATTAATATTTGCAAAGTGCTTAGTGCATGTCTTACTATATAGTAAGCACTATGTATTTATTACATAAAAATTTGGGGAGCTTTATTTTGTAAGAACTTAAATCCAACTTACCTCCCCTATTTAGGGTTATGGAACTATTACTTTCTCTGGGAGGGAACCATTTATGTCCAGAAGGCTATCTCAGTCAAGAAAGGCATATTGATTTGAGGGTCTCCTAAGATGTTAATGGGTGGGAACAAAAGACTCCCTACTTGGGAAGCAAAAGACACTTGTGGCTGACCACCTGTCAATCTGCATTGACATTTCCTGCTTTCATCACCTATAAAGTAAATAAATCAAAATAAACAAAAAGAAAGCCAAGAACAAAACAAAACACCAGTACATCCTTTTAGTTGCCTTGGCTCTATAAACGACTTGAGTATTGCATGAAAAACAAAACCATTTGGCTCACAAACTCTTTTTTTTTTAATTTTTAATTAGTTTCAGGTATAAAAAACAGTGCAATATACTTTTTACCCCTCAAAAAGTGACAACCCCTTTCACCCCATCCACTGCCCCACTCCCCACCCCCATATCATACATATCTATTACAGTTCCATTGACTCCACTCCCACACTATACTCCACATCCCGTGACTATATATATATTAAAATATAGTTGATATATAATATTATTCAACATCAGCTTCAGGTGTGCAGTGCAGTGGTCAAGCCTCTACACCATCCATGAAGTGGTCTCCCTAACAAGACATGTGACCATCTGACACCCTACAAAATATTTACAACATTATTATATTCCTCCAACTGTCTTTCATATCCCTGTGGCTCACAAACTCTTAAGTGATTTTATTGATATCATGATGCAGGAGAAGAGTTAAGGGGTTATATCACCTAGCTCAACAGAATGGAATATGGCAGTTATGTCTTGCAAAGTCTGAATAGGGAAAAGTCTATGGGCTGAGGAATAGAGAGAGACAGAGAGAAAGAGAGACTGAGAGAGGGAGAGGGAGAGGGAGAGGGAGAGAGAGCGGGAGGGAGGGAGGGAGAGGGAGGGAGAGGGAGAGAGAGAGAGAGAGAGAGAGAGAGAGAGAGAGAGAAAGAGAAACAAAAACCGTACTATTTGCTGTTTACATGTGCATGTGGGGTCCAGATGATTGCCTTAATCTTTCTTTATTTGGACCATCAAGTATCCTTTGATTCCGCACAGTCTGCCTCATGCTGGCATCTGATGTCCTTGTTTCTTGTCTCTTCCTTCACCTTGTCTTAGGTCTTCACAATCAACTTTAGATAGACTGTTTTTCCTCAGCCTTATCCCTTGCAATCAAGAATAGATGAGGTGGTGGTTTTGATGGTTTAATTTTTTTCTTTAAAAATTATGGTAAAATAAAATGTAAACATTTAATTTTTATAGCTTGTCCATATGCCTCCTAAAATCATCTCTTCAACTACTGGGGTTTTAAGAGAAGCTAGAATCTACGAAGGTGAAGGCAGCTTGCTAGTGTCCAGAAGCAAGAAGCGCCGTAAAGGCGTGCAAGGTGAGGACCGCTCTCTAGGGGTGGGATGCTCGGCAGGCCTCCTACCCTTTTCTCCATGAAGAAAGCAAATGGGCAACAGGTGGGGTGAGAGTTCATGCAGAGCTAAGAATTGGGAGGAGGCATATTGGGTAGCAATGAAAAATAAATAACAACAACAACAACTAAGGCTGTACTACATCATGTCCAACCATTGAACTGAAGTCTCAGTAGCAACAACTTGAGGACTTTAGGAAGTTGCCGAGCGCTCACAAACCTTGACCCTCAGGGCCCTGGCTAGAGTAACATGAACGGAGGGAGAATAAGAAAGTCAGAGGTTCCAGAGTCCTAGAAAGGGCGGCATCAAAAATGGTTGAGCTTGGGATCCACACTGGTCAAGCAGACCTGGGATCCCCTAGGGCCTGATGAACAAGGAGAAGCAGGAAGGTCTCCCGGTTAGTAGGGATGAGGAAGGCCTTCAGTGAAAACGAGCCAATGAGCAGATCAATTAAACAAAGTAACACCCTCCCAGCCCCATCCCCACACACACTTTTTTCTTTCCACCTAAGACAATTTTTTAAAGGCTATAGACATGCCATTGGATCTTAAATCCCCTCTTAAAAAAAGGGGATCCTGACTTTTGACATAAGCTCTGCAACGCATAAAAAATTCCTTGTAAAAATTTACAGTCTTTTATAAAAATTTAATCTTTTGAATGGATGTTTTTTAATATTTTCAATTACAGATTTATGGCAGAATTTTCCATAAGCCTGAATTGTCTGTTTAATATTAAAATGATTCTTGTAGGGAGCCATCTGTTATATGATCAGCCATGGAAATTCTTTACAGGGCTTTACATCAGCACTCGCTGCAATGTTTGTCATGCTTCAAATATCCTCAGGCACTTGTGTTTCCATTTAGAGGAGCAAGGTGAAGGACTTAGAAGCAGGACATGATGTCTCCCTGATTATTCAGTGGCTGTTACTGAAAACATTGTGTTCAGCATATGGTTTGCTAAATAGTCTTTTTCCCTAAACTACCCTCAACAGTTTCCTTTACTGTGACAAAACAATACCCTGAGGAAAAGGGCATTTTGATAAATTGTGATTCCCCTGTCAGAACAAACTGCCCATTGCATTAATCAACTCATTTGTTTTAAAAACCATTGTTTTATCATTTTAAAAAATAATAATTTTAGTTCACTTTCCCACTGAGTGCTTTTATATATATTCCAGGCAACTGTTTTTTACCAAGTAGGTTTCATCTAAGTGCTCACTCTGAATCACTGGACTTAACAAATGTGTTGAGGGGCCGGCCGAGTGGCGTGTTGGTTAAGAGCTGGCTTGGGATGCCAGAGGACCCCGGTTCGGATCCCACATATGAGGGCCAGTGACTGGGCTGCTGTGGGTCACCGGCGACGACGTAGGCTGCAGTCCCCTGCTGCAGTGGGTTGCCATGGGCTACCATGTGTAGCCGGCAGCCAGCGTGAGCAGCCAGCAGCCTCCGTGAGCAGCCGTCCAGAGGCCGGCGGCTGATCTGCCTCGCCCAGGAAGAGCATAGTGATGGTGCCAACTTGTGCCAGTGAAGCAACGTCCTTCACAACTAGACTGAAGAACAAAACGACAGCAACTTGTCTGTTCCCCTTCTCCCAATTCCCCAGCGCTGTTCCCCTCCCCCAATTCCCCAATAAAATCTTTAAAAAAAAATGTGTTGAGAAGGATTCTGAGGCTGTGCTCAGGCTCATTAGGAAAGAGTATCACAACTGATTGCTTATGTCTGCCATGGGTGTAGGAGTAGTGAGTTTGGGCCACATGTACCATTTATTTACCATCTCTGACCTATTATTTTTCTCTGTCCCCTATTACTGCGCTCATTAATAAACAATGAAATGGCTAACCTTGTGGCAAGCATACAAAGTAAAATTAACTTCTCTGTCTGGGAACCAAACTTGAACTTGACCCCACAATAATAATATTCACAATAGCAATAATAGAAGCTACAGTTGTTGAGCATTTGCTATGTTTTAGGCATTACTATAGATACTTTAAAAATGTTAAACAATTTTATTTATTTCACACAAGCATTCCACAATATAGACATTATTCCCCCTGTTTCAGAGAAAAGACCAAAGCTCAAAGAGGTAAAGTAACTTGACTGAGTTCACCCCTTTACTCTAAACATCCTAATAAATTTATTCATCCAGCCATTCCCCAGAAGAGGACTCACACAATTCTTTTTCCAGTTTTATTGAGATATAATTGACATATAACATTGTATTAGTTTAAGATGTACAAAATAATGATTTCTCCTTCCTTGAAACACTCTTCATATATGAAACCAGTGCATTGTACGCTGTAAATTCATATAATGTTATATGTCAATTATATATGTTATAACATATAACATGTTAACAATTGTGGTAATAATATATTATATGTTATAACATATGAATAACATATATATGTTAACAATTAGTTAACATGTATCACCTCACCTAGTTATAATTCTGTTTTCTTGTGCACAGTCTGGAATTGCACAGTTTAAAGAACTGTCTTATGTAGAACAGACAGATCAAGTAAATGTTTGGATTTTTATCCTTGCTATTCTCCTTCTGAATTGGAAACTGTAAGTCAGTCCATTTTGTCTCACCTCATCAATGCAGTCATTGAAGAATTCATTAAATAAGCACTGACTGAGTATTTTTAATATGCTGAATGCTGGGGATTCAGACATATGCCAGATTCTCCCTCCATACAAGCCAACAGAACCTTTTCTGTTCTCATCTCACCCTTCTTCTCCACACACAGATGATCACTCGAAGCACTCTTTATTTCATTCTTGAACACCACTCCCGCCCTATTTCCCTTCTCCCTCACCAGCCACTCTTTCTGCCCATGCTGCTGGCATTCTATCCTCTAGGCAATCTTAGTCCGGGCCGTGTTCTCATTTCTGTGTACATACTCTTTCTAGTTCAGGGCCGTCCAATAGAGATACAATGCAAACCACATGTGTGATTTTAGATTTTCTAACAGCCTCATTAAAAAATTGAAAAAAAAAGAAGGCAAAATTAATTTTAATAATAGATTTTATTTAACCCAATATATATGAAATATTATCTCTTCAACATGTAATCAATAAAAAATGAATGCAATATTTTACTGTTTTCGTACTAACTTTTCAAATTCTTGTGTGTGACTTACACTGTGTGCTTCCTAATTTAGAAGCTAAATTTTCATTGGAAACAGTTGATCTGTATTTAGATTTCATAAAATTTACCAGGGAAAAAGTAGATTCACATACCTAAGTTATTTCAAACATTTAAAGAAGTTTGCCAATAATTGAATTGACATTAGTTTCTTTATTTAAATTACTTAAAATTAAAGTTTCAGTCCATCAGTTGCACTAACCCCATTTCAAGAGCTTGATAGCCACATGTGGCTAGTGACTACCATACTGGACAGTGCAACTCAAGTTACCTCATATTGTCATGGCTTCAAATACGATGACTCCAGAATTTATATCTCCAGCCATACATATCCTCTCAGTTATGAATTATATACTTAAATACCAACTTGGGTATCTCAAAGGTATCTCAAACTTAGTATTTCTAAAATGAAACTATTTTTTTTGCATGGATATTTTATTTATTATCAGCTTTATTGAGGAATAATTAACAAATAGAATTGTAAGATTGAATGGAACTCTTAATTTCCCACCCCAAACCTGACCCTCTTCAGCTGCCTTTGGTTGGATTTCCAGACAAACAGACTCTGAGATGAAGATTTGCATTCAGGGCATTTATTAGGGAGTGTTGTCAAGACCAATACCTGTGAAGGAATCAGAGAAAGAGGAGTGGGCAGAGGGAGAAGTTGAACTGTGCTTGAGTTGCAACAACGGCCTGAGCAGATTCCTTGGGGAACTTTAGAGCTGAAAGGGGCCTGCAGAGATGTCCCAACCTGAGGTAAGGGGGCTAGGCCTTTGTACCCCTGCATCTACCAGTCACTGTCTGGGGGCAGTGCCAGAGAGGGGTGTTTCTTCTATAAGAGCAAGCTCCAGAGAGCAATATAGAGCTGCAAGCCCTAGCAGCCAGCATTGCCTGAGGCTGAGGGACCAACGGCCACCATCCCACAGCACCCGCTCACCAGTCTTCCCATCTTAGAAAGGACTCAGAATCTCCAGACATTCTGTAAAGCCAGCATCCTAGGGACCACCCTTTCCTTCCTACTTTCCAAATACTTATAGAGTGAATGTTTGACACAACATTCAGTCTTTCCCACCTTAGGCTGTTTATATTTACTCTTCTGCATCCTGGAATCCTCCAGCCCAGCCCATCCACCTCCTTTCCTCAGTCTAGACTCCACCCACCCACATACACACCTGTACACACCCTCCTTCTTTAGTTCCAGATCTCAGTTTAATTGTCACATCCTCACGAAGCTTTTACCTGACTCCCTTATCTAAAGTAAGACATTTAATTTGTAACAATTTTATTGTTTGTTCGCTTGCTTTATTTTCTCTCTCCCACTGGACCTGTAAGCTTCATGAATATGTGTTTGCTATTTGTCTTGTTTATTAACCCAGATACCTAACACCATGCTTAGAGCCTATAGACTCACAGTCTGAGTTTATAGAATAAATGGCTGAGGAAAAAAAAAATTCAGTAGGATGGGCAGAGAAGAAAGAAGAAAGATAATAGTCATAAATGAATATGACCAGGTGGAGGGAGGCCAAGCAGTTATCAGAGCACAGAGCTGGGACATCTGCAGGATCAGGAAGAATAGCTTACAAAAAGTTATCTTGAATTTTAAGCAAGTAGCGGGGATCAGCTGGACAGAGAAGGGAAGAAGGTGGGCGTTCATGGCAGTCTCTGCCTCATTTCCTAATGTGTTTTTTTTTCTTGTTTAAACCTGCTCCTTTCTTATTCTGGATACCTAGATCCACCAATCTCCTTCCATATCCACTCAGTCATTTTCCTCCTTACATTCAAATCCAAGCTCAGTCTCTCCCTCTTTACATTTTTCCCTGACTGGGAGACTCCCTTGGTAAAGCAGAGAGAAGTGCCAGCCTCAGATCAGTTAAGTTGGAAACTCTATGAGGTAACGATGGCTATGAAATGGCACCTCTTGTGACTCATTTTGGATAATTCAGCCAAACCACCTGTTGATTCAATTCAATTTTTAAAAAATCTTTTTTAATGATTTGTTAAAATGTCTGCATTTTGAATTAATGAAATTAATATCTGAATTTAGTGGTTAATTCAAAACAGTAAAGTGGATTCAACCTGAGCTTTTCAATAGTTGGTCAGAGCAAATAATCAATGTCATCTACCTAATGGTCCTTTCATGAAAATTAGTTCTGATCTTAGTGGTGATAATGTGGTGAAGTGATCTTATGGTCATGTCCCTTGGCATGAGTGAACTAGACAACAACAATTTTTAAAAGGTAATTGTGTCCAGTTTTATAGTGTAGCTCCCAGGGCCAAGAGAGCCAAAATCCTGGTGGTGTTGATCGCTGGCTTCAAAATCCTCCAATATGGTCCCATCAAATTTTTCTGTATGTATGCACTTGACTATGGCCTCCATTTAGAGCTTGTCAGAAACCAATAATAGTTCACTTCCTCTAGAAAAAAAATATACAGAAATCTCAAATGGAAATTGCCTTTATGGGTCAGAAACAGGTTTGGATGAGTGGTATACTTGTTCATACGCAAATCAAATAAGAGGAAAGAAAAAAAACGTGTGTCTGTTTTCAAGGCTATTCATGCTATTTTGCCTAAGCAAAGCTTTTGTTTGCCTTGTTAAGGTTTGCTTGGCTTTGAGATGTTAACACGTGAAAGGGTTTGGCAAATTTGTCTCTATGAAGCAAAATTTGAAGAGTGAGAATTCAAATACTTGTAAAATGCAAAGATATTTGCTTTTACTGAAGTCTGTTCTCAGGTCTAATGTCTGTTCACTCTCTTTTGCCCAACATTCGCTTGGGCAAAAGATGTGCAAACTGACTCAATTCACAACCTGACCCTGATACTCTCAGGACAGATATTATCTAATGTTTGAGCTTCAGCGCTGATCTACCATTAACAAGCAGGCCAGTTTTCTGTCCTCTACTTTTTCTCATAACTAGAAAGAAATTAATGGAAAGAGGTTTGCATCAATGCTTTTCTCTAATTTCTCTGCTTTTCCCAGGATAAAGCTATATATTCTTTTGTCTGTCACTTTAGTGGAAAGTTCAAATTCTACCATCACAATGAATTTGATTTTAGCTCCCCAATTTATGAAAAGGCAAGCATCTTTTCCTTATTTCCCATCATCTAGCATAGTATAATCCTAAATTTACTGTCTTCTTTCTCCTCCTCTCAGTTCTAAAGAATGTAAGTCTCCTTTCAGGCCCAAATCAAAGACGCTTAATACTGTCTTTTACCCTTCTGTTGCTTACTTCACATATTTGGATCGTTAGCAAGTGTTGGGTCTTGTTTTCACATCTAACTAAGGCACTTTTTTCCTTTCTCCTCTGCCCACAGGCTCATTTTCCACTTATCAATAAGTGTGTCCATTCTTTCATCTTCTCTGCTCACATTCTACTTCTACATCCTATACAAAATATGTTGAAATAAGATTTCCCATCTTTCTTATCTCTTGGATTGTGTCATCAGTTTTAAAGACATTACTGACATCTCTTATTGTTTCCACATGCAAGTCAAATTCTGTTTCACAGTTCTCGATATTACTCCTTTCCCGCACCACATGGATACAAAGTCCCTTTGCCTGCTTTCATTTCCCTCTAAATTCCACAACCAGATTGTTTCCCTGGATGGGAAGAGGAGGGGGACATCGTTCCCTCCAAATCACCTTGACCTTTCTTGGTATGCATTCTTGCTTATTTGCCAACTGGAATGATATGAAAAGGATTTTGCATGAATGGGGTCTCTCATTCTTTCCAAGTTCTTCAAATAACTACTATGTTTAAATAATTTTTGAATTAGTTAACTGGTAGTCACTACTCAAAGATAGACTTAAAATCCTCTAATCTATTTTTATCCTTAATTCTTTTCCATTAAAACCTTTGTAAAATATGTTAATACACTTAGTACATTTTTTTTTTTACTTCAGAGCTAATTATAAGTGCTAGAAATCAATTTTGGGTTATATGCTACTTGGGGCTTATGGTATGTTGCCATTTTATTTTCCACACACAAAATATAGTCACCTTCCCTCTCTTGGGAGGTAGATGGAACAGTGTGTCCCTGTCATCTGAGAGTGTAGGAAGATTCTGTAAATTTCTTATGTCTGCTACATCATGTACCTGAAAAAGGCAAAAATAACCCCTCCTGTCTCTAGTTCCACAAAGGAATGTACCCTGTGTAATTAGCTCATATTCATGGCCTTCAAATTAGAGAACAAACTATTGGCTCATTTTCTACTTTTTGCCTCCTCTCTGTTCCACACAATTGAAATCAGAATTATTTCATAGCTTACAATTTACTTCATATTCTATCTAATCAACTCAATAACTCTCCTTGCTAATGCTGATAAAATTTCTATCTTAACCCATCTTTGTTAACACTTCCCATGGGAGAATAGGGGTCAAGACAGGGAATAAGAAAAATGTTGAAGGCTGGGTCGGCCAAGTGGAACATTGGTTGGGGGTTGACTTGGGACGCCAGCTCTGAGCAGTGGGGCCCTGGTTAGGATCCCACATGAGGGCCAGTGATGCTGTGCCCTCTACAGCTGGGATGGTGAACAACAGCTCGACCTGTAGCTGGGCTGCTGTGGGGCTGGCCAGCAGCGGGTGTGAGCTTTCGTGAACTGCCGTGAGCCACTGTAAACAGCCGTCCAGTGGCCAGCGAGCAACTGCCTCGCCTGGGAAGAGTGCAATGATAGCGCCAACATGGGCCAGTGGGGCGATGTCCTTCACGGCTAGACTGAGGAACAAGGGGACAGCAACTTGTCTGTTCCCCTTCCCTGATTCCCCAACGCTGTTCCCCTCCCCCAATTCCCCAATAAAATCTTAAAGAAAAAGAAAAACGTTGAACGCTATTGTTTTTGTAGTTTTGGGAAAAGGTTTAGTGACCCCAGTTCCACTCAAAAAAATGATGTGGGAAACATTTGGCTATAGGCTGTTTTCAGCTAATCCCTTTAAGCTTTGTATGGACTTTTATCTATAGATGTTTTGCTTTGTCTCTCTTTTCAGAGACATTAGTTAGATAGTAAGGTGCCCTTTAGATTTCAAGATAAGTCATCTTCTGAGAATCAAATTAGAGAAAATCAAATAATGTTATGGAAGAATATTTCAAGACACAAAATGTTCATGCTATATTAGGTGAAAAATGTTAAAAAGCGACATGTATTGTGCAATTTCATTATCTATCTATCTAAACTTTCCACACACATATTTAGAGAAAGCCAGATAAGGCAATATACAAAATCATAGCAGGAAGTAGAATTATTATGGCTGATCTATGTATCTTTTTCCACAAAATTTTTTCCAGAGAGGATTCATTGTTTGTATTCAAACTACTTTAAAAAGAAAATACTATTTTTATTCTCCTTTATCACATTCTGTGGATTGTGACAAGCAGAAAGTATATATATATATTTTTAAATTTTATCGTTAGTTTCAGGTGTACAAAACAATGCAATAGTTATCCTTTTCACCCTCACAAAGTAACAACCCCCCTCACCCTTCCCACCCCCGATATCATGCTTATCTATTACAATTCCATTGACTCCATTCCCACTCTCTACTCCATGTCCCGTGACTATATGTATATATAATTATAGTTGACATACATTATTATTCAACATCAGCTTCAGATATACAGTGTGGTGGTCAGGCCTCTACATCGACTATGAAGTGGTCTCCCCAACAGGACATGAGTCCATCTGGCCCCCTAAGAAATATTTACAATATTATTGACTATATTCCCCAGACTGCCTTTTCTATCCCTGAGGCCATATTGTAGTTACCAATTTGTATTGTCTCATCCCTTCCCCTTCTCTTTCATCCCCACCCACTCCCCACTAGCAACCCTCTGTTTTTCCTCTGTGTCTCTGAGGCTATTTCAAACAGAAAGTATATTAAGAAGCTTCTATTACTAATGACTTTAAATGATAAAGATTGTCCTTTATTGCATTCATCCCTATTTTTTTCTTTAATTTTCAACTGTAATTTACCAAAATCAACAAGGAAACAGGCTAACAGAAGGACAAGAGAGAGTCATTTCACTTTTCAGAAAGCACTAAACAATTAGAGAACACATAGCTCTCTGCCAGCTGTCTTCTCTAGCAAGTGGCAGAGAGATGGCTGTTCTGTTCCTGACATCAAGAGAAGGTACATCAGGGTTGAAGAGGATTTGAAGCCTCCTCCGCCATTATTCTGGAGTCCTGGCCCCAGGAATGTGATAAAAAGCTAACATTTGTTGAGCTTACTATGTGTATGCACTGTTCTAAGAACTTTCTATGTGTTAACTCATTTAATTATTCTTCACACCCTATATGGCAGGAATTATTATTACCCTCATTTTATAGACAAGGGAACTAGGACATAAGGACACAATATCTCAGCCAGTGAACAGCAGATCCGGGGTTTGAGTCAGGCAGTGTGGCTCCAGAGCTCATACTTTTAAGGGCTGCTCTTACTTCCTGCCTCTCATCTGTTCCTACTGAAATGTGGTCTAGGCTCTCCAGAAGTAAGCATTCCACCTCCAGTGAAGGCCAAGTCTATCATGAGACTCTCTGTTCTATATAAAGTTGTACCAAGATATATAGGTGCCCAGACAACAGAATAAGTAGAGGGATGACTCTGGTTGCATATCCGCATGCCAAAGCAGATCCTGATTGGAGGACTTGGGTGTAGGTAGTTTATTTGGAGGTGATTCTGGGAAGCAGGAGTGAGGGAGTGGGGAAGGGAGACAAGGAAAGGAGAAAAGGAAATAAAGGGTGCATTAAGTTTGCTGTGGGCAATTGAATCTTGATCCCTCAGGGATCCTCTGAGGTATCCTAAAGATCCTGCCACAAAACTGTCCCACTCAGAGCTGTGGAAATTCAAGTATTTATCCACCAACAGTATCCCTTATTGGTCTAGGAATTCCAGTGGGAGTGAAAAATCCCCAGAACTTCTGGGCTGCTCTCTAGGAAGGCTGAGTAGGATGCCCTGGTGCTTGAGGAAGCCCTTGGGAAGAGACAGAGAGAGGTTCATGGACTGGGGTGGGAAGCTGTCCGCATGGACAGCAACTTACCAAAGTAATAGGAGAACTCAGGCCACAGATTATGGAGTAGGGCCTCAACAGTGCCGCTACAGTGAATGCCCCATCAAACCAATGTTGGCTAAAGATTTCTGCAAGATGTCATTAAAGGAAAGGATGATGAGTACTCAAGGGATCTCAGAGTGGTCCCCAGACCAGCAGCATTAGCATCACTTTGGTGCTTGCTATAAATGCCCTTCCTTGGGCCTACCTCAGACCTCCTGAATCAGAGACTCAGGGACTGTAACCCCTCAATCTGTGTTTTAAAAAGCCATCTAGGTGATTCTGATGAACATCAAAACTCTGCAAACTATAGTTGCAATGACAGAAAGGGCTCCTTCCATAAATCAATTTATCTTCCTAGGGAGGACACAAATTTAGAACTTTTTCAATGCCAAATATCTAGAACCCATGTCTCCAAACCCTAGTTCCTCGTGGAATGGTTCAGATATTTCCTTCCACAGGTTTGTTTATTAGTTAGGGTAAATGTTAAGCTGCTATAACAAAAAGAATCCATAGGATCATGGCTTAAATAAGATAGACATTTGTTTCTTATATAATAGTCTAGCCAATATAAGCTGGTGGGGCAGTTCTGCTCTACGAAATCATTCAGGGACCCAGGTTCTTTCCATCTTGGGGCCCTGCCATCTCCTTAGGTGATGTGTGCATCTGGTAGTCAAAGCTAGGTTGTTGTCTTATCCAAATTCTGGCCATAGGATGTGGTGGATAGGGACAAAGTCCAGGGTCAGAGTTTATCTTAATTTGCAAGTGACACAGTATTTGAACATATATTGTCAAATATTCCATTGTTCCAAACTGAGTTATATGACCACATGGAACCGCAAGGAGGGGCTGAACATGTAGTCTCTGGCTTAGCTGCTTTGTTCCCAGGATGTGGAGGAGAACCAGCAGTCACAGCGTGTGTCACAACATCAGACCTCCCTAACACCAGAGGAGTTATGGCTGTTGTTATTTTTTGTTCTGCTTTGTACTGTATTTACTTATATCCTACCTTATTCCAGGAAGGTACCAAAGCATCTTTAGTATCTGAATTAGAAGATTTCATTCAGATGGCTAATTAAGACATACATTACTTTATAGGGTGGAGTATAATCCCTTATTATCTTTTTAAAAAATTCATGCTCAGATGTAACAAACCAGATAGGCACCTGTCATCCGGTAAAGAGTAAATTTCTATGAGAATGGGACTCAGATCAGAGCTGTTCTGAAGGGAATATAGGTGCCCAACAGCATCAAAATTCTAGATACAAGGGAGAAGGAGAAGGAACAAAGAGAGGGTGAACCCAAAGGAAAATGATAGTATCTGAAATCAAACCTGTTCTCACTGAAATTTTGCCAGGATGTGACAGGGTCAAGGGATGGTATGTCTGTCCCTCATCTACGGGTTCCAAACACACCCAGCCAAGGCACTTGTCTAGCAGGTTAATTTCAAGGTTTGGCTCACAATGGGATGAAGTTGTGTGAGCCATCCATGGCAAGATTGGGAATAGCCAAGCCAAGGCTGAAGTGGTACAGGACTCCAAGGTCCTTGGATGAAAGTATAATGTACTGTGAGTCAAAAATAAAAAAGTTCAGCTTAGGGGGAAAAAAAGAAACAAAAACCAAGTAAAGGGCTAGGTGGAAAGAGAGCAGAATAAAACAAGATGGAAAGCAAAGTGAGATGGGTGACTTCTGAGAACGGAACTGGATGGTCACGTTTTCTGGTTAATGGGGAAGTTCTGTGGGTGGCTTAGAATGTCGAAAACAATCAGGGTTGATGTGGGAAAGAAAAGCACAGAAACAACGGTTTTATAAACAGTGGAACTCTCAGAGCTAAAGGCAGAGAACTAAATCCCTATTATTTCCAAAGTAATAAGTCACCTCAATACAGTCTTTGGGCATGGATTTAATATAACAATTTAGAATAAATCATAATTAGTAGGCTAATTAACTGAGGCAATGCACAATAAAAGACATAGGCCTTGAATTGTGCCCCCGAAGTCAGCTGACTGGTGCTTTTGTATATTTTTCTTCTAGGAGGAGGGACTATAGATTATATCTAAATATATCTCAGTAAACCTAACAAATAAGCATGAGTACAATTCAGCCACTCCACATAAAGCAAAAAGTCTCACCAAAGTCAGCAAGCAGCAGAGTTCTTTTAAATTTAAAGCTTCTAGAAAGCTTAAAGGAAATACCAATCAGCAACCCTTTATCCTTTTAATGAAGGCCAGCAGCTCTCATATTTTTATCTCTCTTTGCTTCACACTACACAGAAATAGCCTCTGAGTATGTTGTTTTCTCTTGGCTCACCAAAGAATTAGCAGAAAATTGTATATCCAAAGCTATTACTCTCATTCTTTCATAATTTCTTCTAATAGGCAAGAACTCTTTATCACTGTTTAATTCTGCTCACCTGCAAATATAACATGTTGAGTTTCAGATATGCAAAACACATCAACTTTTCTAGATATTTTAAAGATCCCAGCACACTCTGGGAATCGATGACTGTGCACGGCTTTGCCCCTGGCAAACAGCAACAGCTTGTGTTTTGTGCCTCTCCTCCCCTTCCCTGTTGCAGGGCTTCTCCTCCCACCTTCAGCCCTGGTTTATTACATTTTCTCAGTGTGATGGAGTGATCTAGAGCTTAGACTCTGGAGCCACAGTGCTTGAGGTTATATTACAGTCCTGCCGCTAATAAATTGGTTGGGCAAGTTACCTAAGCTCTCTGATCTCCATGTTCCTCAGCTATTGGGTTGTCGGAAAAGTCATGACGTATTTTTTCTACATTTTTCATTGCAAAAATGCATCATGACTTTCCCTACAACCCAATATAAAATGAGGACAAACTGAATAGATTTGTTGTAAGGATTGAGTAACTTAATATTGCAGTTTTTTAGAACAGTTACTGGCACGTAGTAAGTACTTAGTATGTTAGATGTTTTTTCATCTCTGCTCAGTACATACACCATGGTACCCCACTCTTGCCTGAGCCATGATGGTGTTCCAAGCCTTCAGATTTTCCCGCCTACTTTGTCTTATGTCTCAGTTTCCTGTGAGTTCTTCTGTCATCCGGTTGATGGGGAGAACAGGTTGAGCACAGATTAGAGCAGGGTTTCTCAAACTTGTCCATAAAAATCACTTGGGGGCCTTGCTGTAATGCAGGTTTGGATTCAGTAGGTCTGGAGCAGAGTCTGAGATGCTGCTAATATTGCTGATCCATTGACCATACTTTGAATAGCAAGAGGTTGGTGTCATTTAAATCTAGATTCTAATCCTCTCAAGAGCTCTGATACCTGGGACAAGTTCCTCACCTTCTGCCAGTCTATTTAAGCTCAAAGATACCTCAGTGGATCAATGTGAGGAAAAATGAATTAATGGGTGTAAAATGTTCAGCAAAGTGTCTGGCATACAGCAGTGCACTCCCAACAATCAGCAGCTATTAAGTTGTTAGGAAGAGGGTATTAGACACTAATTCCCAAGGGAATTTGCATTTTAAAAGAGGTGACATCAGCTGAGTTTTAACTGCTTTAATTCTAATAATATTATCTAATAAGGAAATTATAAGGTACTCCTCACCACTGCTGTTACTGTAACCAACTTCCAGGCCAAGGGCAAAAATACACAAGCAAGCTCTGTAATTCCTAAGCCAAATGTTGGCTCTGCTACAAACAGCACAGCATCTCCATTTCGCCAGCAACCCATAATTCTCCTACTTCAAAACTTTACCAGTGACTTCTGCTTCTGGCCAAAATAGAGTAATATGGACAGTTATTTCCCACCTGAGATATACAAACAAACCAATAAACAATCAAAGGAAATACATGAAACAAAGGTTTTCAAGACACTAGAATCAGGCATCAGAATCAGACACTAGAATCAAGTAATTCTTGAGAGACAGGAAACAAATGAGGTAAGACCTGTGATTGCCGAGCTTACTGCTTGCCGTGAGGGAATTTCTAGGCCACAGTGCAGGGAATAACGAGAACCCAGGCGGAGCCCAGGAGGCTCTCTCTTTCAGTTGAGAGGGAAGAACTAAGAATCCAGGGAGACCTTGGTGGCTAGAGTTTTCAGAATAGAGTACTAGAGAGGAGACAGCTGCACAGAAAAAGATCACTGGACAGTTGTATAAAATATACATTGATCTATATTAACAGAAACCAGATCAGGGAATAGTGGGAAAGAAGGGATTACAAAGGAGCACAGCACTAGGACATGTTTTGGGACCGTGGATATGTTGATTGTCTTGATTCTAGTGTATACCTGTGTCAAAGCTTTTCAATATGTACTCTCTAGAAGCAGTTGATTGTATGTCAGTTGTACCTCAATAAAACTGTAAACGAGAAAACTTCCCCTGTAACCCCCATTTCTACATGTTTACTTTGTGGTTCTAAGATGCCGCCACAGGGATCTTTCAGAGGGGGTATGGCCATAGCCTGGATGTGACTGGCTCACTCCATTCTCTTGATTGTGTAAGCTCTATTCCTGAATCATGTCAAGTCTCTGCCTCTATCACTTGAAATCAATTTCAGAATTACAATTTCACGTTCTGTCTCTGCCTTTGGCTACAGGGAGGATGTCTAGCATTTTTAAAGTAACTCTCATTAAAGAGCCCCATGGAGCTCCCCTTGAGAGTGGGCTGATGAAAAACCACCAAAACCATTTCTTTCTGGAACCCCAGCAAGGGCAGACTGTCTAAAAGGTTTTAAACAAAAATGTGTATTGACATACAATAGAGCAGGACCCTGGAATTTCTTCTGGACTCTTGGGTCCTTGTTATAAGTACTCACCCCACCCCACTCCCATCAGCCCTAAAGAGACTTCCTATGTTCCTGTTCCATGAACTCTGTGGAGAGATACACAAGATAATTCACTCCTAGAGTTTAAATAATGGATTAAGTTTATCTCTAAATGAAAAAGTAAACATCTTGTTATTTGATATTGAGAATTTGGGAACTAAATATGTGCCCTTTTTACTTCTCCACAGGGTAAGCATCTGATCCAATTACATTTACTGTTACACTTCTCTGCTTTCACCTTGATCCAAGCAACCATCACCATTGGCCCGATTACTGCAGTGGCTCCTTAACGGTCTCCCTGCTTCCAACTCTGCCCCACCCCCTTTTGATCTCTTTGCAACACAGCTGCCAGAACCGTCCTTTAAAAATAAAAGCCTGATTGTATCTCTCCACTACTCAAAGCCTTTCTGTGCCTCCCATCTTACTTTGAGTAAAATCCAAAACTTTCAGTGTGTTCAAGGCCCTTCGTGACCTAGTCACTGCTACGCCTGAACTCTCGTCCTGCCATTTTCCTCACTCTCACTCTTCTCAGCACCCCTGGCCTCTGCTCCATTCCTGGGACTTGCCAGGTACACTGCTGACACAGAGCTTTTGCACTTTCTATTCCTTTTACCTGTAAAGTTCATCAGCACAGTTGCCTTCATCATCTTCTATAAGTCTTTGCTCAAATGGTGCAGTCTCAGTGAGGCCCATTCTGACCATCCTATTTTAAATTGCAACCCATGCCCCATTTAGTTTATTTGTTGTTTATTGTCTGTCCATAAAGGCAGGGATTTGGGTGTGTATTGTACTCTGATATAGCCCAAGCTTCTAGAAAAGAGCCTGGCACACATTAGGAGCTTGGTAAATATCTGTTGAATAAATGACTTATTATGTATTCTTTGATCTAGACATGGATGAATACTTTAGTGACCGTGGCCTGCCTATATGTAAATAGACGAAGGTGACCTTCTATTAGGAGGAATGAAACTGAATTCTTATTTTAGACAGGTTAGGGTGAGTCTAGGTCACCTACAGTCATATTTCTAGCAAGTTGGGCAGTCAAGCTCTTAGCTTTTTAACCATTCTCCTTGAATTGTTTTTACAGTTTTATTATGGCTACATTTGCTTGTTCTGGGAGAGGCCCATCTGTCCCATATCTCCTCCCCACTCCATCTGTCTCCTCATAGCATGCTCTCTCTCCCACTTTCTCTCTCTTTGACCTGATGATTTGAATAAGTGCAAAATGTCTTTGGCACTACCCACAGTGAATTAAAGCTGAAGGCTCTCTCTGTTGATACAACAAAGGGAAGCCAAGTAAATCAATTAGTGGAATGGGGTAGAAGGGAACGCGGGGTGAAAAGTTTGTTTATTTATTTATGTGTGTGTTTGTGTAAATTTCACTTGATTCTAAAAAAAGAACTTAAGCAGAGCCAAGGATAGGGTTTGCCTTTTCTTTCATTTTTTAGTTTAAGGAAGGGAACTAACGTTTTTAAACATCTACAAATTGTGAAAGATGCTCTGCACCCATATTAATTCATGTTACATATATGTGTTACATATATAATCTATTTTTAGTTCAAAATATTTTACATTATGAAAAATCTCAAATATACAGAAAATTAGAAGAATGAACACCCATATACTCACTATCCATGGTCACAATTTTTAACAATTAGCCATATTTGTTATCTATGTAGAGCTATCAAAAAAGTATAAATATCATGGCACATCACCCAAAAGTATTTTAACATCCATTTCTAAAAATTAAAGAACTTTCCTACATAATCCCAAGACTATTATTGTACCAAAAATATAATTCCCTAATAACTAATCTATATTTAAATTTTCTTAATTGACTATTGATCATTATTATCTTTGATGTTCAAATTGTCCCAAATTTGGCCTGTGGGAACTCCTTAAATCTGGCTCCTTTTGACATTACTCCATTAATCTTTAAATACTAAATATATATAAATATATACCTTGTACAATCACTGCTGCAGACAGAAAAATCACATAGTTCTGAAAAGAGCTCTGATCCCTTTTAGTAGGAAACAGTATTTAGAAGTCAAAATCTGGGCACCATAGATGTTTATTATTACTGCAATGTCTTTGCTGCTAATCCTTTCAGTGTCCAGATCTAGGAAATGTATTTTTAAAATATTTTGAATTAATACAGGCATGCTTTGGAGATGTTGGGAGTTCTGTTCCAGACCACTACAATAAAGCAAATATTGTAATAAAGTGAGTCACATGAATTTTTGGTTTCCCAATGCATATAAAAGTTATCTTTATACTATACTGTAGTCTATTAAGTGTGCAATAGCATTATGTCTTAAAAAATATACATACCTTAATTTAAAACTATATTATTGCTAAAAAATGCTAACCATCATCTGAGCCATCAGCAAGTCTTAATCTTTTTGCTGATGGTCTTGCCTCAATGTTGATGTCAGCTGATAGATCAGGGTGGTCCTTGCTTAAGGTAATTTCCTAAAATAAGACAACAGTGAAGTTTGCCACATTGATTGACTCTTCCTTTCATGAACAATTTCTCTGTAACAAGTGATGCTGTTTGATAGGATTTTACCCACAGTAGAACTTCTTTCAAAATTGGAGTCAATCCTCTCATACCCTGTCAATGTTTTACCAACAAAGTTAATGTAATATTCTAAATCCGTTGTTGTCATTTCATCAGCCTTCACAGAGAAGTAGATTCCATCTCAAGAAGCCACTTTTTTTGCTCACCCATAAGAAGCAACTCCTCATCTGTTAAAGTTTTATCATGAGATTGCAGAAATTCAGTCACATCTTCAGGCTCTACCTCTAATTTTAGTTCTCTGGTTTTTCCACCATATCTGCAGTTACTTCCTCTGCTGAAGTCTTGAACCCCTCAAAGTCATCCAAGAGGGTTAGAATCAAGCACTGTTTGATTCAAAACTCCTGTTAATGTTGATAATTTGACTCCGTCCCATGAATCACTAATGTTTTGTTTTTTTTTCTTTAGCTAAGCCCTCCTCCTACCTGTTGGCAGCTCAGTGGCAGCTCAGGTTGGGCCAGGAATTGAACCGGTGACCCTGTTGCTTAGAGCTCACACTCTTGAGTGAGCTCTTAACCAACTGAGCCACTCGGCCAGCCTGAATCACTAATGTTCTTAATGGCATGTAGAATGGTGAATCCTTTCCAGAAGATCTTTAATTTACTTTCCCCAGATACATCAGAGTAATCACTATCTATGGCAGCTATAGATTTACAAAATGTATTTCTTAAGTAATAAGACTTGAAAGTCAAAACTACTCCTTGATCCATGGGCTGCAGAATACATGTTGTGTTAGCAGGCATGATACAACATTAATCTTTCTGTACGTCTCCATTAGGGCTTTTGAGTAACTAACTGCATTGTCAATGAGTGGTACTATTTTGAAAGGAATCTTTCTGAACAGATCTCAACAGTGGGCTTAAAATATTCAGTAAACCATATTGTAAACAGATGTGCTATCACCCAGGCTTTGTTGTTCCATTTATAGAGCACAGGCAGAATAGATTTAGCATAATTCTTAAGGGTCCTGGGAGTTTTGGAATGGTAAATGAGCATTGGCTTCAACTTAAAGTCCCCAGCTGCATTAACCCCTAACAAGAGAGTCAGCCTGTCCTCTCAAGCTTTGAAGCCAGGCATTGCCTTCTCCTCTCTAGCTATGAAAGTTCTAGATGGCATCTTTTTCCACTATAAGGCTGTTTTGTCTACATTGAAAATCTGTTATTTATTGTAGCCATCTTTGTTAATTATCTTAGCTAAATCTTCTGGATAACTTGCTGCAGCTTCTACATTAGCACTTGTTGCTTCCTTGCATTTTTATGTTATGGAGATGGCTTCTTTCCTTAAACCTCATAAATCAACCTCTGTTAGCTTTGAACTTTTCTTCTGCAGCTTTCTCACCTCTTTCAACCTTCATAGAATTGAAGAGGGTTAGGGCCTTGCTCTGGATCAGGCTTTTGTCTAAGGGAATGTTGTGGCTGTTTTGACCTTCTATTTAGACCAATAAAATTTTCCCCGTATCAGGGCTGGCCTTGTGGTACATTGGTTAAGAGTTGGCTTGGGAGTGCTGGCTCTGAGCAGCAAGGCCACGGTTCAGATCCCACATGGGCCAGTGACACTTTCCTCTACAATTAAGATGGTGAACAACAGCTCAACCTGGAGCTGGGCTGCTGTGAGTCGCCAGTGACAGCATAGGCTGCAGCGAGGCTGCAGTGGGCTGCCATGAGCCTCCATGAGCAGCAGTCCAGTGGTCGGTGACCGATTGCCTCACCCCAGAAGAGCGCAATGATAATACCAACATGGGCAAGTGAAGCGACGTCTTCCACAACTAGATTGAAAAACAAAAGGACAACAACTTGTCTGTTTCCCTTCCCTGATTCGCCAACACAGTTTCCCTCCCCCAATTCCCCAATAAAATCTTAAAAAAAAAAAATTTTTTTTCCCATATCAGGATTAAGGCTGTTTTACATTCTTATTATTCATGTGTCACTGGAGTAGCACTTTTAATTTCTTTCAAGAACTTTTCCTGTGCATTCACAACTTAGCTGACTATTTGGTACAAGAGGCCTAACTTTCAGCCTATCTTGGCTTTCAACCTGATGAAGCTGTTGAGAGAATCTTGTGAGAGTTTTATGAGCTACAAAGAGCTATATAATTGAAAAGTATTATGAGTTAGCATCCATTTATAAATCATTTCATGGAGTGAAAGCTGTGAGGAATGTAGTTAAAAGGTAGTTTTCAATGAGCTATCAGAATAAAGAGATTAAAAAATAAAGCTTGCTTCTAAGGAAGAAATATTCCCCTAATTTAAAGTATGTCAATGTTAGTAGTATACTAAGCAATATGGTGAAATCTTAGCATGCTTATTTTACCCCTTAAAGCACCTGTATTTTGTGTGTGTGTGCGCTAAGAAGATTATTATTGATTACATTGTCTCAGCTTATATATACTTATGTTGCCTTGCCCTGTGTTCTGCTTTTTTCCATACTCAACATCCACTAGCACTCAAAATAGCAGGATTGGTGAGGAAGGAAGATACTATAAAAGGCTCAAGTATTATTAGGCATAAAGTCAAGCCCCACTAAAAAATCAGCAGTCACAAATTTTCTGTCTTCATTACTCTTCCTTCTTAACACTTTTTTTGGGGTTCATTTAAATCATTTGCATGGTGTCAACTATCACCTCTGTGTTGATGATCCTCAAATTCACATCTCTTGTTCACTCCTGTTTTTCAGGTCTCACACCCACGTATCTCATAGATTTGGGACTATCTTTAAGTCTCAGAGATCCATCAAACTCAACATATCCAACACACGCCCATCACCTCCCTTCCAGATCCCCCATCTTCTGGTTTTATTATTTTTATAATACTATTCTTCTAGACTAGATGAGAAGCAAGGTGAGAAGCTTCTGACTCCTCTTGAATTACCAATTGGTGATGAAATTATTTGCATTCTACCTTTAAAATATCATTTGAATATAATCACCTTTCATGTTTACAGTCTCCTTCTAAATTTAGCATTTTATTATCTTTTTCTAGACAATTTCTGTAGTTTAATTTTTCCCTGACTTTAATCTTTCCCTACCTTATTTCTTTTTCCAGAAAAACTTTAACTATAATAACATTGTTGGAGTATTTGCTATTTACCAGTCACTGATCCAAGCACTTTCCATATATTATCTCATTTAATCCTCATACAACACATGTATTAATATACCATTTCACTCTCCTACTCTAAAATCTTCAACAGCTCCACATTACGTCCTGCGTAAAGTCCAAGGCTTTCATAGTGCTCCCAACAAAGGTCTTCACATAAATCTTCTACCATTTCTTCCCATATTCAGTAAGTTACAACCAAACAGGATTGCTAATCATTTCCCAAATGCATCATGTGTTCTTGGCTCCGTTTTTACCAATGCTACTGCTTAGCCTTTGCCATCTTTCTCACTGCTCGCCTTTCAAACTCTAGTTTAAATACTATTTCCTCCATCAAACTTTTTATGTCTCTTAAAATAACTCTCTCATCACTATTCTTTTTTTCCTTTGATACTCATTCAATCAATACTTATTTCCTTCATTATTCTTTTAACAAACAGTTTGCTGCTATGTACACCTGCTCCCATAGCATTTCATATCTCTAGTACATTCCTTAGAAAGTTGATAGTGGAGGTAAGATTAACATGTCTATTTCTTCCCCATGATTATAGTCTCCTTGAAGATAAAGGCCATCTCTTCATTTTTCTAGCTCAGTCTACCACCCTTGTGACACAGTGGTTAGAATCCATGCATGCATGTGTTCATTCATTCAGAAAAACTGCTTAGCAATTATATTCCAGGAACTGGCAATGAATGACAAATAACACAATACTGCCCTTTGGATCTTATAGTCTGGATGGTTATAAAAACCTATTTACAAATAATCAGAATGCAGTGTGGCATATACAGGAAAAACAATGGTTAATCATGCCTTCTCAGGGTAAAGGCAGGTGACAAAGGGCACCTGAGCCAGGTTTTTAAGAATGAGTAGGAGCTCACTAGGGGAGGAAGACATTCCACTAAAAGGAAACAGTATGTCAAGGAGTAGAGGTATGAAACAGCATGATATGTTGAAGCAAAGGTCAATAATTCTGAATTACCAGAACTCACCTGGGCAATGGAAGGAGACCCAGCAGACAGGTAGATGTTAGATTATGGAAAACCTTCAATACCATGCCGAGCGGGCATCACTGTAGGAAGTTAAAGGTGATGCTGAATAGTTGTTGAACACTTGGAGAATCTTTTCTCCCCATTTGTGTGGTTCTAGAGTCTTATACTACAGCATGAATCAATTCTTTTTATCTACTTGCATTTGTGTTAAACTCAAGACTTGCAACCCCTTTTCTGGCCCCATGGTATTCACATGCACAACTCGCATTCGCTAGCAAAAACGGTCATGAAATTAACCAGTCATTCTGAGAGGAAAGGGACATGTGATATATATGAAAAAGCAGCCACCTCCTAACCCAGGAGATTGACACAATCCTCGGTGGACGACTGTACTATTGAGAACAATGTAACTCATGTCACCTTTCTATATTTAAGGTTTTGCTTATTTGTTTGTTTTAATGTGAGAAGAGTTTATTTTCAAAACTGGTTGAGTTGTCAGCAAAACCATTTATTTTCCTTAACAGCATAATTATGCAAGAAACCTAAGCTTCAAGCTAAACTGCTCAGGACAGCATTATTTTTTTCAAATCAATTGTTTGACCCCCAAAATCTGTCCTTTCCGGAAAAAAATCGAGGATCAATCTTTTGATGCACACTCACTCCTACTCCCCTGCCACACATCCATACATAAAATGTCCAAACACCTCAGAGACTTATTCAAACAAAGGAGAGACTTAAAAGTCCTCCAGATTATAGCATCAGCCTTTGACCAGTGCTATACAGTGTAGCCAGGGACCCCCACTTCTGCCCAGTCCAGGAGATGCTTGGTCACTCCTGTGGTGATGCTTTTGGCTTTGGCATCATAGTGGGCTCCACAATTAGGTGTAGCTCACACTCTTAAGATGTGACTTTCCAAATCATCCACCTATAACCAAACTCAGCAGTCCTTCAGGTTGTAGCCACATAAGACAGAGCCAGCCTTTCTTAGCGTATACATTGAGCTCACTTGGGCTAAATAATCTGCCCAAGTTTTACACAGCTACAGAGAACAGAGTCTGCATATAAGTCAAGTCTTCAGATCCCCAGTGCTTTTCCCATTAAGCTCTGCTACCTCCAGTAAGAAACTTGTCTGGTTTCTAGGGATTGATAATGAGGAAAGAAGCCTTGACATCTGTAGGAATACCTCAGAGACCACCCCAATAAAGCAAGTATCACAATAAAATGAGTCATAATCTTTTTGCTGGTGGAAGGTCTTGCCTTCAATTTGTAAAAAATGCAACATCTGTGAAGTGCAATAAAGTGAAGCACAATAAAACGAAGTATGCCTGTATAAGGGGTTTTATGAGATATTTGAGCCTTCAGGATTATTAACACCTGATCAGGTTACTAAGCACTTCATATCATGCCCAGCTGATCTTCTTTTGAAAAGAAGGGTTCCTTGAGTCCAGAGTGAACGGTCTCATGTTGTATTTGGTGGCTTAGAGCACATGACTTTTAGTTGGAAGGAATTTTGGACGTGTTTTCCAACACTTTATGCAAAGCTACTTTTCTGCCTCGGTGGACTGCTGGCATTATGCAGGGAGAGCCTTTTTAATGCCATATATATATATATATATATATATTTAGGCTGAGCCATCCTGCCACCTGTTGGCAGCTCAGCCGTAGCTCAGCTCAGGCCGCAAATCGAACTGGCGACCCTGTTGCTCAGAGCTCGCACTCTTGAGTGAGCTCTTAACCAACTAAGCCACTCAACCGGCCCTTTAATGCTATATTTGCTTAATCAAAATATGTACTTCATATAAACATGAAGGGTGGGCACACTTCAAGCATGATGGAAAGATTTCAAACTGGATCACATTTGGGTAAAAAGTCTCAGAAAATACTTTTAACAATTGTGATGTGTAGCATATAAAAGCTTAGCAATTCATTTGTCCTTCAGCCACACAGTAGAACATACAGTCCCAACCACATTGATACTAATGTTATGACAAACCTTTCAAATTAGAATGTTCTCTATATAATGTAACTCTTCATTAAAACATATAATGAAATAATAAACATAGATGGATTTTTGGTTAAAATAAAAATGCACTTTCTCTAATCTGAAAAAGAACTTTGAAAATGATAAAATAAATGTACCTCCAAATTGACTTGTTTTTCAAATTCTTATCAATGTTTCACTATATCCCCTCCCACACTTTGCTTTTTATTCAACAATTTCCCCGATAATCCTAAGGGTGATGACAAAAGACACGGCACATTCAACATGTCACGAGGAAGGCAAAGTGATGCAAAGGATGGAAAGCTGGACGGGGAGTCAACAGAGATCCCTGTGCTTCGCTATGCTGCTCTCTAAATACCACCCAATTCCAGGTTTTAGTGTGCTCATTGCAAATGGAGCAGGCGGTGGAAGAACTGAATTAGACTTCTAAGATTCTTTCCATTTTTGAAATTTTAGATGTTTGGCAAATTGATTAAATTATCTGAACTCCAGGCTTCTCCTCATCCAGAAGTGAGGACCACCTCATATGGCTGTACTGATGATCCCATAATTTTGTTACGTGGTTGTTCATGTCTACATGAGCCCTGTAATTCCAGTGAAGAGACCAAGATGGCTACCTACAAAGCTGAAACAAACATTTGGCGTATAATGTCTCTTATTAAAAGTTTTTTAGTTTAGTTGATTTTTTTTTAGAAATAAATGTATTCCTTAGTCTGTAGTGACTGAAAAGGGGAAGGGGAGAGAGAATAATTCAACAATTCAACACTCTGTGTGCACCAATCTTAGAGATGTAAAATATACCTCCAGTTCAGGCAACTTAAAGGCCAATGCCATGGTACGCCACCAACTGATAGGATAACTTGTATTAATAGTATAAACTCTTTAATATTCTACCCTATAATAACTCTATCAGTAGGTTTCCTTCTGAGTTATTACAAATAGGTGCTTGAAATTACCACTTTTATAATTGGATGCCTGGGTATACACCAAAAATGCCTACCTTCCCCTCCCCACCCCCATCTTTTTCAGTCACAGATTTCTTCCCTCTCCTGCAGGCTACAAAATACAGCTGCTTTCTGGTTCACATGTGCCACATGCTGCTCATACACAGCTGTTTACAAAAATGCAGGCTTTTGCTGCATGGAAGAGTATTTTTCAGGAGTTATAGACAAGTGATTGACTTCAAACACTGATTTTTACATTTAAGTTAGAAAAGATTGATTTATTCTTCATCGCTTTTCCATAAAACAATACTAAATATATACCTACTCTGCAAGAAAGCTATAGACCTCACTTTATGAATTCCTTCGTGTTCCATAAACAATGCTGTTTGTGTCTAAGGGGTCACAGCACAGATAGAAAAGAATGTATGCACACACATTTCTTAATCTACCAACAGAGATCACCCAAATCAGATTTGTTTAGATGGGTACAGATGCCTGAAGTCTGTAATGCATGTCTCTCATGCAAATGAGATGGGCATTTGTGGGGGTGGGGGTAACTTTGCCTTACTTGAGAGAGAGGAGCCATCCAGGGGGCTGGCTGGCATGTAAGGGATGTCTGAGGCTCCAGCTGCATTTCAATGCAGTGCTGAGTTTATTCACCAGGGGTCATCAAAGGTCTGGATTTTCTTTGTCTACTTGTTGACTCATACGTACACTGTACACTCAGGGACCACTGAATTCTTTAGAATTGTGCCTCAGGAAGTGGGGCTTGTTGCTCCTTCTCCCCACTACTCCAGGCCCGCCCCCACTCCTTAGCATTAAACTATTACCCTTTATAGACCTCTGCCAACACATTGCAACATGAAAGTCAGTTAGATGCATGACGAAAATGCCTTTTCTAACTAAACCAATGTATTATAAAGGAGAAAGAGGAAACCTGGTATCGAATTAGTTTTGTAAAAAATAATCATTGCTTCCATTTTTTCAATTTTGAAAGATGGAAGGCTTATCAAACTACTGTCTTCTATACCCATGAACTGAATTGCATGCTTGGAAAGAAAGTGAGCCACAACTCCCTCTTGTCAGATGTCACTCGGTAACTGGATTCTTAGAGGGCCAGAACAGGTCAACAGAAGAACAGGTTAACATTATTCCATGAGACTCCTTCAGCCCCATGGAACAAGTAAGTACTGGAAAATGTAAATGAAGAGTTTGGCATTGGCATGAAGGACAAGAATCCCACAAGTCTTGGTGATCCTGATAATGTCTGGATTGAATACCTTGTTTTGAGCAGTTTATCTAAGTTTTTCTGTGACAACACTCTTAAGTGTCTTTAGCATGAAGCTATTGGAGCCAATTTAATTCTTTCTTACCTGTACCCTCCAAACAAACCAAATTGCACCATTTGAAAGCTCAAACGTGAAACATGCTTTGGCCACAATAAGGAGTGGATTCAGTTTACAGAATTCTTCCCAGGGCTGCAGAACTCCTATTTAGGAGTCAGTGGTGGCTTTGTGTACCCCTTCCTCCTGCCCCAACATAGGCAGAAAAATAGCCTTGTTATGTGAGTAGAGGTGTTTGAGCTGTATTTCTTTTATGCTCTGTTTCAAAAAGTCATATTAGAATCAAAAGTCACCTGATTACAGAATGTGAGAGCTGGAAGTGACCTCAACATCGAATTCAACACCCTTTTCTCACATGTTTGCAAACTGAGCCTCAGAAAATGTAAGAACTAATTCAAGCCAATTGGTGACAAAAATTGGACCTATTCACTTTATTCTATTGCAGCCTGCCTCTCTCCAAATAAAACGTGGAGAAAACATACAATACAAAATATAGAATAGTGCTGAAAAAGGCAATCAAGACCATGGGAAAAAAAGAGGGGAGTCAATTATGATAGATGGAACAGTTGACAAATACAGCTCTGAGCGCTCAAAGAGAATGGCAGGCCACAAGGTAGCACTCAGGACCCCCAACCCCCAAGACTGCTTGTTATTTTCTTATGAGCTTGTCAGTAACAAAGTAAAAATACCATAGGACACATGGGGACCACAGCCATGTCAACAAAAGAAGAAGGTTTACTAAGGCTTGTTATGAAGACAGAGAGATTATGAGAGCTGATACAAGATGTGGGAACTTGGTAGGCACAGCCCACTGAGAATCCAGAAGCTTTTAGAAATCTCCACTCCATATCAGTCTAGACCAAGTATTTTGGTAAAATGGACACCAATGCAGTGCCTGTGTTTTAAGCTAAGAAGCCAGTAACTATGGCCTACGAACCTCCTGGCAGAACACGGATTTAGGATCCTGAAAAAAAAAAAAGGTAGGGGATGCAAAATGCAAGCCCAGGTCAGTTGCTTTCTGTTTTCTCTTGGAACAAACTCTTGCTGAAAAGATGAACTAGAAAAGCCTTAAAAAACAGGACTTGTCCAATGACCCTATGCTGTCTTATATGAAATCATGTAACCCAACATCAACTCCTGCAAAAGTGCTAGTTTTTCAAGCATCCTCTAATTAAATAGCAGGTATAGTTATCTCAACATGACATTTACACTGTCAACAGGGAACTGAATGGCTCAAGGGTAAGATAGTGATCAAGAGGATTTTAATCCCTGGACCAAGAGGAGGCAGATATCTGTGAAAAAGATAAGGGAGCCTGGAGCTGCCCATCGCTTCTGATATTTAGAAAACTGGGAAACCCTGCAAGTTGCCAAAGGCTGTGTGTGTGTGTGTGTGTGTGTGTGTGTGTGTGTGTGTGTGTGTGTTTTCATGAGGAAAAGAAACTACTGACTTGGCCCAATATATATTTGTTTCTCCATTATGACCTCTGATGATAATTGATTTTCTTATACTCAGATGCATTAGCATTTTCCCCATTCTCCCTGCACCCAGAAAATTATCAGTCGGTCAACAAACACTTTCTTGAGCCCAAGAATTCGCAGACACTCTGGAGAATGGGATCTATTGTTAAAATCCAGGTCTTGTCTTAGTTTGGGGGATTTAAACACTTTGGAATCTATTTCAAAAGTCTGCACTTTCTCCACCCAAGTAATTGTTTATTTGCTTGGTTGTTTTTGTTTTGGAGGGTATTTTCATGCCTCCTATTTGATAGAGATTAAACGTTTTTTAAGGGCCTACAGAAAGATGAGGACAACCAGTAAGCCTCTGTTTTGTGAAGAGAAGGCTACAGAGGGCACTCATCGTAACCATCAACTATAAAAAGTATAATTATAGCAGATGATGACCTCTGTTTCCTGTAAGGTACAGCATGATAAATGGGTTTTTGCAAAGAAGACTGCTGACAATTTCAAAAGCATCAATGAGCAATCAAGAGGGTGAGAGGACTAAGATCTATGCAAGAGAGGAGTAATTGAAAGAACTTGGGGTATTTGTCCTAAAACCGAGATGTTAAGACAACATATTAACTTTCTTTAATAACCAAACAGGTTATTAAGAGGAAATGAACCTCTAGAACCATAACCTTGTAGGTGGAAGTTTTGAATAGGCAGGCTCAAAATTAGCACAAGGAAGTCCTTCCCCTCAATTGAATGAGCTGCCTTATACCTTTAGTACTTTCTTACCAGAGTGTTTTTGCAGAGGCTAGATGACCCTATTACAGGGGATGTTGTACAGAGGATTCCTGAAATGGACACATGTTGCATTAGATCATCAAAAAGGCCCTTACTGCTCAAAGACATATAGACTCAACATAACAACATCAGATGTGAAAAATCTACAAAAGCAATCTACTAAGTACATTTATACTCAGAGCTAAATCAGATATGAAACAACTAAAGAGGATTGTTTTGCTTGTTGTAATTTAACTTAATATGCAACCTGAGAGTTTTTCCTCCCCGCTCCCCATACATTGCATATCCACTTCCCCATATTATCATAATCTAAAGCAAGAATCAATAATAGGTTTTCAGCAAATATTAGAGGGTGTATTAGAATTATGCTGTACATAGCAGAATATGCTCAAATGAAATAGTTTTAATGGGATTTTTTTTGTCTGCCATGTAAACAAATTACAAAGTAAACATTTTGAAACTGGTATGGGAGTTCCATGGTCACGTCAAGGACCACATCTAGCTTCCCCACCCACTCCCCTTTCTCCCCAGTCCTGTCCTCATTAGTATGTGATTTTTACCTCATGGTCCAAGATAGCTGCTGGAGCTCAGGCCTACATCCCAGATAACAGGAAGGAGGTAGGAGAGAAAGAGGCATACCACTCCCCTTTTAAGCAGCTTTACTGGAACTCTCATGAAACATTTTTACTACATCTGATCAACCAGATATAGATTCAAAAAATACTAGAAAACTTATTTACCTGGACAGCATTGCCCCAGTTAAAACTCAGGCTTCTTTTACTATGGGAGAAGAAAAGAATGGGTATTGGAAGGCAGCTGGCATTGCCTTGATTTCTGTTTTCCTCAATATTTTAAAGTGACTCTACTTAAAACAGAGACTAAATTTTTACAGTAAAGGGTGAGGGAAGTTTCAAGTGAAATTTTGCCTTGAAAAATGATACTAAAATTCTGAAAATATATTTATTTTATCTTATATTTAACAAGATTTACGTTATAATATTAATTATTCATTTGTTTTTCCAAAAATGGATTAAGTCCTGATTCTTTAATTTGGTGTCATTTTATTTTTTTTATTTTTTTATTTTTTTTTAGATTTTTTTTATTTTATTTTTTTTTATTGGGGAATTGGGGGGATGGGAACAGTGCTGGGGAATTGGGGAAGGGGAACAGACAAGTTGCTGTCATTTGTTCTTCAATCTAGTTGTGGAGGATGTTGCTTCACTGGCCCAAGTTGGCACCATCATTGCGCTCTTCTCTGGCGAAGCAGATCAGTCGCCGGCTTCTGAACGGCCGCTCACTGCGGCTGCTGGCTACATACGGTAGCCCATGGCAACCCACTGCCACAGGGAGTGCAGCCTACGCCGTCGCCGGCGACTCATGGCAGCCCAGCTCCAGGTTGAGCTGTCATTCAGCATCTTAGCTGTGGAGGGCAGTGTCACTGGCCCTCATATGTGGGATCCGAACCGGGGCCCTCTGGCATCCCAAGCGAGTTCTTAACCATTGCGCCACTCGGCTGGCCCTGGTGTCATTTTAATGAGAAAATAATTTGATCTAACAATAGGGCATTCTTTGCTTACATTTACCTTTTGCTATATGATCATGGAGAGAATCTCTGTGTGAAAATATACATCGCTTCTAGCAAGAGGCTCTCTTAGGCCTTTGGTAGTCAAATAATTCTTTTAAAGAGCCTATCCTAGTATCAAAATTCCAGATGTTTTACTTCAAAATTTCCCCTGGTCTACTTTTTCCAGACCCTTATTTGTCAGGGACTTCAAGTGTGATATGATAGATTTTTCAACATCACTTTGATTAACATCAAGAAGTCTTGTACCAGTTGCAAGATTTGCAGCCTCAATTTACAATTGATTTTTATTACCAGATGTTCACAATTTATAATCTGGTAGGGATTCAACTACAAATATTGGGTTGTCGGAAAAGTCATGACGCATGTTTGCAACAGATGGCACTAGTTCATTTTTGGAAGTACTAGAGTCATTTACATTTATGTTATTGCTATGTCATTTGACAGCTGACAGTACTAGGTTCATTCTAAAAGAATTGAGCAATTTGGTTGAGTTTTGGAGATTTTACAACAAGTTGAAGATGGAAGACCAAACTGTGCATTTTTGCCATATTTTACTGTTTTACTTCCATAAAGGGAAGAATGCATGTCAAGCTGGTGAAAATTTGCATAAAGTTTACGGTGACTATGCTCTACAAGAACATCAGTGCCAACAATGGTTCATGAAGTTCTGTGCTGGTGATTTTGATCTCAACAAGGCTCCTCGGTCAGGAGGCCCACCGAGGTTGATGGCAACAAAATAAAGGCATTGATCGAGTCAAACCCATGTTACACGACATGAGAGGTTGCAGAAACATTAAACATCCATCATTCAAGGGTTTACGACCACCTGAAGAAGCTGGGATACGTAAGTAAGCTCCATATTTGGGTTCCGCATGAACTCAAAGATCTTCATTTGACGGCGCATATAAACATCTGCCATATGCTCATTAAATGTGAGGAAAATGATCCTTTTTTGAAGCGACTGATAACTGGTGATGAGAAGTGGATTGTGTTACAACAATGTGGTATACAAACGGTCTTGGTCCCAATGTGATGATTCATCTCAAACGACATCGAAAGCAGATATTCCTCAGAGGAGGGTTATGCTGTCAGTGTGGTGGGATTTTAAAGGTGTCGTGTTTTTCAAGCTCCTACCAAGGAACCAAACAATCAATTCGAATGTGTACTGTCGGCAATTGGACAGTTTGAATAAATCCATCATCTAGGGACGTCCAGAGCTTGTTAATTGTAAAGTTGTATTCCATTGTGACAATGTGAGACCACACACAAGTTTGATCACCTATCAAAAATTATTGGAGCTTGGATGGAATGTGTTTTCACACCCACCATACTCACCTGACCTTGCACCATCAGATTTCCACTTGTTTCGCTGTCTTCAAAACTCCTGGCATGGTAAAATGTTCAATTCAGATGAGGCTGTAAATCAGCACCTTGTTAAGTTTTTCGCGAATAAAGATAGATCCTTATATGAATGAGGAATTATGAAGCTCACTGAAAGATGACAAAAGGTTTTCGAACAAAATGGGCCATATATCATTGATCTTTGTTCTTTATATAAATAAATGACCTTTGAAAAACATAGACAAAATACATCATGACTTTTCTGACAACCCAATATTAGGATGGATGGGTAGAAATAGACATTATTCTTTAGCAGGGAGGGATGCCTGAATAAGTTATTATAAGTGAATAGTTCATTGACAAAAATTTTGTGTTATGAAGCCTCTTGTTTCCATGGACAATCTTATAAATACATAATTTTAGAAACAAAGTTTTGGATAATGAGGACTTTCTATTTCTTTACCTTGTATGTTGTACTTCAGTTAGGAAGTCAGGAAAAGAAATGGAAATTCCATAAATATATAAATATGGAGAGAGAGGGAGAGAATCTACCATATATCAGGTGCTATGCTAGAAGCATTTACATGCTGTTTCATAAAGTCCTCACAATAAGCCTATAGAATAAAGTCTTAATTTCCATTTTTAAATCAGAAAACTAGTTTAGAAAATCTAATTTACAAATGCAGACAGCATTGTAGAGCTTTAATTTAAGCCCAGAATTGTCTGCCTCCAAGGCCTGTGCTCTTCACTCCAGAAATATGCTATGCTTCAAGATTTTTATCAACATGATTTTAAGGATTGTCATAGTTAATGGAAAGGACAGGCAGGATAGAATATTCCTTTCTGGTTAGCTTAACATAAAACAAGCTTGCAAGTTGTTGGAAGGCATTTACATCTTTATGTGTTTCTCACTATGTGTGTCTATAAATTAGGATGCTTTCAGCTGCAAGTAATTGAAAGTCCTGACACAAATGACTTACACCAGTGTGACTGTCCAAGTGTGGACCCTGCACCAGCAACATCAGCATCACCTGCGAACTTGTCAGAAATGCGAAATCTCCACTTTTACCTTGGTTATACTGAATCAGAAACCCTGGAGGTGGAGCCAGCTATCTGAGTTTTAAGAGGCTCTCCAGGAGATGCTGTAACAGCATGTTAATAGATTAGCATCTAGCAACCCTAAATAATAAATCATCAGTTGTTTTACACAGGATTAGAATGGAATGAGAACATCTCAGGTTCTAGTCAATGGGACCCACTTCTTGAAACAGGAGCCACAAGACTCTACCAGTCTCAACCAGTCTACAGAGGCTGCACCATAAGAAAACTCTTTCCCTAAAGAAGAGCTTTTGACATCACAAGGCTCAAATACCCGGCAAACTATGTGTTAACTCCTCCTGAATTTGTACCTGTGATCCATGAAGTTATATGAACTGTCTGTGACTGCACAATAAGACTTTATTACACCAGATGATGTAATCCCAATGACTATGCAGAACTTCCCAAATTTTAACCCTTTAAATCTCGCCCAAAACACCCTGATCGGGAGACCAATTTTAATCTTTTCTCCTGTCTCCTTGCTGGTCAACCTCTACAACAAAAGCTTTTACTTTTCTTAAAAGCCAGTGTCATAATATTGGCTCCTATGTGAGTCAGACAGCGGGTCCTTGCTTGGTAACAATTTTAATGAATGCTAAAATTTGAGAACTACTATTTTAGATATGAAAGAAATTCATTTTCTCACTAAGCAGGAAGTACAAAGAAAGGGTATTGCTGGGTGTAGCTGGGTGAGGGTCAGGTCTTGCTTCTCTTTGATTCTCTTGCTTCTGTTCCTCTTATTAGGCTGAGTCCCCTCATAGCGACAACACCCAGGGGCAGAAAATGAGTCATCTCTTCCTTTGTCTTTTTTAGAGAGATACCTTATCCCGAAGTCCTTCCAACATGCTTGCCCTCATGTTTCAAAGGCCAGATATCTGTCGCCAGACTATGTCTTCAGCCAACTATTGGCAAGTTGCATGACACCAATGTGATTGGCTGAAATCAATCAAGACCTACCCCCGCCATATAGCTATACTAAGGCAGAAGCATAGCTGAATAAAAGTGAGGTTCTTGTTGGAAGAGGAAAGCAGAGCCAGGAAGTAGCATATGGCAATAGATATTGCATAGGCTACTGAGAGTGTCACCTAGTCATGAACATGGTTGATTCACACTGCAGCAAATTCTAAGCGATAAGGACTTCAACCTGGAATCTGTAAATTCGTTTCAATGACCTGATCATTCTAATTTGTTAGCCTTTTCAAGTTTCAGGTCAAACGCAGCAATCTAGAGATCCCATTTTTAAGTTTTGGTAATGATAGTCTGACATTTAGAATCAGGTATAATAATAATAATATATTAAAGAGTCTTTTAGTAGCATCATTTAACAATCTATTTCATCTATTATAGCTAAATGTTCTATATTTTTATACCAGAGTGCTGAGATACTTATAATTAAAAGTACACAAAATTGTGATTAAAATGTTTTCCTTCTACAGCCTTTGAGCTTCTTCAAATGACAGGTGTTTCTTGTGAAAGAAAATTCTACTCATGCCATCTTTTCTATAGCAAAAATGAATTTTAAGTAGTGACTTTTTAAAAGACAAAATCTGAAACGATGAGCAGATTGCTTTGATCGTTGCTTTGCTGAACAACACAGGCAGTTGTTTGGAGACAGGTAGGAATACAACAAACATTTAATTTTTGCTTGATTCACGCATGAAGCTATCAGTTGGGAAGATTAGTAATTACCAAGTCCTGGACTCAATCAGACATAAATGCCGCATAACTCTGTGATTGTTTAACTGTAATATGGAATTGATCTCAGCAGATGTAATAAACTAGTTCATATCCATAACAGTCTTAAAAAATTCACACACCCTGCGTTTCATTGTTGCTGTGTACCCCAGCCCTCCCCAGCCCTCCCATTTCTTGAGTATTTCAATTAAGTGCTTTCCTCATTTATATTCTACATCTGATCAAATACCAAAAAATGTGGCTTAGTCACATTCCTACATAAATTTAAACATTATGTAACAAGTGTCCCAGCAGTTTGAGAAGGAACCTCAAGGTGGCATATTGGAAATAGTCCTGGGGTGATGCTCTCGGAATTCTAACCCCAATGGTGCCACCAACCTGCCCCATGATTCAGGATCATTCTATTTATAGGTCGGGGCCTTAGATTTCAGCAGACAAGCGTAGGAGATTAGCACTTATTGTCTCTAAATTCCATGCCACTTCTACTGTCCCAATGGGAGAAAGATCAGAGGAGAGAGGCAACTTAGCATAGAAATTAGGTTCAAACCTCAGCTCAGCTACTTATTAACTGTGTGACCTTGGGTAAATTATTTAAAATCTCTGAGAGTGTTTTCTCTTGAGTAGAATAGAGATAATATCAACCTACCTCTCAGGTTGTTACGAGACTTTGAGAAAAAGTATATTAGAAGTGGCTGGCATTGTTGATGCTGTCCTGGTCACTGTTACAATTTAAATGAAGAGAAAAAGTTTCTTCCCCCTATTCTTCACTACTAAAATTCTTGGGACGACCCCCACCCCCACTCCACCCCCCCCAAAAAAACAAGTGGAGTCAATATGTCCTGTCTCCACTTACTTGCTACCCACTTACTCATTAACCTCTTACTGTCAAGAAACTGACACTTTGACTAATACAATGTTATATGTCAATTATATCTCAAACTGGAGGAAAAAGAAAAGTTTGGTTATTTCAGAGCATACCTCAAAATGCTGTGCCTCCAAGAAAATCTCAGAAAGGGCTCTATCTCCTCCACCCTGTAAAAACAAAAAAAGAAATTGACAGCTAAGTACATTTTTCTACTCTGCACTGTACCTGAATGGCTTCATAATCGCCTGCAGCGGTTGTTTCAATACAGCTTGCGGGGCCTCAGCCTTAGAGCTTCTGGCTCAGGACATGAGAACCTGGATTTCTTAGATAGTCACAGGTGCTGATGGTCTGAGGACCACACTGAGAACCATTGAACTGGTCCATACAAGGCAGATCATCAGAATTTCTTTGAGAAGTTTACAAAAGAATACATTTCTACACCCACTCTTGTAGGTTCTGATTCAAGCAGTCTGGGCTAGATCCTGGGAATCTATTTTTAAAAAGATCCCTAGATGATTCTCACGTTGAGCAGGTTTGGGGATGCTACCCTAGCCGTTCTCGCTCTGAATGTGTTTCCCAAAGCTGCCTTGTGGTTCTGTTCATACAGCACTTTGCTCATATGATTCTTCATTCTTTGGGGCCTCTCCTCCAATTTCACTGTCACGTTATCATCATTCAGTGACCTTATCTTTCTTTCCTTTCCAGATGAACGTGATTTCTCCTTATTTTGATCCCTGCTATTACCAGAAGCTGGAAGTCCTAATGCCTTATTACATTGTGTTGCTGCCTCTCAAGACATTTATATTTCTATATCTCTTATTTGTGTTGTTCGTTCTGCCTCACCCCTGCTCCTCTTCCCAACAGGACTAATAAAGTCCTTCACAGCAAAGATTGCATCCTACTCAAAGAATGCCCTAGTATAAAGCCTTGAAAGTAGTTGGTGGTCAAAACAAAAACGTGCAACTAAAATTCAAGAAAGCCAATCACTGCTGCCTCCACCCATAAACCCATGCTTCCCCCCAGATGTTTCAGTAGTTATAGCTAACATTTATTAAGCTAACTTAATGGACTTTCTGAGTGTGAGGCACTGTTCCAAGCACTTAGTCTGTATCAACTCATGTAATTTCTTTAGTTAGCTCAAGGCATCTTGCAGTCATCAAGTCATTTTCCCCCCTTAAATTACCCCTATAAAATCAGAGCAACCACAACCTTTTTTAGCAGGTAAGCAAAAATGAAGGGACTAGATGAAAGAAAGTGAGGAAATGCCAGAAGTCATAGCTGGATTAGGAAGCTTCATCTCTGTTCTGTGAGCCAGCAAATCCCAATTCTGCAGTGCTGACTCAACAGCCCTTAACAGAGTCTGAAACGACTACCACATTGACGGAAACAAATCTTCATTTTTGTACAAAATATGAGTATGGGCAAATCCTTAACCAAGTACAAAAAGATATGGGTCAACACCACAAATTCCAATATATGTATCAGTTAACCTCTATGAGCCTATTTCCTTACTGGTAAAAAGTGAAAATAATAGTATTTTTCATTGTGATGCTCCAATGAGACAATATCACTGGAAAGAGCCATTTTGGAAACTTACTGTGCAAAAATGGTGGAAACAGTTGCAGCTCTGCTAGGGGTGTTTTGGAAGTTTGTAGGGGCTTTGTTTTATCACAGATGCCTATGATTTGGGGAGCATTTGGCTGGTGGGGGATCAGAAATGCTATATATCCTGCAACGTGCAGATTGTCTTACACAATGAAGCATTGTACTGCTTCCAGTGAATTTTCTAAAGTCAGAGACTTTTCAAGAAGCCAAACATTGTAAGTGAAAAACTTGTTTATAATAATCTGAGTGTAGATCCTTACTTGGATACATATAGAAACACCAAGTAATTTTGCATGGCTGCAATATGCACTGAATTTTCCAGATGAAAATCGCCATGTAAATTGAGAAAATACAGAATTTGGTTTTGTTCCAAACTCTTTCAAGGACTGCTTGCCATTTTGAAATTCCTATCACTGATGCTGCTTATGGCATTGAGTCACAGATACAGCATATGTGTTTCAGATTACTTTTGTAACTGTAGAAAGGAAGATACTAGTTGACTATTATCTTAATTTTAAATTGATAAATTTTAAGTATGTGCAAGGATTTGACTACTTCATGATTCTTTTAAGTACAGTTGCACCTAAGTATTTACATATTGAAATGCATGTTATTTGATTATAAATTACTTTTCTCATCATTGCCCTTTATACTACAGTTAGAGCATTGTATTGATGTATTTGAAATGATGCTTGTAGATAAGCTATGTTATCTATGAGTGTAATTTCAGAATAGTGAAAGGGCAACCGAAAATATATGCTTTATAAAGTGAGAGCTGGCACTGAGAAGCTTGAGGACTACTCCACTAAAGAAATGTGAATGACTGCTATTTGTCCTTGGTTTTACACAAGAGATTGACTGAATTAGAATTAGATGGGGATAGATGGTTCTCTGCTCTTTATGATGTCAAGGCTGTTGTATTAAACATCTCCCTACTTGCTTCCTTTGTTCTCTGGTGTGTGTCCATTAGTAACGCTTTGCTAGGATAATCTATGGACAGATCATAGCCAGTTTTCTGAAAGAAAAGTCAGCTATGGGTGTAAAAGGATATCCTAAGGAACAACGGCTGCTGGCACACTGGGCCCTTACTTTGATATCCACATGTGCATTTTTGCCTGGGGGCTTAATGAGAATGCTGGACTTTCCTCTGTCAGCAACTCTGCTGAGTGCCAATTATAGCACTTCTTCTAACGTGGTTATATCCTGGGCTGTGTCTAAAATGTTATTCTACTTCTAAACAGTTACAGAGAAAACTTTTCCCCTCAAATGTGTTCATGTGTTAAAATGTGTCTGAACATTTGAGGAGAGCAAAGGAGATGTAAACCAAAAGTTAAGAATGAGATGCACTTCCTTACCTTGGCCCATGTGCTAGGCACTTCCACAGACACTAACTTGTTCACTCTATGGGCTGTGAATTATCACCTCAATTTACCCTGGAGGAAATAGAAATAAAGAATAAGGGGTACACTGAGAACTTATAGATAAGTGCAAAATTTGGGAATCGAACCCACATCACCTAATTCCAAAGCCAATAGTCTCTCCAAGATATTTCCCTGTCGCCAGCCTACACAAATCTATTCATTTATCCAAGTAGCCCTTGAGCCCCAATTGTGGGAAGACACAGCAGTAGACATGAGTTTGGCTTTGCCTTTTGAGATGCTCACAGAATTATACTGTAGGCAGGCAAATAATAAGAGAATATTGGGACTAAGTGTACTCAATGGCTAAAAAAGACTATCTATACAAATCCCTCAAATCCTTCTTTTCTGTCTGGACATGACAATCCTTCCATCAAGAGGCGAAGCCCGTCTCCTCTCTCCCTGAATCCAGACTGCCTTGTGATTTGTTTTGGCCTATAGAATGCCAAACAGAAGTGCCACGATGTCAGCTCAATACCTAGGCCTTAAAGAGACCTGAGAAATGCCATTTTCACTCTGCGAAAGCCCTGGATTTCTCTGAAAAGAAGTTCAACTTTCCTTCTGGAAAGTGAGACTTGTCCATCCACCAGCTGGCCCAGCCACCCCAGCCGAGATGCCAGACACAGGATGAAGACATCTGGGACCCTCCAAGACCGGTGGATCTGCCCCAGCTAATATCACACAGAGCAGAGATGAACCACCCCTGTTGAGCCCTGCTAAAATTCTTTGCCCACAGAATAATGAGCCACAAAATGGTTTTTTTACTTTAAACTATCAGTTTTGGGATGGTCTGCTCCATGGCAATAGACATCAGAGACAGAAATACCATGGGACAGCTTTACATGAGAGAGAGGCTACTGGGAGACTTTGAGGGGGATTCATAGGGAACGGAGAATTTAAGCTGAACCTTACAGGGCTGAGTGGAGTCTTGGGGAAACTTTCTATAGCCCACCTCAGGAGCATATGTCCCATCTCAGAAGTAAAACACAGCAAACGACAATTTATCAGAAAAATACAAAAAAAGGCTCAAATGACTAGAATTTTTTGCCCTTGAGATGAGGAAGAATGCCTCCCTCTGCAACAACCTGTAAGAAGCCAATGAGTAACAACCTTATTACATACATGTGTTCAATGAAACTCCTGCCATGCTACCCTATTTCTCTTCAAAGATTCCCCTTCAATCTTACCAAGTAACTTTATTTGCAGCCATAAAATCATGTTAAGAAGATTTTTCCCCTAGTTAGTTTCTTAATTTTTATGACTTCCAAGGAAACGCTTTTCAGTGCCTTTTTCCTAATAGGTACTCTTGAAATGAGTGTAGAATTATATAGTACTGAGTATGCAATTAATTTGTCATAAAGAAAAAAAAATTTTTTTTTGCAAAGGAAGCAATAAAAGCCAATGACTTTTGCTAAATTTCTTCTCACAATTTCTAATGAGTCAACATGTGTTGAGAAGAAGAAATTAGTCAGAGAAGAATGTATCCTATTATACAGCTTCACTTTTGCAAGGGTGAGTCAGAGGTTCCCCTGTTGTGGTGTTCAAGGCACCTGGCTAGGATGAGTAGGTTTGGGGGTGAAAGAGAAACTCTTTCTTAAAAGACTTCAAAGGAAACTGTAGCAGAGAATCTTTCAAACAAAGTCCAATTGAGAAAAAACAAGCCATAGCCAGACTTTGGTTCTATGACTAAGGAAAATATTTAACATTGTTTTCTCCTCTCCCATGAATCATTTCAATTTCTAATTGGTCGGGCAAGCCACTGCCCCACTACACCAGACAAAGATAAGCATCCAATGTGGTGACCCCCTAGAGACCTGACCAGATAAACAATTGTTTTTACCGGCATATTCCACATGAACTTTGTTTGAGAAACGACTACTCATATATGCAAAGCATTAAGGTAGGGTGAGGGAGCCCAAGATGATCAAAGCTCACTCAGCCTTCTGAGGGGCTGATACTTCAGTGCAAGAGACGAACATACAGATAATACAATAATGGTAGTGAGAAGGGCAAGGGGGCATGAATTTATGGCTTTAATCTGAGAATGGAATGGCCAGCTTCTACTACTTCCAAATTAAGAGAGTTTTTGGTTTTTTTTGTCAGACATACTTTTAAACCCTACCCTGGGAGTGTAACTCGAAGGCAGGAGAAAGGAACTCAGGCTACTTTTTTATACATGTGCAGCAACATCTATACTAAGCATATTCCCAGAATCCAAAATGGGAACCTATTATCTAACATATATTGACAACAAAGCAAAATCTTTGAAGTACGTATTATGGACTGAGTGTTTATGTCCCCCAAAACCCATATGTTGCAATTCTAATCCCAATGTGATAGGATATGGAGGTGAGACTTTTGGGAGGTGATCATGTCAGGAGGGTGGAGCCCTTGTAAATGGGCTTCGTGCCTTTATGAGAAGAGTCCAGAGAACCAGGGCTGTCTGTCATGTGAGGATATAAAGAGAAGGCAGCCATCTGTAACTCAGAAGAGGGCTCTCACTAGAACCTGACCATGCTGGCACCCAGATCTTGAACTTCCAGCTTCCAGAACTGTGAGAAACAAATTTCTGCTGTTTATAGGCCACCCAATCTATGGCACTTCGTTTTGTAGTCCAAGCTAAGACAGTATGGGATCAAGGATTGTAGTAACTACGGCACAATGAGGCAGGAAAACATGTTCACTTCAAGGCCAAGTTCAGGACCCTCGCCAATCTCTGTGTTACTGCACCCAGTTAAAAATGATTTTTATAAGTCCTACCTCTCTAGTAATTAATAATATTAGGGCAAGGATGACAGTGTGTTTGAAATTTTTTTCTCACAATCTTAATTAAAAAAAACAAAACTTGTACTAATAACTGGAAGGAGAAACATATGGGAGGGCACAGAAGTGGTAAGCAATTATTTTTAAGTTGGATGTATTCAAGCCTCCCTTCGGCAAGGACCCAACCAGTAAATATCACTGTGGGAATGCTAACATGGAAACTGGTTTCATCTTTGTTTATTTTGTATTTAATAAACATTTATGGGTAAGCTGTGTGCAGGGTATTGTGCCTCCTACAGACCTGCTCTTCCATCTGCTTGGTCAACTTTTCCACAGAGCTAAATTGCCAGGGCTGGAAGACCAGCAGGTCCAAAACGAAACTTGTCTGGCCCCCAAACCTGTTCCTCCACCTGTGTTTCTTATCTCAGTAAATGACATCACCATCCTCCCAAACGTTCAGGCCCCCACCTTTGGAATCATCTCAGCCTTCTCCTCCTCCCTCACTGCTCCCTACACAATCACAGCATTTGTCAAATCCGACTGTATTTCTTATTTCATCCCCTTCTTTTCATTTAATTTTTCAAGCAATTTCTTCTCTAATCTGTTAAACCACCTCCAAAATGATCTCCCCATTATAAACAGGCAACTCTTAATTTTTGCCACCCATTGTCTATTTACTTTTCTGGTAAACCAGTTTAGAGATCTTCTTTCTGTTCTGATGGATTTGAAAAAGAGAGAATGTAAGATCTAGAACTGCAACAGTGGTCTCATGACCAAAATGAAGAGCCTTGTCAGAAAGCAGAGTTAGAACAGAGAAAGTACTCTTGCTCCTAATCCTCTGGTAAGGACTCAGATAGAGTTGTGTACCTACTTTTCTTCTCTTCTTTTTCCAAGCTGACCATATATCACAGCTTATTATTACTCTAGCATAAAGTTCTAATCATTCCTCTAATTAAAACCTGTAGTGGTTCACTATCAGGTAAAGAAGAAATTATAAACTTTTTAGCATTACCTAGAAGCCCTTTACAATCTGACCTTAATTTTCTGCCACTTTTTAATTAATATATATATATATACATATATATATATATATATTTTAATGTCTCCTACCAACTTAAGTCCTCCAAATAGGCTCTTACTCTCATGCTTCTGTAATTTTTATTCTCAGGCATTTACCTTTATTTGAAAAGTCTTTTCTCCCATTTTTCTGTTTGCTGAACTCCTATTCACCCTGTGAAGCACATCTCAACTGCTATTACCAATATGAAGCCTTCTTTATTCCAACGCCTCATTCTGAGGCCTAATTAACAGCTTCCTCCTCTATGTTATCACCCTTACTTTATTGTGTTTGGTGTTGCCTGTTTGTGTACCCACTTTGCCCCTTAAATTATGAGTCCCATCAGAAGAGGAACCACGTCTCTTATCCTTTCAGACTCTAAAGTCCTTCATATGTTGAATTGATATATCAATGAATAAATAAATCATTAATTCTTATTTTCTTCCAGCACCTAATCATTCTAATCTTTAGCAACACCTGATCCCAGACATTCTTTTGCTTTTACCATAAGAATAACAATAATGAATACTTACGTAGTATTCACTATGTGCCAGGTATTATTCTAAATGTTTTATGTTTATTAAGTCATTTAATCCCCACAATAATCCTATGAGGTTGGGCATTATTATTCAATTTGATAGATGTGAGAAATGAAGCACAGAAAGGTGAAACAGCTTTTCCATGGTCATACAGCTAAGCTGTAGAGCTGAAACTTGAACTCAAACAGACTAAATCCCAAATCAGCCCTCCTACCCACCACCCTGCTCCACCACTCATGAGGCTTTGAGGAAAATATTCTGGCTCACTGTTATCCAATGTAAAAAAAAAGAAAAAAAAAACAGTTACAACTGTGCTATTCATTTGATAATTCCCTTTTTAAAAATCTGACAAGTCCAAATATTGGTAAGGACATACAATGACGGGAACACTCGTTTGCTACTAGAGGTAATACAAATTGGAACGCCCACTTTGGAAAACTCTATGGCATTATTTGTAAGGATGAAGATAAATAAAACTTATGATCCATCAGTTTCACTCTCAGCTATAGATACCCTAGATAAATCTGTGTCCACGTGCATCAGGGTAAAATGTACAAGATTGTTCATAGCAGTATGATTTGTAACAGCCCAAACATCCCAGGTAGCCATCAGCAGAATGGATAAATATATTGTGCTATATTCAGACAATGGATTGCTACATAGCAATGAAAAACTAAATGAACTACAGTTTCACCCAACCTCATAGATAGAATGCTGAGAGAAGCCAGTTGCAAATGAATATATACTGTCTGTTTTCATTAAGGTAAAATTCAAAAACTGACAAAACAAAACTATACTGTTTACAAATTCATCTTTGGATAACAAAATTAAAAATTAGCAAGGCTGCAATTACTAAAGAAGTCCAACTAACAGTTACTTTGGTGAAGTAGAGAATTGCAGCCGGGAAGGGGTTTAACAGGAACTCTGGGTGTTGGCAAAGGACTGTTTCCTGATTCAGATGGTGGTTATATATGTGTTCACTTTGAAGTATTTGTTAAACTTTAGGGGCCGGCCAGGTGGTTCAGTTGATTAGAGCGTGAGCGCTGAGCAACAGGGCTGACAGTTCAATTCCCACATGGGCCAGTGAGCTGTGCCTGAGCTGAGCTGCGGTGAGCTGCCAATGGGTGGCTGGATGGCTCAGTTGGTGAAAGCTCATGCTCTTAACAACAAGGTTGCCAGTTCAACTCCTGCATGGAATGGTGGGCTGTGCCCCACCCCAACTATTGGGTTGTCGGAAAAGTCATGACGCATTTTTGCAAGAAAAAACAGAAAAATATGTCATGACTTTAGCGACAACCCAATAGACTGAAAGCGGCAACTGGACTTGGAGCTGAGCTTGCGCCCTCCACAACTAAGATCAAAGGACAACAACTTGATTTGGAGCTGATGGGTCCTGGAAAAACACGATGTTCCCCTTCCCCAATTCCCCAATAAAAATCTTAATAAATAAATAAATAAATAAATAAAATATTTATTAAACTTTAAATAAATACTTCTCTGCACATCAATGAAATTTCACTAAATCATGAGTTTTTTAAAAAGATGAATGAAAGAGGAGAGAGGGGAGAGGGGGAGAGAGAGAGACAGAGGGAGGGAGGGAGGGAGAGAGGGAGAGAGAGAGAGAGAGAGAGAGAGAGAGAGAGAGAGAGAGAGAATGGGAGATGGGAAAATGGGAGGAGAGGAATTGGGGACATTAGATATTGTTTGTTCCATTGTCTTTGGGTCACATTCAAAAAACAAAGTCCCAGGAGAGAGCATCCTATTGGGTTAGCTTATGCCACATGCCTGAAACTGCCAGAGCAGGAACAGGAAGGATCTGGGCTATAATGTGGGACCCCCAGAATGCATACTAAGATATCAAAAGGAAGGACGATTTGAATTCCAGAAGGTCTCAAAACCAGTTACATCCTGTAGAAGTTCTAGAATCTTCAGAGCTGTTTTTTGGGTTTTTTTTGCCACCTGTTAAGTAGGGGTGTGTGTTTAATAGTTCATGTCCTCATTATCTCATCTTAGTGAGAAAGAAGACCTTAAATTACTCTAAAATTCCAAAAGCTCTATATAAAACATACAAGACTACTCATAAGAGCAACCCAAAGAGGCCTAAGCAAAGATGTGCTATGGTTTATTTTATGGTAAACCCTTCAGAGGGCTAACCCCATTTCTAGAAACAAGGGCAAGTTGTGGCCAAGTTGGATGAACACACTGAGTGGAAAACAACTGTGAAAACAAGCAAGGAAATTTTTAAAAAAACAAACATTTTATTCTTTCTGTTTCTCTTTAGTGGAGAACAATGAAGCCACAGGCCGGTAAGTTTTGGCAACTTTGCCACAGAACAAACCACAGGAGCACACTGCCCTCTAACACACACGATTATGGTGGTAGCTGTTTTGAAAGTTGGAACCTGCTGTAACATTCATTTCGAAAAGCTTCTAGGGTTTTTGCTTGTTTTGTTCTCCCTTTCAACAAGAAAATCAGGGAACAACAAAATTCCACAAATTCTTTCATATAAATTATTGACTAGCTTTTAGGGTAACCTTTGTTATGCTAGAGTTATCTGGTACAAATGCACTTCCTGGAAGCAAAACAGAAAGAAATTGAATTCCTGTAGTCGCAGCTCTGCTATAGACATAGTCCCTGGTCCTGTAGGTAGTGAGAGACTGGAAGCTTCCCCTGCTAGGCATTCTATTACAAGGAAAATGACATTGATTGAATAGCCCTCAAACGAGATTAAGATTTGTTTGTGATTTTTTAAAGTTTTTAAATTATTTCACTTTTTCCTCATGTCCTCTTTATTCTTTTTGTTCTCCTTTCTTGGATAAATTCAGCAATCTGGAAATAGGAAAGAATTCCCACCAAGGTCATTACCCTATGTAGAAGGAATTCGATGAGTTTATGAAGCTTATGTTTTTCAGATTGTATCCCAGCTTAGATATAGCAATTTTCCAATAAATAATATCCCTCATTGAACAAATAGGTACAGTTTAAGCATAGAATAGTGTTAACAGCTTTTAAATGATGACAAGTATTATCATGGGGAAAATATAGATGTATCTCAGTGCTGTGGATTAGTTAGCATTTAAAATGTTTTCAATTTGTTTGTATTATAAAAAAATGTATGCGAAGTGAGGAATGTGAAAAATTATATAGGAAAAGAAAAAGCACATTGAGAAGAAAAGAATCACTCGCAACCCTACTATCCAGATAACCACATAATATTGTGATGTAATTCTCTTTCATAGTATTTATTCTTTTTCTATTTCAAATTATATTTATTTATCTTGTCCAACATATTTCACTGGAAATTTCAAAATATGCCTAAATAAAAGCTGAAGAAGTCCCAAATGTGAACAAATTAACTCATCCCATTATAAAATTCACTGTTTCAAAAATGAAGTCTCCAATCTAATTTACATTAATAAAAATCAAACTACACTATATCCCTTTGTCAATTTCTCATTCTGCTCTTCTCAGCTATGAGTTCTCATTGGGACCCAGTAAGATCAGTATTCCACTGAAATGGGCAAAACTCTGTCAGTACCTCCCAACTTTCAAAGCTCCTGGATTCAAGTGTTCACAAAATGCAGGTTAATCTTCAGTTACTTTAGCATTAACCTAAACAAAATGACTTCCAATATTGGCATCAGTGTGGTCAGGCTCATAGCAGACACTACTGCCATTTGGGGAGAAGGGAGATACAGTTGTGGCAAATATTTCCTCCATTATATTGTTTGCTTTTTAATATGCTTTGTATTGTCCTTGAATTTTTTTTAGGTATATATAATTAAATCTATAGCTATTTTGCTCTGTGATTTTAGTCCATTGCTTAAGGTTTTTCTTATCTAATTTTTAGACAAGTTAGAAAACGCTTATGTCAGGGGTGCTGTTATTCACATCCCAGCCCAGATATTTCTACCTACTTAGTTGGGTGCCCTCATCACCATCAATGTAGGGACCCAATTCTCCCCCACCCATCACCCCCAGACACAGTTTCTGGTTTGAAATATTGTGTGTCATTGTGAGGAGGGGTGTCCATTCCAAGTGGTGTCACAAAGACCAAGCCTAGTCTCGTGACACAGCTGGGCACAACCTCTGATGATCAGGAAACTGGTGAGGCCCAGGAGGGACCAATTTTCCACTTGCACCTACTGGAGAATTTCCTGCCCACATTCTGGGACTAGAAGATTCTCACTCTGGGTCTGAGCAGTTAGCGAGTGAACACTTACTAGGCTGTCCTAGGTTTTGAATATTGTCCTATTAAGTGGCCCTTCTCTGAGTCCTCTAGCCTCCTTTTTTTCCCCTGCTACTTTCCCCACTACCAACTCCCAGAATCATGGGAGCCTGTCAGGTAGCTTTCTTCCTTGCTCCTTTTCCCCAATTCACAGTTCCCCAATTGTCACCTGATAGTCACAGCAAAGAAACAGATGATTTCACTAGCATTCGATTTTGAAACAGCATCACTAACAACAAGGAAGCTGGTTCTCCTCTCCTGCCGGGCTTAATCTCTGCTGTCCTCTGAGGAATATTTGTAGGCCGGCCTACAAGGAGTGCTGTCCCCTCCCCAACTTAAAATGGGTTCATCTTCTAATGTTGCAAATAAAAAATATAGAAAGAAAAACAAAGCAGGTTTCTTTCCATATAAAATAGGTTAACTAAAAGTAAAAGAAAACTCGTCTATGCAGTGGAGCTGCATCTATACACGTTTTGCTTTTAAAGTCAACATTAAAAATCTTTAAATCACTCAGAGTTTACTTACATGAAAACACTAAAGTTTGGGATTTATTTTGTAAACTAAAGGAAGAAACTAAAAGATAATTTATATGTAGATGTATAGTCATTCCACATATCCCAGCTGTTCTCAACCTGTGGGTCGCGACCCCTTTGGGTGTCGAATGACCCTTTCACAGGGGTTGCCTAAGACCATCGGAAAACAAAAAGATATTTACNATTCATAACAGTAGCAAAATTACAGTTATAGAGTAGCAACGAAAATAATTTTATGGTTGGGGGTCACCACAACATGAGGAACTGTATTAAGGGGTCGTGGCATTAGGAAGGTTGAGAACCACTGACATATCCTGCTTTTAAAATAACAATAAAATTTCTATCCAGATAGACGAGGAATGAATTAGAGAATTTTAAAGTATTTCTTCTTTCCTTAGGTTCATTCCATTTTATTTTGATTCTAAGCCCTATAACCTTAATTCATGTTAATAGATGTGTTTGTTACTCTGACAATTAAATGAGATAGTAAAGTGGCAGTTTACCAGGAGTTAAACTATCAAATAAACAATTAAATAAACTACCTATCTGTCATCTATCTCTATTAGAAAGATCAGATTGACAAATACACAGACTCTACTATAATCCTACTAACAAAATATAATTACTGTTAGTTAAAATGTGTTTTCCTTCCAGATTTTTATACACACACACACACACACACACACACACTCTCTCTCTCTCTCTCTCTCTCTCTCTCTCTCTCTCTCATTGTATATATTGCAATGAACCTCTTGAAGGTTAATATTTTCACACTCCTAATTAATTTTCAGATTCTTTATCTTTGAAATTTGTATATTCTCTTTTTGGACACACAAATATGAATTTAAAATTATTTTTGTAATCAAATTATAAAATTTTAAATTCATGTCATTTCTCTTTGTGCATTTTTAGAAAATGTTTTGGACTCTAAAATAAAATTAATATTAACCAGTATTTTCTTATATTTATTAAGTCATGTATTTTTCCATTTATAGCCCAGCTTTCTTTCGGCGTAAGGTGTGTGGGTTCTTTGTGTGTGGTGTAAGGTGTAAAGTGTGTGGGTGTAAGGTGTCTTGGTTCTTTGCAAAAGACAATAATGCTGGGAAAAACATAAGGTAGGGAGAAAAGAGGAAGACTAAATATGAGATGCATTAACCATAAAAATAGCCATAGGCATGAGTCTACAGGAGCTGACAAGGCTGTTGAGGACTGGACATTTTGACATCACTCATTCATAGGGCTGCCAGGAGTAGGAGCTGACTTAAGGACATGTAACACACCCACACAAGGTGTGTGGTAGGGAATCAAATCTTTTTGCCCAAAATGTTAGCTGATTTTATCATCATTATTTATTTAATAATCTAGTCTTTCTCCACTATTTTAAATGGCCCTTATATTATAAAATAAATTTTCATTCTACATTTCGAGTTTTATGACATCCTGGATTTCTGTCTATTCCAACACCAGACCACATTGTTTTAATTATCAGTTTTATAATACATTTTATTATCTAGAAAATATTTTTTTCTGCATAAACATTTTTTTCTCTATATTGTAAGCTCTTTAACAACATGCTCTACATCATTAAAATGCTATATTTATTGAGTCTGTACATGGGCCCAACACAGTGTTAGGCAATCAAAGTACCTTTTGTACATAGGTTATTTTAGTTTTCAAAGCTTTATTTACATACTTTTCGTATGAGGTCTTCTATATCTCAATTCCCTTACCGGTATGATAAAGGCTAGACCAAATTGTCAAAAGCTCCTTTATGCCTCAAATACAGGCACATAGTAGGTACTCAGAGAATTCTTATTGGTGGGTTCACATTGCCTTTTGTCCTACTCAAGAAGCAGAAGCTGCAAAACAATAAGAACTATGATTTGTAGCCAGATTAACCTTTTAATGGAGTGAAGAGTAAAAAGGAAAAAAACATGTCCATCCTGAACCTAAACAAAATTAGAAATCACCTAAGACTCTGCTAGATTTGTTGTCTTGAACTGTGATTGCCCTGAACAGATGGCACAACGAGTATGATGTCTATAAAGCATCACAAAGACACCATGGTGAATGTATTAGTTTCCTATGGCTGCTGTAACCAATCACCCCCAATCTGGTGGCTTAAAACAGCACACATTTATTCTCTCTAGTTCTGGACATCAGAAGTCTGAAGTCAGTTTCAATGGGCTGAAATCAAGGGCCCTGCACCATCCTGAACCTCTAGGGAAAAATCTATTTTCTTGCCTTTCTTCTTTTCTTGAGAGCTGCATTCTTTGCATTTATTCTGTTTTTAATCTCCCTCTGCCTCTCTCTTATAAGGGCACCTGTGGTTATATTTAGGGTCTGCTTTAGATAATCCAGAACAATCTCCTCATCCTAAAATCCTTGAATTATTCACATCTGCAAAGGCCTTTTCCCAATATCAGGTAACATTCACGATTTCCAGAGATTAGGACCTGGATATCGTGTATGACCATTATTCAATCTGCCACAATGAGTGATCCCAACCTCTCTGAGCCATGGGTTTCAATTAATCAGCCAGGAGAATGTATTGTTCTCCCAAGGAGGTATCTCTATCCAGGGAAATGCTGCTTCTTCATTCGCCCATAGAAAAGGATATGAGCAGGAATGGAGGTTATAAAAAAAATGACATAGTCCCTGCCTTCAAAGGACTCCACAGTTTTGTTATTTTTAATTTTATTTTTGTTGTTTTTAAATGTAGACTATATATCCTTGGCAGTGGAATCTATTGATGGTATTATTTATGCTGTAGGAAGGGAAAAAATTTTTACTCTCTTAGGTTCAGTTGCTGAAACATGTAAGTTAAATTGTCAAAAGATAGATTAACAGGAGAAAATACTGGTTTCATATGCACACAGGAGGCCTCACAGAAAAGAAGTGAAAAGCCCAAAAAGAAGTTAGGCCTGGGAGCTTATATACAATATTAACAAAAAGTGATTAATTTTGGAGACATGACAAAAAGAGAAAGGTATTTGGGCAGCAAATCTTGGAAAGGTAAATTTGGGGAAGGTAAAATATATGGAAAAATCTAATGAAGATAAGGGTTATTTTAGTAAGGTTTGCTTGTGCAGACCCATCTTGGTTCCGACTTTCTGTCTTCTGTGATAAGATCGTTTTCCTGGTATTGGGGTGGGAGGGGAACCCTTTCACAAAGAGAAATTTATTTATGTCTTGCTTTTCAGCAGATAGGAGGAAGACCAAGAACTTTTTATGCATTTACTGCTTCTTAATTGCCTTGAGCTCAAGATAATGCTTATGCTAAAGTGGCATATTTTCAGGTGGCACATTCTGATCCCCTTCAATGCAGATGTCGCCAAGTCTTCTAATCATGAGGACTTGCTCTTGCCTGTTATTCTTATTTTTCTGAGCCCTGTTCTCCTATAACTTTCATTCTGGTTGCCAGAGAATGAGCTCACACACACACACTAATATGCATATAAAATAATAGGTAATAGTAAGAGCTATGTTTTTAAAAGTAAGGGAGATGGAAAGTAAAAGGGCAGGGATGGTGGTACCCTTTTATGTAGGGTAGCCAGGGAAGACCTCTCTGATGAGATGACATTTTAGCAAATGCCAGAAAGAAATATTGGGTTGCCAGAAAAGTTATGACGCATTTTTGCAACAAAAAACATAGAAAAAATACGTCATGACCTTTCCGACAACGCAGTATAAAAGAACAAGTCAGACAGCAAGGTAGGGGAAAAGAACTGTAGACCCAGGAAGTAGCTCATGCCAAGGCCCAGGTACTTCCCTGTGTTCCTGTGTTTAAGGTATAGTAAAGAAGCCAGTGTAACTTCATCCTCCCACCCCAATATCTCACAACTTCTCAGGCTCGCTACCTCTCCTTTCTTGTTCCAGCCAACTCAGCCCTTTATATGTCATTACTATTGTTTTTCCTGAGTTAATTCCCACTGATTGCCTATTGTGCACTAACATTCTAACCACAGTAACAAATCTAATTCCCTTCAAAAATGGGCGAACTAGAGCAGGAAGAGGTTAAACAAGTTGTCCAAAGTCATACAGTCAGTAAACGACTGAGCTGAAATTGGAATCCAGGGAGTTTGGTTCCGACATTGACCACCTACATCATTGTCTACCATTTCCACAGACATCAAAGCTGTTTTCTTTCCCTTCAATGCTCTCCTCTACCCATGGGAATCCTTAACACTCAGTTTTTGTCTTTCTTCTAAATCATTCCCATGGGATTTTCTCCCGGCGCCCACCTTCACGGTGTTTAGCCCTGTCCATTATGTGTTAGGTGGCTATGTATCTTTTGGTTCCATGTGTGATAGTCCTATTTCCCACCAAGGGACCATAAGTTCCCTGACACCAGGGCCATGTCCCACACTTCAGCCATAGCATCCGCAGGGGCTGGCACAATAAGTGCTCAGGAAAAAATTGTGGACTAATGGCTACTTTTCATCAGTTCGAAGACACACAGTTTTGTTACATTTAACATCTCCAAAATCATTCCATGGATGGTGTGTCAGTGTTAACCAGCGGGTTTCTTTTCTCTTTTAGCAGCCCCATAGATTTGCTACTACAGTAATTAGAAATCTTGACCTTCACCCTTCATTTGGTGAATGGGTATTATGAAAATTTACTCAGCATGGTGGAATGAAGAGGAAATGACCTTGCTCTTTTCTGACCACACCAGTGCTGGAGCAGAAAGCTCTTTGATACTATTCAACACACGCTCAGTAAAATTCCATTAATTAGGCTACTTATGTGACTGATGCAATAAAGAAAAAAATTCACATGTAGAAAATTGTGGTGAAAGGCTCAGAACTTTTGTTACATATTCAAGGCCCCTGTTACAGGCATTAAAACAGAAGAGCCTACCACCCAGCAGAGAAAGTTGTTTTTTTGTTTTTTTTGAGTTTTTGAAGTACACAGATAACATCTTCTACAATTTATTTTCTCTGCTGAAAAAAGAACCTCATGCAGGAAACATTTTAAAACCAAGTAAATAAAAGAGATGCCCACAATTTCCTGTGAGTCTGATTAAAAATAGGAACTCTGCAATCATGAAAGTTGCTCATCTGGCAGCTGCAAGGCCATACCTTGGGAAGCTGAAATTGCTGGCAGATGCATAAAGCAGTCTGTGGCAGGTGTTCATACGTGCCCTTTTGGGGAGGAAAGGCTACATTTCAGAGGCTTACATGGGCACATATATAAATGGCTTCTTAATAATAAAAGGTAGGTGCCCAAAAATGGTTTGATTTACCTCTCTCTCATTTCCACCTCCACCGCAGTCCCCCAAAGTTGCCCTATCCATGTTCCCCACAGTGAAGTCAAATTCCTTGCACCAAAGAGATAGACTGAAATTTCCCCTAAAAAAATATGGGGCTGCAAATATACATCAAAGTTTTACTCTCTCCTCCTCTATCATACCCAAAATATTGCAAACCAATGCAGACGTTAGCTCTGTTACCAATATTTATGGATGCCTTTTTTTTTTCCTGTTCCTGAATTACAGGCACATGGATTGGATCTTCAAAGCAATGTACAGGCTTTAAGCTGAGTGATTCTCATGCAAGTCTGTGGGAGGTACACAGCGAGAATCCTGTAATATCTCAGAGGATTTATTCCTTTTTAAGTTCTTTTATAAGAAGCCTTTGCTAAGGGATTTACAAGAACTAAAGATTATTTAGTGATAATGGATGAGAAATGTTGCTGGAAGTGTAAAAGGCAGCCACATTCCCACCGAAAGAATTCCTTATAAATAATGTCATTAGGGCACAAAGAATACCAGATGAATTTAATCATTAGCTCCTAATTGAAGGGCTCTGCCAAAATTGCTTCTCCTTGCTACGTTAGCTATTTTCTGTTCAGTGGGGCTCTGTCAGAGGTAAACAAAGAGTAGGTGAAGGACCATGATTAATCACCAAGCTGGTGAGAAGTCTGGCCGGTGGACTGGCGGTGGGAATTGGATACTGCAGCTTTTATTTCTCTCATGCAGAGACACTTGCCCCATTAACTCCCAGAGGGGCCTCCTAATCAATGGGTTTGGCCAGCGGAAGTTAAATGGTGGCTTATTAAGGGATACCAGGGCAAGATTCTCTTAAACAAAGCAAGGGCCAAATAATGCTTCTAGAATGAAACAGGATACTGTCTTTGAATGAGTGTTTTCACTGAAAGAAAAAAAAATTTACTCAGTTTGCAGGCTGCAGTTGTAAGGGATGGGCTTTACATTCAAATAAACATTTCTAGGAATTCTTAAAGAGGGCATGTATATACACAACTTTATATATGAAGCCTTATAAAGTCTCAATTGAGAAAGTTCCTGGCCTAAATCAACTGAATTTTGTAATTAATTAAACAATAACCAAAATATTTCTCATTTAAAATTTTGAAAAGATTCACTAAAAAGTTTTTATAAATCCATTAATCCTCTTTCATGTAGTATTTCATACAGTAGTAGAGTGATCAAACTTGATCCTTTCTTTCGAAAAGTGGGACTTTTCTAGGGTTAGCTTTTTAAATCAGTTCTATTTCTACAGAAATAAAATCTAGAAGGCAAATTAATGCCAAGAAACATCCTGGAAATTATTTTAAGGTCCTTGATATGAGTTCTTAAAATTTTACCCCTTCATCTAAAAGGGAATATTCAGTGAATTGAAGGTCCTGGTTAAAATAGAAGTTGAATGCAGATAATTCCACACTCTTCTACTCACCCAATTCTTACACACATAAAACTATAGTTTAAAGTTTTATTTTAGGATATTCAAGTAGATTGCATTCCCTTAGCCATGAAAGAGTTCACTGAAAACTAAATCTCTTAAATTGATCTGTATGAAAACACAGCACCTCCGAGGTAACTGTTATTGTGAGAAATGACTAAATGCGTCCACTTTTTTTCCACAGCTGAAGTCAACGCTGAATGACGATCCTCTGTTGTTCCACATTTTGCAAGGACTAGAATGTTTGTGGAACTGAGAAAAGATGGCCGACTCACTGACAGTTTAGGTGAGAACCGCATGCCAGAGCCATCTATTTGGTTACCTTACTACAAGAAAACAGGCCACTCTCGGCCTTTTCAGGCCGTACCTCCCTGAGGCCGGAGCCCGCCTGGCGCGCCCCAGCCCTGCAGCTCCCGCCGGGGCGGAGGCCGCGGGACAGCTGAGATGCGTGGCGGGGGCAAGGCGCGGGATTACGGTGGGATCATGGCAGGGCTGGGCTCCCATCCCTGGTGGAAGAAAACACTTCACTTGACTGGGGGAGCTTTGCTGGCTGCAGCTGCATATCTGCTCCACGAACTCCTGGTCATTAGGAAACAGCAAGAGATTGACTCCAAAGATGCTATTATTTTACATCAGTTTGCAAGACCTCACAATGGTGTTCCCAGTTTATCTCCTTTCTGTTTGAAAATGGAAACTTATTTAAGGATGGCTGACTTACCCTATCAGACGAACTATTTTAGTGGACAACTTTCTGCTCAAGGGAAAATGCCTTGGATTGAATACAATCATGAAAGAGTTTCTGGCACAGAATTCATAATTGACTTTCTGGAAGAGAAACTTGGAGTGAATCTAAACAAACATCTTGGCCCTCATGAAAGAGCCATCTCCAGGGCGGTGACGAAGATGGTGGAGAAGCACTTCTACTGGACGTTAGCTTATTGCTAGTGGGTGGACAATCTCAATGAGACCCGGAAGATGCTCTCTCTTAGTGGTGGTGGCCCCTTCAGCAACCTGCTGAGGTGGATCGTGTGCCACATAACAAAAGGAATTGTGAAACGCGAGATGCACGGCCACGGCATTGGCCGCTTCTCAGAGGAGGAGATTTACATGCTGGTGAGAAGGACACGCAGTCTTAGCGGGGCTTTTGGGTAATGTACCACACCTTCTATTCTACATTTTCTCTCCTTTTTTTTGATGATTACTTTTTGCATGATTAGTAAAGCACTGTTAGTTTACTGAAAAAAAAAAAAAGAAAAAGAAAACAGGCCACTCTCTCTGATGAGAAACCCTCACTACTTGATATATTGTAAGATGAAGACAAATCTTTCAAGGGGCTTCATGTGGAGTTAGACAATAGACCTCACTGTGTTCTCGGACAATCAAGTATTACAGAGCAAATTCACTCAGATCTATATACAAATGAGCTTCTTAGGGAAATGGGAACAGCAAACATGCAGAGGAAGATCTAAAGGACCAATATTTCTAAAGTAATTATCTTCAAGCCAGTCAGTGTGTAGAAAAAATATACAGAAGGTGCCAAAAAATGTATACAGTAAAACCTTGGATTGCGAGTAACTTGGTTTGTGAGTGTTCTGCAAGATGAGCAAAGATTTCTAATACATTTTAACGTGGTAAACAAGCGATGTCTTGCAATACGAGTAGTTTGTTTCCAGAACGAATTATGCTTGCAAACCAAGGTATTACTGTACACATTTTAAGAAAGGAAAAAACTATTAAAATTATGCTGATGGGAACCACTTTGAGCACCTCTTGTAATTGCAGAAGTCAAACGTGACTTGTATTCATCTTTTGTTATCGGTATATATTATGACAATACAGTTTTTTTCTTTCTTAAAATGTGTATACATTTATTTTGGCATCCTCTGTATACAACACTTTATTCTAAAAATTCCCACTGAAAGCCAATGAATGCTCTGGGTGCCCTGCCACTCCTAATGGTCTGGCCTTATTGAAGAAATTAGTCAATGGAGGTGAAAAATGAGGGGAAAAAAAGGAGAGAAATAAGCATTCTTATTCCTACTTTCCCTTTTAGTCAGAGCCCAGGACAGTTGAAAGCCAGAAGGGCCGAGCATAGGAAAAATTCAGGGATTTCTCAGGCCACTCACTGATACTGTCTGTCTTATGTGGTCATTCTTCCGTTTGATTCTAGTTTCACTAAGGATACAAGAGCCACATATAGTCTTCATTCCCTTCCTTTTGTGTAGTGGCAGTGATGAAAAGCCACCCTTTGGGATCCAAAAGAATTTGGAATTTGAATGGAGTTGTTTTCAGAGAGAAAAGACAGCGAGAAAGATATAAGAATGTAAGCAGATCCTGTGAAATCACTTATATAGGACTCTCTGTTTTCAAAGTGCATGGGAGTTCAAACGTGTGAAGAGTGCATATGGAAGCTGAGTAGCTAATTTATTATCATTGACCAATTTACTATCATGTCTCTTCTCCAAATCTTGCCTTAATTGCCTGCTTTGTGCAAATGGAGCTTGCCCTTTTAAATATCTTTTTATTGCTAGATGGCACAATGTTTCCTGTTCATATGGAGGTTTTTAAAAAAAAATTGTTATTGAGATAAAATTGACAACATAAAATCCACAATTTTAAAGTATACAGTTCTGTGATTTTTTAAAAGTATATTCACAGTGTCGTGCAACCTGTATCACTAATTTTATAACATTTCTGTCACCCCAAAAAATCCTGTAGCTGTTTAGCAATCCCATTGCCCCTCATCCCCCCATTCCCTGACAACCACTAATCTACTTTCTGTCTCTACAGATCTGTCTATTTATACAATGTCACCTTCCTTGTGTCAGGCTTGTTTCATTTAGCATGATGTGTTCAAGTTTCATCCTTGCTATAGCATTAGTACTTCGTTCCTTATCTTGACTGAATAACATTTCACTTTATGGATATACTACTTTTTGTTTATTCAGTTGATGAACATTTGGGTTGTTTTCACTTTTGAATAATGCTTCTGTGAGCATGCACGGACAAGTTTTTGTTAGAGCATTTGTTTTCAGTTCTCTTGGAAGTATAGCTGGGAGTGGAATTGCTGGGTCATACAGTAATTCAATGTTTAACTTTTTGAGGAACTGCCAGACTGTTTTCCACAGCAATTACACCATTTTATATTCCCACCAGTAATGGATGAGGGTTTCAATTGCTTCTCATCCTCGCCTATACTTGTTATTTCCTGTCTTTTTTATTATAGCCATCCTAATAGATGTGAAATGACATCTCATGGTTTTGACACTTTTCCCCAATGACTAATGGTGCATGTTTTTGTTGTTGTTGTTGTTTAATTAAAGTTTATTGGGGTGACAATTGTTAGTAAAGTTACATACGTTTCAGGGTGTATGTTTTTAATTTCTATTTTGAACTACCTTTAGGCTTACAGAAAAGTTTCAAAAGTAGTACAGAGAGATTACATATGTATTTGGGTCATATTCTGGACTATCTATTCTTTTCTATTGGCCTATAGTATTTGTCTATTTGTGTGTCATATCACACTATTTTAATTATAGAAGCTTTATATTATGTTTTAATGTCTGGTAGTGCTAGTTCTCCCTTGTAGGTGCTCTTTTTCAATGTTTCACGGTGATTTTTTTGCATTTGTTTCTCCATAAGAACTTTAGGATCAACTTATCTATAAAATAGCTTCTTAGTATTTTTATTGGAGTTGCATTGAATTTATAAGTTAACTTAGGGAGAACTGACATTTAAAAAATATTGTCATTCTAGCCAAGAACAGAAAATGGGTTTCCAATTGTTCAAGTATACTTTTGTGTCAGGAGTGTTTCAAAACTGTCCTTATATAGGTTTTGCCCATTTCTGGTTAACTGTATGTCTAAGCTTTTAATCTTCTTTGCTGCTATTGTAAATGGGATGTTCTTTCCATTATGTCCTCTGTTTGTAGTTTGATATATGAAGACTATTGATTCTGTATGTTAATTTTATATCCTGCTATTTTACTGAATTCTTTTATTGTTTGAGTTGGTTTTATCATCAAGACTCTGAGTTTTTCAAAGAGTACTACCGTATCATCTTCAAATAAAGGTAGGCTTACTTTCTCTTTTCCCATTCTTATGTCTCTGATTGATCTCTTTTGTCTAATTACATTGGTTAACACATTTAGTACAATGTTTAATTCTTGCCTTGGTCCTGATCTTAATAAAAATACCTCTAGTGTTTCCCCATTAAATAGAATACTAGCTTTAATAGTAAGGTATACATATTTTACTATGTTGAGAATTCTTATTTCTTTGTTTTTTTAATTAAGAATGAGTGAATTTGGTCAAAGGCTTTATCAGCATCTATAGAAAGTGTGCATTCTTTGAATATATCCTACCTGGTTATATTGTATTATTATATTTAATGTGATGTTGGATTATGTTTGCTAATATTGAGTTTGTTGGTTGTCTTAACTTTTCCCATGCCTCAATAAAGACTCCATTCAATAAATTTTCTTCAATCCTAGCTGTGTTAGGAATTTTTTGTCTAGAATTTTTTTATTAATATTTGTGAATGATATTGGTCCATACTTCCTTTGTATAGTCTTATTTAGTTTATGTATGGTGTTATGCTTTCTTTATAAAAGGAATTAGGAATTCTTACTTTTCAATGTTCTAGAATAACTTATAGACCATCGGAATAATCTGGTCTTGGAAAATTTTGTAGAAATCACTTATGAACTCAACTGGGCATGATAGCTTTTTTGGTGTGGGTTAGTTTCTTATTAATTCTATTTCTTCTGTAGAAGTCATTCTGCTAAAACTTTTAAATCCAATGGTATCGAATTTGGTAATCTGAATTTCCCTAAGAAATGATCCATTTCATCTAGGGTTTCAAATTTACTTGCATAGAGATCTGTAAAGTAGTTTCTTATCATTTTTAATTCTTTCTGCTTACATGGTTATCTTCCCCTCATCATTTCAATTTGTATATTTGTACTTACTCTTTCTTTTCTTGATCAAGTTAGCTAGCAGTTCATCTATTTTGTCATTTTTTTATTACAATTTTGATTTATTCATTAGTTCTGCTGTTTTTCGCTTCCTTGGGCACTCTATCTCAGCCCTAGGGTGTGTGGCTGTTTCTTATATCTGCTATTCCTATATTCTTTAGAGTTCTCTTTACTTCTTACTAGCCAATTCCTCACTATCCAATTTCTTCATAGATAATAATTCTTTATATTAAATTTTTCCCATTCAAATTACTGTGTGGTTTCTGTCTCCTGATTAGACCCTGACTGATATATTTGCTAATCTTGGATTTGTTCTTTTTCCACCCACTCAGCTACTAACTTCCTCCAGCCTTATCAATTCTAGATAAATGAAATATTCTTATCATACCTGTTGATCTTTCATTGGAGATGAACCCCTCTGATCTCTCTTTCATGATGACATCAGGTTACTGTCTCCAATATGCTATTAATCTAATCATGCCACTACTCAATTTAAAAGCCCTCAATGGCTACACTACCCTAAATATGAATTCTAAACTTCTAAGCATAGAACACAAAGCCCTCTATGCTCTGGCCCCTTCTTAACTGTTGTTAACCAAATCTCTTGTCTCCTTTGTGTCTTCCTGCCATTTGCACTTTAGGCCCAATGAAAAATTTGAAGTTCCTTGAACAATTGTATTATTTCTCTCTCCTCTTTCAGCTATTGTTAAATTGCTCCCTGTCCATAGAATTCTTTCTCTGATTCCTATTTGGTGAATATCTACTTATTCCTCAAGATTCAATTCAAAGGTTCATCTTCATTTGTTTAGGTCTATCTTCATCTCCTAGAATGGAAAATTTCCTCAAAGAAAAGAACCATGTCTTACTTGTCTTAAATTTCCAAATTCTTCCCCAAAGTAGGCACTAGCTACATGTTTGTTGAATATTGAATGAATGGTGAATTTTTATAACTGTAATTAGTCTTGGTATAATCCTGTGAGTTTGGGTTACTTTTGGATATCTAAGAAACAGCTAAGGACATAAGAGGGCATTATTAGGTCAAGACATTTTCAATTCTCCACAAGATGACATGATGAGGGTATAGAGTTTCAAGTCTTGGGGTCAGTTCCTGTCTCCCGTACATTTTAAGTTGGGTGTTCTTATGTAAGCCACTCTGAGCACAATACTTTAATGTCACAATTACCTGTATGACTTAGGGTCCCAACAAGAAACAGAAGTTGTCCTCAGCATGGATTTTGGAGAAAATTAATTAATGGAGTCTTTACACAGGTAAGAGAAGGGCTAAGGCAACCCGGGGGTGTCGGGGCATTTGGAAATGGGCAAAACTTACTACCTAGTCCTGAGGGGCAGGTGGAGAAAACAGGGTGCTCCTGGACCCTGATGTGAACCTGGAGCTATAAAGTGAGAATTCCTGAGAGGAGGTGTAGACTGAGAAGCAGAGTTACAGCCAGAACAAAGCACAAAGCAGTCAGGCAACGGGGGAAGAAACACCCCAACCTCTCTCTGCTTCTGCTGTGCAAGCTCTTGCTGGTTCGTCCCCTTGACTAACCCCATCTAGGAGCTACAGCCAAGGGCACCTACGTGATGCAGTCTGGAGAGTCAACTCCATCCTCCTCCAAGCACAGGGCAGGGTGAAGAAAGGTGGAGAACAGAGGAGTGCAAGCAAACAACAAGCAAACCACCTCATTTGTGTTTTGTGGTAGTGGTAGTGGGGAAACTCACATGAAAATGACAGATAAGTTATAACCTTTATGCAAAAAAGAGTATTTCCCAAATTTAACATCATCAGAAAATACTAAATAATCAACAGTTTCTTTTCTTCCATGAGAGATTCTTGGGACAAATATGGGAACTGATTATTTGCCTCCAGTCTGTACTTGGATAGCTCTCTTGGTTAGACATGGTGTTGATGAGGCCAAATTAAAAGATTCAGTCACAGGGGCACCAGTGTTACCCTGACACAGGCTACAGTCCAGGCTTTGGCCTGGTGTCCTGCCAATACTACAAGGAGGCCTGAGCACACCCATCACCACTGCTCCCCAAATAATCTGCAGCAATATGCATCCTACTGTAAATAGATGTTAGATGTGAGAAACTCAAGCATTAGAAAGAACCTTTATGTAATGTTTTAAAAAGCTTACAATCCATTCCTTATAATTATCCCAAAATCATCCAACTACCCAATTCTACACTTCTTACAATAAATATGAATAACAATGCCTCAAAGAGAGTGTCAGAGTGTAATTCCAGGGTGTGATTTGAGGAACACCCCAAGGACCCCTCCCACAAGGGTATATTATATTCCTTGTCCCCCCATTCTAATGTGAGAACCACCCCCGCCCCCAATTCTCACATTAGCAACCCTTCTTTGGGTTATTTACAATTGCTTCAGAAGTCCCATCCTAAAATAAACACAAGGTACTCAGGATTAGTGACAAATGTGCATGTAGTCTATGGTTTCATTTAGCACATCAGCTAGATTACTTGTGCATTCATTCAACAAGCACTCGCTGAGAGCTTACCCTGTGCCAGGCACTACACTAGGTGCTTTTACACAAACTAAGAGCAGCGTAGAGGTATAGGTTACTTGAGGATGGGAGAAAGGTAGAAAGAGATCACAAAATGTCCAGAGCCAGGGGCATCAGAGGACAGGACATGTGTACCTGGTTAGCCTAATTAGGGAGCGAAGAGAGAAAGCTATGAGATTGAGTTAGAGATAAATAATGTGAGCTCACTTCAGCTTGGCAAAGAGACATATCTCAGGATATTGCGTAAATCATAATGATACAATAATATGAGCACTTATTATTTTCCCAACAGAGTGTTAATATGTTAGAGATTTCTTTAATTCTTCTCTTACATGGTGGGCATTATGATGCCCATTCTTTTGACGAGAAAATGGAGATTCAGAAAGGATGTGGTTTGTCACACCCAAGCAGCTATAACTTGGTAGAGTCAGGAATCAAAGCTAATTCTTTCTTTACAGTCTACACTCTTTCCACTCTGTAACATCATTCTCCTGTGTGTTTGAATTAGTAAAACATCTCCTTCACCTAAAGTTTGAAAATGTTTAAAAACTGCACAAACTTCAGTGGTCACTTGAAATGAACAGATACTAAAGGGGATCTCTCATCCTTACAGAAAGCTTGTCATGGTTCTGCCCTCCTTAGTTTTGTTTCCTGAGGAAAAACTAAGAAGACACTAACAGATTACTCAGCAAATGTTTGGTGAGTGAATAGCACTATAATTAAGCAGTTAGAAGTCACGCAACACAATATAACACACAAAACACCAGGAGATGTCTGAATTCCTCCCTAAGACTCATTTCCCATTAAACCCCAATTTTCCACTTGATGAACTGCAGACCTTCCCAATATCAACAAAGATTAGACAATATTTCCTTGCTAGACTGATGACGTTAAGAAGCAAACTATAACAAATTAGGGCTGGACCAAATAAACGACCAACAAATGAGTAACTTTGCTCAATGACCTTCTGGCTTTCTTAGCCCGGCACCTTCCATAGAGAAATAAAACAAGGCAGAGAAGATGGCCAAAGAGTTTCAGGAAGCTCTACCCCTTTTCTGAGAATCTGTCAGTGGGCTTGATTCCCGTGGATGGCCTCTCTCGCAATGGCACATTGGCAGGCTCAGAACCATGAAGTTGCATGGAATGGGCGGGCCCACAGACAAATGTTTGTCCCTTCAACTGGCTTAATGGAAATTACCAGGACCGTGCCCACCCAGACTATAAGAGGAGAACAAAAGCCTACATGAGTTGCTTCTGGAGATGTGGCTGCTCCTAACACCCACTGTTTGTTTCCAGGGTATAGCTGATATAATTCAGTAGCAAGCGTCCACTCATTGTGCAAATGATAGAAAGGGAGCATAGTTTTCCCAAACGGAAGCTGGCAAAGCATGAAGGAGCCTTCAAATAATGAAGAAGGACCTTGTACTTTTCTGGCCTGACTGAAATACCGTTTATGTTTCAACGCTGTGGAAAATAGCAGATAGATCTAAGGCTATCATAATATCCCCACCTGTGTATTTCTACCTATGATGCACTGTGGTGAACATATTTTGTTTCTTGTTTGATTGAAGGTGGGAAACAGAAAAAAGCCAGGGTTTTCCCACTTCCCTTACTTGCCTTCTGTCTGCATCTCCATGGTTTCCAGTGATGGCCGAGCCTCCTCTTTGTCTCTAACTCCAACAGATAGATGCACAAGGTTTCTAGCTTCTATCAGGTAACTTTGGCTTCTGGGCTCCTGAATCACCACCTCCTCTTTTTGTCCTCCCAGAACCAGGGTGAACGTGGCTTCCTGTTGTTGCTAATCTCTGGTTTGCCTTGCCATCTCATTTGGCTTCTCAGCATCTCCATCACCTGTGTAACCAATTCCCTGGATAAGTCCACTCTGTTAACCCTTATAATGGTTTCCTGATTAGGCCTTAACTGATACATGTGTGTGCTTCCCTTTATTGTAATGGCAAAACATCGAGCAAAACATCAAATTGTCTGCCTCCAAAGCCAATACTTTTCCTGCCCTCTACCTTCCTGCCAGCTAGACTGTGGGTTCAAGGGTGTGAGAAGTTGTAATTTCACTTAGAGGATTCTCAAAGAATATCTGTTGAGCAGATAAGTCTCTCTGGCATCTTGTGCCATCCTGGGTTTCATGCATCCTTGTGGTCAGCTTTTGGCTAGGAAAGAGGTGATGCTACTCTTGGGGTGAAGGAGTGTGGCTCTATTCACCTCTGTGACCTGGGGTACTGGCAAGAGCTTGGTATACTATAAAATGTTCTAGAAATAAAAGGTACTTTAGGATATCTGTCAGGACACTCTGTTGCAACAAGAGAGAAACCTAATCAAGTTAATTTAAGCAAAAACAAACAACGAAGTATTGGCTCAAGTGACTCAAACGTCCAGAGGTTGCACAAGCTTTAGATATGGCTGGTCCAAGGGTTCAAGCAATGCCTTTAGGAATATGCTTTGAACTGCTCTGATTTGCTTCCATTTGTGCTGATTTCATTTTCAGGCATACTTCTCCCCTTGATTGCAACAGGGCCTCCAACAGCTTCAAGATACACGGGATTTTAATGCCCTCGGTCTCAGAATGACAGATGTTTTCTCTCTCTTTCCATGTCACTACCATCCGTAGGAAAGGACTCTGATAGACCCTGTTTGCATTTTGGATCCAGCCCTGGAACTAGCACTATTCCTCTATTCCTCAGCCACTTATAGAAGGGGAGGTAGAGTCCCTTGCCTGAAGATACAAGGAAAAGATACTGGGCAAGTGACAAGCAGTGTGATACTGCAGGTACCAAGGGAAAAGTCCCTGAAGCAGAAGACTTGAAATTGTGCTCTGACTCCACCACCAATGCTCTCTGTGAGCCCTGGCTGAGTGTTTCACCTCTCTCTTCCTTGATTTCCTCATTTGTAAAATGTGTGGATTGAGCTTCGAACAGTAATTTGTAAGTTTTTTATAATCACAAAATGCTCTATTTAAGTAAACTGTTATGCAAAACACATGGAACCTCAGCGAAGCTTCTCCTCATATCCCCACTGATGGGGCTGCTGAAAACTCCTCAGGCTTGGCTCCTGGAGACACAGTTTGAGAAACCTGGAGGGAGCTCATCTCCATGGATGCTTTCAGCTTGAACTTTGGGGAATTCTATGTAAATGGTCCAACCCTCTTTAATCTAATTTTTCTCACTTTCCTTCTATTATTTTTTGGCTAAAATTATGGATGTTGGCTATGCGTGAGAGGCCACTTAGGAAAAATAATCATTTATTCAAATGCCCAGCCAATTTACTTTGGCCTATTTTGAGCTTGTTTTTCCTGACAGGGAGGGAATAAATTTCTAAAACCCACTTTCAAGTTTGGGTTAGAAAAGGTGACTGTACAAGTGAGGAAAAGTGGGCAACGGAAGTTGCCAAAGCTGAGCTGAGCTGGAAGCAGTAAATTCAAACAACCTCCATCTGCCCCATACATGTGCCCTGCTGGGCATCCAGCGCCAAATGTACTCTCTGGAACGGATGGCAGTGGAGGATGTTGTGGGTTTTGGCATCGCCACTTGTGAAAACTTGCTTTGGGGGAGACACCTTCAGCTCCAATATGAGTGTCTTTGATTGAAACAGAGCATCGGGCAAGAGGCAGAAGGGAAGCCAGGGACAGGGCCTTCCCACAGCCAGAGGTGAGGGGGGAGGAGGGGTCCTTTGATCCAGGCAGTGCCAGGAGGGAAATCGCTGAGACAGTTGCAAAGGAAGCCAGGGTCTTCGCTTCTCTTTTTTCATATCATGGTTGATTCAGAAAATATCTGAAGACACGCTAGTAGATGTCAGACACTCTTGGGGTATGGAGATAAATAAGTGGTGGTCTCTAGCCTGTGGGACCCTACAATCAAGAGAGGAGGCAAACAAGTCACCGCATGACACTCTGTGGGTAGGCTGACATTCAGCTGGCACTCACCAGCTCGTGATGGTAGCTGTCTAATCTGATAGGTCGATGTCCAGGCTCTACCAACTGTTAAATATTTGAATACCACCTGATCTGTGATGTGGGAGAAGAACTCCCAGATATACGTGTGCACTCACTCCACAGGAGTAGCATCCATACAAGAGGAAAGGTAACCCTGGTGGGGTTGATACTGCAGAGGTGGTAGCATGGGGTCTGTGTCCTCCAGGAAGAGTAGGGCATCACTGACAAGTAGGAGAGGAAGTGGGAAGGGGCGCTCTAGGGCACAGAGGGAGCAGGACCATGTTCTGTGGCCCGGATGTACATAAACACGTGGTCTGCTATGAACTGAGCCTAAGTTGTTCGGGATCAAATCCTGATGAGGCTGGAGTGGACTGTCATGACTTGTAAACTCTGCTTGAAAGACTGGCCTTGATCATGTGTGCAGCTGGGAGCCATTGAGTATAAGCAGCTGCGTGAGATGATCAGGCCAGTGTCTGAGAACACTCACTGGGTCTTCAGTGAAGCTGCAGGAATAGGAAGTGGGAAGGCCACCCACAATCACCCATGCTAAAGCGCCCCACGACTTGCTAAGTGTTCCTGTTTAGTGAAAGCCAACATTTCTTGAGCATTTACTCTGTGTCATGCCCTTGTAAAATGCTTCTTCTCGGGTAATCCTCAGCACATCCCTGGCTCTAATGACCCCAAGTTAAAGAGGAGGGAACTAAGGCTAAAAGAAGCTATACGGGCCCAGCGTAAGGCAATGTGAGGAGGGAGGAACAGAGTGACTCAGAGGCTGTTATAGAGAAAAGGAACATTTAGTGAGTGCCTACTGTGTGCCAGGCCCTATGGGATGTGCTTTCCATTTAATTCTCATAGACCAGTTGCACCTCAGTTTATGGCAGTTGCATTCTTCCATTTGCTCAAGCCCAAAACTTTGGAATCACCCTCTTTCAGTCCCACATCTAATCCATCAAGAAATCATTAGCGCTCCACCTTCAAAATAGATCCAGAATTAGGCTGCTTCTCTCCCTCCACTGCTGCCAGCCTGGCCCAACCAATCCTCAGCCGTTTCCTGGATTCTGCCCCCTATAGGCTGTTCTCCATACAGCAGCCTGGGTGATTCATTTAAAACCCAGGTCAGATCACCTAACGCCTCTGCCTAAAATCCTGCAATGGCTCCTCATGTCACTAAACTAAAGCCAACGTCCTCACATTTGTCTCTAGTGACCAAGCTAATCCCACCCTTCTGCTACCTCCTGACTACCTCTCTTACTTCTCTCTCCATTGCTTGCTCTACTCTAACTACTCTAGCTTTCTCCCTCTTCCTCAAACTCACCAGACATACTTCTGCCTCAGGACCTTTGCTTTACCTGTACCCTATGCCTGGAACACTCTTCCTCCAGGTAGCCCCCTCATCTAAGTCTCTTACCTTCAGATCTTTGCTTTTAAAGGCTGTGCTAACTACCCTATTGCATTTTGCAACCTGATCCCTCGTCACACATAAATCTATCCCCCTTGAGCTGATCTGTTTTTTTTTCTTATAGCAATTACCACTTTCTAACATAGTATGCCTTTTCTTATTCATTATGTTTACTGTTTACCTTTTATTGCTAGAATGTCAGCTCCTGAGGGCAGATATCCTTGTCTGTTTCACCGACAGATTCCAAGTGGTCAGATCAGTGCCAAGCATTTAGTAGGTGCTCAATAAATACTTCTCAAATGGCAGGGGCCAGAGATTTAGCAGATTATTAAAATTAGTGGGAGAGCCAGCATTTGGACTCAGGTCTGCCCAATGGGCAATGCTCTGGCCTCTTACTGTCACACCTGAGTAGGGTGGAAAGCCAGCTGACATCTGGATGGACAATAGTGCTGGAAGGCAGCATAATTTTACACTAGTCATGCTGACACAGGGCAATGCTGCAGCAAAGAAGAAAGCAAGCTCCTTTTGCTCAATTTTGTTGTAATTTTTTTAAAAATAAATAATAATACTCATGGCTGAGATAACGTGTGTGTGTGTGTGTGTGTGTGTGTGTGTGTGTGTGTGTGTGTGTGTGTGTGTAGAGGCACTGGCCTTCATCCTAGAGCCCTACCTCATTCAGCAGGCATTTAACAAAGACAGTATTATTGAATACCAACTAATTATCTGGCAACAGAAGGAGAGATGGATGGGGACAGAGCACACCTGACAGGATGAAATGTTTAGTCATTCACGGATATCTTTCAGAAGGAGGAACAGCCAATAAGTGCTGCTTTAGGAGGACCCTGTAGAAACTCTTGATTCCTGTAAGGTTTCTGAACCTGAGAGGCAAGGCTGAAATTGCAGGAAAGAGCCTCAGAAGTAGGCAGAGCTGCTGATTCCCAGCACCTGGCCCTACCACCACCACCTACCATTGTGGTTTGGCCCTGGGACCAGGTTAGCTGTTTCTCTATTTATCTAAGCACAGGTTAATAGAGGGCTTTGCCTGCAAATACTGAGGACTGCCCCCATGAGTGTGGAGAGCATGCCATTACCACAGCAACCCTATCTAGAAAGAAGGCTGGACTAGGAGAAGGCAAGGCAGTCCTCGCCCTGGAGGAAGGAGTTACGTTCCTCACCAACCCTCATGCTCCCTCTGAACATTAAGGCTCGGATTGATGCGAGGGGATGACTGCTCTGCTAAAATGCATGGGCTCTATTGAATACTTGCTCAGAAATGAACCGCACTGGCCAGTTGCAGTGATGCATTAAGCGAGTAAGGCCACTAGGCACTCTCAGTGATCGAAAGCGATAAGGAGTTTCCTCCTGGTTTCTGCAAATCACTGGCAGCAGTATAAGATGGAATACTGTTGGATAAGCTGCTGCTACAACAGACAGGAAATTTGTTTTGCACAGAAATGAAATTATTATCCCCCAAAACTGTCAAAATTACTAGACTGAAACCACCAAAGTTGATATCAAAATGTAATTGTCTGGGAAATTTGTTTCCTGATGAAATAACGACTTAAAACTGGTTTCTTCCACAGAGAAAAACATCCAAGTGTCTCTCTCCCACCACACCACCTGCTTTTTTCCACCGGCTTATTTATATTGGTGTGCAGAAAAATACAGGACTCCATTAAGTCCTAACCCTGTTTTGGCCTCCCCACTTGCAACATGTCATATTTGACTTACTGTATCACTTGAGATTTGTAGCCTTTGTGTTATAAAACATTCCTGATAAGACACCATCCTGGTCTTCCTACTACTGCCTTTTCAAAATCCTTCATAATAAATGTGAATCGTCACTGCCCCACAGTCCACAATGACTGTTGACAGCTTCTGTGCCAGCTGTGCTCAAACTTCAGCTTGCATCTGAATCCCCTGGAGTGCTGGTTAGAAAACATATCTCTGGCCCCACCTCTCGTCTTTCTGATTCAAAAGGCTTGTGGCTGGGTTTGAAAATTTGCATTTCTAACAAGCTCTCAGGTGGTGCTGATGCTGCTGGCTCTGGGCTCACACACTTTGAAAATCTCTGTTCTTTCTACTTGAATTGCTCCTTGAAGAAAACTCAGGCAAACAGTTGTTTTAGAAATGAGCCAGGTGGAGTCAGCAACGTCAGCACAAACCACAGCAGGAGGACCAGCTGGGAACTGAGGTCTGGGCATGGAGGTTTAGGTGGGTATAGTTTATGTTCCTCACAGTTCTTGGAAAGATCCTTTTTAATAGAGGAATAACCCAAATAGCAAAATGATCAGTATCTGTTTGGATCCTTTCAGTTGCAAGGGACATACATACATACATACATACATACATACATACATACATACATAAATAAATAAATAAACAAACAAATAGAGCGTATTTATTGGCTCATATAAATGAAAAGCCTAAAGATGGTTTGCTTTCAGGCATGGCTGGAACCAGAAACTCAAATGAGTTTTTCTCTATATCTCTGTCCTCTGCTTCCTCTCTATTTGCTCCATTCTCAAATGGACTCTTAGATCCTGGGGGTGACAATATGAATCAGAACCAATCTCTTCCACTGGCCAAACTCTAGGAAGCCTGCTGTCACATGTGCTCAGGAAACAGCCTGTGGGGGTCCCCCTCACCCCCTGTTCCAGAACAGAGAAGAAGGGGAAGGAGTGGACCAGTCCGGGTACATTAACCATAATGGCTATTACTACATAAACACCAGGGAAAGTTTGTGACAATATAAAAATAGCACAGTACTATGTTTATTACCAAAGCTTCCCGTTCACGACCCCAACTCCATTCAGCTAAGACAATAACAACTTTTATCTTGGGAATTTTCACACAATTTTGACCTCTTTTGCCATTATCAAATGTAAAGTGTTTTCCTGGTGGGCTTTGTGATGGAAACCTGTCATTTTAATGAGAAAATTTGCCTGAGGGGGTGGCATAGACAAGGTGCAATTGTAGCCATCATTTTTCCCATATCCAAAATAACTTTAAAAAAAAAATCTTTGCTTCTCCTGAAAAACACCTGTCTAACTATAGTCAAATAAGAGACTCTGAGGGGACTTAATGCTATTCTAAGTGCTATTTTCAGTCCCGTCGAGTTTTCATTTAGTTCTTCATGTAATAGGCACATGTACAAAAGCAATTAAGCTGGAACAAAGCAGAAAATAACAGCAGGAAACTTGCTGCTTTCAGTTACAGGGCTCCCAATCTGGAACACTGTCAGTCATTGGTGGGGCCTGCAGAATTAGATTAGTTGGGGGGGGAAAAAAATTTTTTTTTTGGCTGAGTCAGCATCCAAATATAGGAATCCTTCTGAAGGATTGCAGGTTTCTCAGAGGGCTATGCTGGAAGCAAAGAGTAGATTGATTTTTCAAAAATCTGTCCAAGAACAAAGAATTATTGCAAAATGTGCTAGTTTCCTGAGTTGTGGTCTGGAAAAATCATTTCTAAGCCCTGGAATTTTGCCTGCCTGTTTGAGACCCTGGACTTTGTCTTTATTTCATTATGCTAAGCCATGAGTGTAATCACGGTACTAGAATGATATAAGCTAAAGGGTGGATTGGAGTTCTGTTTTAGTTACGTTAGGTTGCAATTAATGGGAATTTAAACTCACTTAACTATTAAGAGGGTATGTTAGAAAGACACAAGAGGTAAACAGAATCAAGGGGAGTGAAATTGCTGGACTTAAAGGATTTGCTACTGTCAAGGCCGACTCACGCTCCCATCATTTCTCTGTATCTCCACCCTGAGCCGCTCTGCCTGGCTGCATTCTCTCCTGCTCAAAACATATTTCCACAGATGGTGGAAGATGGCCACCAGCAGTTTCTAATTTCTGTCCTCCAATTTCTGTGACCCAGAAGGCGAGATACTCTCTCCCTCTCCACTTGAGGACAAATCCCAGAGGAAAAAGAATCCACAAAAGGAGATGAGAGATGGGTGACCTGAGTGTGGGAGAGGACCCAGCAGAGAGCTCTGTCACAGAAACCAGAACAGGATGGAGTTTCAAGGAGGAGGCAATGGTCAAAACAATCAAGTAGAATGTGATGGAAGAGTTCCTGACAAGGTTTGTAACACAAAATGTCACTCAATGTCACATTTATCTGTGCACATAATATGTAGATGTACAAACATGAATATCACAGTCCTTTCGTTTTTCTAATTTTAATTAAAGTTTATTGGGGTGATAATGGTTAATAAAATTACATAGGTTTCAGGTGTACATTTCTGTAATACATCATCTATATATCACATTGTGTGCTCACCACCCAGTCAGTTCTCCTTCCATCACCATGTATTTGATCCCTTTTACCCTCATCTACAATCCTCCTGCCCCCTTTCCCTCTGGTAGCCACTAAACGATTGCCTGTGTCTATGAGATTTTGTTTCTTTATTGTTTGTCTTGTTCCTTTGTTGTTTTCAGTTTTATATCCCACATATCAGTGAAATCATATGGTTCTCAACTTTTTCTCTCTGACGTATTTCACTTAGCATAATAATCTCAAGTTTCATCCATATTGTTGTAAATGGCACTATTTCATCTTTTCTTATGGCAGAATAATATTCCATTGTGTATATATACCACATCGTCTTTATCAAATCATCTATCGAAGAATACTTTGGTTGCTTCCATGTCTCGGCCACCATAAATAAAGCTGCAATGAGCATATAGTCCTTTTTTTGAATGTTCATGCTCTAGTGCTGTCACTGGACATATTAACTTAGCTGACTGCCCATAAATTTGTAGCTCCATGTACATGGTTTTTACATGGTTTAAATTATTATTACAAAAAATTTTGATAGGGCCGGCCGAGTGGCATGTTGGTTAAGAACTGGCTTGGGATGCCAGAGGGTCCCGGTTCGGATCCCACAGATGAGGGCCAGTGACGCTGCCCTCCACAGCTAAGATGCTGAACAACAGCTCGACCTGGAGCTGGGCTGCCGTGGGTCGCCGGCAACGGCATAGGCTGCAGTCCCCTGCTGCAATGGGCTGCCATAAGCTACCGTGTGTAGCCAGCAGCCAGCATGAGCAGTCGTCCAGAGGCCAGCAGCTGATTTGCCTCGCCTGGGAAGAGCGCAATGATGGTGCCAACTTGGGCCAGTGAAGCAACATCCTCCACAACTAGACTGAAGAACAAACCAACAGCAACTTGTCTGTTCCCCTTCCCCCGATTCCCCAGCGCTGTTCCCCTCCCCCAATTCCCCAATAAAATCTTTAAAGAAAAAAAAATTTTGATAAAGAACCCATGAACAACAATGAAATAAAGCTCAGAGAAGAACCATAATGGGCCTAACTTGGGTCACATGCCTCACCCTGCCTTACCTTAGCACTTGGATAATTAAAATATTTTGCCCGGCTGAGTCACGCCATGGCTATTGCTCCAGGCAAGGAACTGAGTACTATGACTGGCAGCCCCACCAGGATTACATAATTGGGGTTGGGGAGAAGCTGTTTCCTTGGGAAGAGGGGGGAAAAGGTACAAGAATAACCAACAAAAAAGTTTCAGGAGCACAGCTAAGTGTAAACATCCCCAGCCAACCAATAACAATGATTATTAATTATTCATATAAACACTTATGTTGCACTTACTTTGGGTCATACCTCTGTTAGGTCGTGGGTATACAAAGATAAATGGGACGAGAATCAACCTTTCAGAGTTCAAGTTGGTGCTGGCTAGACATATGTGAAGATAAACTGGGCACTACGAGATGAGTATTATAGTAGAAGAATTTGAAAACTAGTGTAGGAGAAGAAAAGAGAAAGGGATGAATTCTGTTGGGGGGGATGGATCAGGGTGAGTTTCATAGGGAATCAGCCTTCAGGGGAGAGTTTTGAAGGAGGCATGGGAGATTTCCAGGTGGACAAGATGGATTCCCAAAGAAGTCTCCCCAACTTAGTTGACGGCTGGCCCCACTTTTACTGGAGAATATTGTAGGTTTGCATTGCATAGGTCAACAGTTGGGAAATACAGGTCTAGTCCTAATTTCAACTACAGGAACTAAAGCTTACAGAAATTAAGTGATTTGACCAAAGAAACACAGCTGGAGAGTGGCCTGGAACCAGAGCGCTGGGCATCTTGACTACCTGAATTATGCTTCTTCCACTCCTCCATATGAAATCCTGAATGTCAAGGGTCAAGGGGAAGGCAGCCTTGTCCTGATTTTCCATAGGTGCAGACTAACGTGGCAGATCCAAACACAGTTATTGTGGCCCTTGGCATTACCAACTCATTAGCCTGGAAAAACTCTTAAGGAGCAAATGCTTGTTGTGACTTGTAAATTCATGAACAAGTTGTGGGAACAAATCTGTTTCAGAAAAACACAACTGGCCACCACAGACCTGTGAGTGCCCCCACATGTTACCTACAATAACTAAAGGATGTTGAATTGCTTTCTAATTAAATTGATGAGAGCTGAGTTTCAAGACAGGCTGTTCCTAATTGGAGCTGTGACTCTTGGTAAGGTTGGAGCCTCATGGTTTCCATCAAAAAATAAAAACACTAGGCTGAGAGATGCTTCCTTTTACTTACACGAACTGGTAGGGCAGACGGGCAGAACTCACAGATAGCTGGGCACTGGAGAGACGACTGCTTGGAAGTCACTGAGCTGAGTCAGCTACTATGGCTTAAGCATTTTCCTGTGAATGACTGAACTGAAGACTTTCAATCTCACGAGCAGAGGCACAGAAGCCCTGTGCAAAGCCAGCATAGGACTGGGCTGGATTGGTCTGCTGGGCCAGATGGACAAGAGGTGTGGTCTGGAAGGCAGTCGCTAGAGTGGGCTGCAGCACAAGTCATGCCAGGGAGAGCAGTGGCGGGTGTCACTGCCCCTTTCTATGCTGCCTGCTTGCTACAGGCAGCCCCAACTACACAAGCATAATTCCTAACCAGAAACTGACAGAGGGCAGCACGTGGGCCCTATTTTTGAGTTAGGCAAAGGTATGGCCTCACCTGTGGGGGGAATATGGTCCAAGCAGGACTGTAAGGAATTGAATGAAATAAAGAGTAGTGATAGAGGAACACAGACAAAGCAACACACATCTGTGGACGGCTGGTGAGAGGGAATGTAAGTCTCCCCAAAGTCTTAGTGTAATAGCCTGTCATTTCAGAGGAAAGATCAATACCAATGATTGTCAAGAGTGGGGGAAAAACTGTCAAAAGCACAGTGAACCAGCCATGTAAAACGTGAAATGAACCACCACTCTCCACAGTGGGGTAAAAATTTCAAATTGTGATCACAATCGAAAATAAAAGCAAAGCCTATGATGGCACCTCACAGAGAGACCTAACCCATTCAAGCCCAAGGTGTCTGCCAGCCTCTCATACTCACCCTTTTGACAACATAAACATTCTTTTTTTTTTTTTTT